>NC_136272.1:92346479-92688979 GCF_964187855.1 Myxine glutinosa | reverse complement strand
ATTGGGCCTTCTTCTCGAGTAGCAACCGATAGTTCACTGGGTTGCTCTCATTGGCCAACTTGCCCTCTAACCTTAAGATGTCTGCTTCCAAGCAAGCCATCGTGATATGTTTTACATTGGTACAGTGCGAATTAAATTGTTGACAAAATACTCGAATTTGGGCCTTTAGGTTGTCCCACCAAAGACTAATTGAGGAGAAAGAAGATTTTTTTAGTACTCATTTCAGCCCAGAAATCACGAAAGGAGTCTGTAAATAAACTATCTTCTAAAAGTTTAACGTTAAACTTCCAGTAACTATTTCTGCATGTGGGTCGAGGAAAAGAAAGATCTAAGGTTACCATATGGTGGTCTGAAAACAATGACGGAAAACAACCTGAAGAGACCGCGACGTTCCTAAAGGGTACATTAATGTACCAGCGGTCGAGTCTTGCCGAAGACACCCGGCCATTGGCACATCGACACCAGGTATACTGGGCCATGTTGGGGTGATGCAATCGCCAAACATCCAGTAGACCGGCCGTCTTAAAGAAACGGGATAGGTCCGCATGGGACTCGGGGTGGGGTTCTGCAGAGTTTCTGTCCTTCGAAGGGTCAAAGGTGCAATTAAAGTCACCACCAATGCACACACATTGGTCGAGATCAACTGATTTCAGGTGGTTTACCATGGAGGTGAAGAAGGCCTTTCGGTCCCTGCTCTCACTGGGTGTGTACACATTGAAAATGGTGCAGCGGAAGTTTTGGTGTACGGGCTCAAGGGAAATAAGCCGGCCTTTTATGACTTCCCGAAAATAGCAAGACTCAAAAGCTGGACCTGGCTTTAGAAAAAACCCAACCCCAGCAGATGAGGCTGACAGATTGCTAAAATAGCATTGTCCTTTGAAAGTTTGGCACCAGTCATGTTCCACGTTAGGTGTGATGTGGGTCTCTTGCAGTAAAAGAACATCTGCCTTTTTACGATCAAACAAGTTTTTAACTTGGGCCTGACGGAGGTGACTTGCACCCCCCACCATTCATATTTAAGGTCGCAAAGGAAATGTTTTTCATTCCGTGTTGATGAAATCGTCCTGTGCTTGGGAACACTCCGTACCTGCTCGGGTAACAAACTTTCTTAATCTGTGGAATTGAGATTTCGTCAGGTCAAAATCCTCATGTGCTTTGATTATTGACTTTGCGGTGCAAATGAATGCGGCGAAGTCAGGGAAATAGTCTTTAATTACAATGTTGCGGTTATGAAACGTTTCGTTAAGGAAGGTAAAAATGAGTTGAGGGGGTACCTGTGAGTGACCTGTCATCGCTTGTGACAGCTCGGTTGCCTCAATGTCATCCTCGGACTCAGACACGTCAGATAACATGTCGTCAGGTTCTGGGGTATAACCCGCTGCCCCCGCGGTCTTGTCTGGAGGCACCTTCACAAGTTTCCCAAGGTGTTCCCGAGAGCACTCGTTAACACTTTGGTGGATATTTGTATCTGGGGTTGGAGCTTGGGTTTGAGATCCCAGCAAACTCAGATTTACCGGCCCCGTTTGTACAGTGGGAACGTTTATTGAATCCATTTTCTGCTCGGTATTTAAAGGGGGGACAAGCGGAAAAACATTTCCCAGCTCGGAAATGGTAGTAATTTCACTGGAGGTTTCGCACTCGGAAACTTCCAGGTGAGAGGTACAAATTTTATTTTTCGGCTCATTTACATAATGTGACTCGCTGGTGTCATTGACAACGGTATTCATGTACTCAGTTAGTGAGGGGATGTCAGAGGGACACTCGGACACATGTGCACCGGGAATGGTGCCTCCCATGACCGCCTTCTTTGCAGCACCAGCGAAATTGCTTGGCACTGGTGCTCTTCGCTTTTTAGAATACACTATGGATTCTTCGTTCATGGGTTCGGGAAAGGGGGCAATGCTAGTTGTGTCAGTCACATCGGTGGGTGTCATCACATTGGAATCGGAAAGCACCGGTGTGTCAGACGACTCAGTCGGGGTGTCAGAAGGTACGGTCGGGGTGTCAGAAGGTACGGCCGGGGTGTCAGAAGGTACGATCGGGGGGTCAAAGGGTATGGTCGGGGTGTCAGAAGGTACGGTCGGGGTGCCAGAAGGTACGGTCGGGGCCTCCGAAGGTGCGGTCAGGGTGTCAGAGGGTACGGTCCGGGTGACGGAAGGCACGGTAGGGGTGACAGGAGATACGGTCCGGGTGACGGAAGGCACGGTAGGGGTGACAGGAGATACGGTCCGGGTGACGGAAGGTATGGTAGGGGTAACAGGAGATACGGTCCGGCTGTCAGCGAGCGCGGTCGGGGTGTCAGAAGGCGCGGTGGGGGGATTGGCCTTTTTACAATCCCTTTCGTTATGTCCCGGTTCACCACACTTCGGACAAGAGGCCTTAGGACAGAATCTTTTAACGTGTCCGAATTCTCCACAATTAAAGCATGTTAAGGAGGCTGAGGACGCATACATGTGGTATTCCCGATCGTCCAACGATACTTTAAAGGATATATTTAAACCTGTATCGGCTCCGCGATCCGGGATAATCATGTACACTTGCCTCCTAAAGCTCATTACATGTTTGACACAATCGCTGCGACACCCGAGCGGAATCATTGAGATTCGGGAGACAATTTTACCGTAACGAGACAGAACGGATAGGAGTTTCTCGCCTGGCATGAACGGTGGAATGTTGGATATTGTTATCTTGGTCGCCGGCGTATCCATAGGGGATACCGTAATATAATGACCCCCTTTTATGGTTAGACCGGTACTAACGACGTCATGAACGAGTTTTTCTTCTGACACGAAAACAACAAATTTCTGGTTCATTCGTGATGCCGCTCGAACATTACCGTCTCCTATGATGGATCCCACGGCAAGGATAATGTCCTCAGTAGGAGCTCCTTCGGGCGGAACACATGCGAATGCATGCTCACGTGTTAAATTTTCGAACGCCTCGTAACGAGAGCGTATATTCGCCATACCAGTGAAATTTCCCGCCCCCCACCCCATTGTCCGAACCGGACAAGAACGTATCAAACCTAAATAACCGAACTAAAGTAAATAATAAACGTGCATTATAAGCACAAAAATGGCTTACAAAGCGCCGTCAAAGCTAGTAGGCCGCACCCAAAATGGGCCCGCTCTCAATCCTCTCTCTCTCGAAGACAAGGGTGCAGAACGGATGAAAACACAATGCCGAAGCACACAGGATGGGAAAGGAGGGGGAAGGGGGCAGGGGAGGGTAGGAGAGGGGGAAAAACTCACAATGGACTCACCAAAACACAGAGCAGTTGCTCACAGCCGCCATGACGCGACGCCCAACACAAACGGCCTGCAGGGGGCGAGAGAGAGAGACTGTAGAGAGAGAGAGAGACTGTAGAGAGAGAGAGAGACTGTAGAGAGAGAGAGAGAGAGAGAGAGACTGTAGAGAGAGAGAGAGACTGTAGAGAGAGAGAGAGACTGTAGAGAGAGAGAGAGAGAGAGAGAGACTGTAGAGAGAGAGAGAGAGAGAGACTGTAGAGAGAGAGAGAGACTGTAGAGAGAGAGAGAGACTGTAGAGAGAGAGAGAGAGAGACTGTAGAGAGAGAGAGAGAGAGAGACTGTAGAGAGAGAGAGAGAGACTGTAGAGAGAGAGAGAGAGAGACTGTAGAGAGAGAGAGAGAGAGAGAGAGAGAGAGACTGTAGAGAGAGAGAGAGACTGTAGAGAGAGAGAGAGAGACTGTAGAGAGAGAGAGAGAGAGAGAGAGAGAGAGACTGTAGAGAGAGAGAGAGACTGTAGAGAGAGAGAGAGACTGTAGAGAGAGAGAGAGAGACTGTAGAGAGAGAGAGAGACTGTAGAGAGAGAGAGAGAGAGAGACTGTAGAGAGAGAGAGAGAGACTGTAGAGAGAGAGAGACTGTAGAGAGAGAGAGACTGTAGAGAGAGAGAGAGACTGTAGAGAGAGAGAGAGACTGCAGAGAGAGAGAGACTGTAGAGAGAGAGAGAGAGACTGTAGAGAGAGAGAGACTGTAGAGAGAGAGAGAGAGACTGTAGAGAGAGAGAGAGAGACTGTAGTGAGAGAGAGACTGTAGAGAGAGAGAGAGACTGTAGAGAGAGAGAGAGAGAGACTGTAGAGAGAGAGAGAGAGAGAGACTGTAGAGAGAGAGAGAGAGACTGTAGAGAAAGAGAGAGACTGTAGAGAGAGAGAGAGACTGTAGAGAGAGAGAGAGACTGTAGAGAGACTGTGAGACAGAGAGACAGAGAGACAGAGAGACAGACAGACAGACAGACAGAGAGAGAGAGAGAGAGAGAGAGAGACTGTAGAGAGAGAGAGAGAGACTGTAGAGAGAGAGAGAGAGAGAGAGAGAGAGAGAGAGAGACTGGAGAGAGAGAGAGAGAGAGAGAGAGAGAGAGAGAGAGAGAGAGAGACTGGAGAGAGAGAGAGAGAGAGAGACTGGAGAGAGAGAGAGAGAGAGAGAGAGACAGAGAGACAGACAGAGAGACAGAGAGACAGACAGAGAGAGAGAGAGAGAGAGACTGTGGAGAGAGACTGTGGAGAGAGAGAGAGAGAGAGAGAGAGAGAGAGAGAGAGAGAAGAGAGAAGAGAGACAGAGACAGAGAGAAAGAGAGAAAGAGAAAAAGAGAGAAAGAGAGAAAGAGAGAAAGAGAGAAAGAGAGAAAGAGAGAGATGGACGTACCCATGCTCCAGGCATTCTCTATGCACTTTCAAAGTAATAAATGGAATTGGATGCCTGCTGTGATGTGAAGAATGAAAAACGAATGCCTTGCACTGCAGCCTCTCTCTTCACTAACCCTAGTGGCAAAGCTTCTTTTCCAGGGCTGCAGCAATTTGCCCGAATATAATTCCAGGTAGACACCTTCCAATTGCGCGACCTAATAGATTATGTGACTTCGGAAAATGGGCCGAGCAAGTGGCGAAGCCTTTTTCCACAGCGAGAAAGGAAATAGCCGCACAACAATGGAGCCCGTGCCTCGTCCACTGAAGGCATGAAAGTCAATATGAAGGTTTTTTTTGTCTCCCACTCTGTGAAGGCAGCCAGGTCAGTCATACTGCCAATCGCAGGCGAAGCAATACTTATAGGGGTTTCTCTCCTTATGGATGGCTTTAATATCGTCTTTAATACACGCGCAGCGGCCTCTTGAATCCCAAGGAGCGCAACGCGGGCTGCGTGTTGCTAATTGCGTGAGGCGACCTTTCGGAAAGACTCCGGCGTACATGGCGTGGGTCATGTGATACCGCTTCCACCGAAGAGCATGTGCCTAGTGAGACCATCGCCTTTACGATCACATAGAGGGCCTTGCCATTGAACTGTTCACTCAAGGGTACGCTGCAATAAAAAGCAAGAGGCGGGTGCATTCCCCGAGTGTGTGTGCCGCAAGGTCCACGGCGAAAGCAAGTCCGTCCGCTCCATTTATTGCCAGAACATGCGCACACATTCTCTGGTTGGAAACAAAAGGATTTAGTCAGGTTCACTACGTTTTTTCGTTCAAATTTTTTGGAGATTAGCAAAACTACCAGTATACATTTTTGAATATTCAGAGCATGAGGAATCCAAAAATTAATGTTGGCATTTGCGTAGACACCTTTGCGAAAATGACACTCAGGACAGTGATGAAGATCTGTAAAAGCATATTCCTGAACGGTATAGACCTAGTAGATCCTGTGTATAGACCGATCCGACGGAGGGTTCAATGGACGGGCGCCCTCTATAGACGCCGCCATAGTTGGGAGGCGTCCGCTTCAATCGGCTTGCTCTCCAGCGTTCAGATTACATGCAGTTACCGGTCTCAGTTCACTTTGCCGAAAGAATATCGATACAAAATATATTTGTTTGTTAGATTCATCGGAGAAGATGGAATCGTGGACGATACGACCGGTCCACCGAGCTATACGACCGGTGAGGAGCCGGTGTGGTGGCCCGTGCGGAGGTGGACTCTGAGGGAAGAATCCATGCGGGGCGGCAGTGATACAGCCGCCGTGACCTGGCCGTATGGAAGAGTCGATGAAGCGATAAGGAGCGGGTGAGGCAGCCGCGCGAAGGGACGGAGGCCCAGTCGGGTCTGCCAGACGAGTCGCGACCCTAGTGATCAAGGAACTTGGGGCTCGGCAGCGGCCACTCGAGGCCTAGCCATAGTTGCCAGAGGTTGCCGGCCCGGGCGGAGGTGGACTCTGAGGGAAGAATCCATGCGGGGCGGCTGTGGTACAGCCGCCAAGGCCTGGCCGTATGGAGGAATCGATGAAGGGAAGGGCACCTAGTCGGGTCGGTCAGAGGAGTCGTTATCGTAGTGGTCGAGAAACTCGGGGCTAAGGCGGAAGGGGGCTCGGCATGGCGTAGCATAGGGTACGCGGTTGCTAACAAAATACGTTTGGTGCAGGTGGAAGTGGAAACCGGGTACCCCCAGGTGCCAGGTGTCTTCAGGGCGGCATGGCCGTGCGCCTTCGGCGCCTGGCGATATCGCCGAAAACGGGGTTTGTATCGTGTGCCTTCACGTGCCAGGTGTCCACGACCGCTCCACACGTATAGTGAAACACTTGAGAACGATTATCATGGACACTTTTCATGTACGATCGCGATGATAGTTGTGCTGGCGCAGACAGCTAGAGTTAAGTTTGGATCGGGACGCCTCCCAGTAATGGCGGATGCAAGAGCGCCGCCTATCGGCGAAGGGGGCACGATCGTCCTTATCGGATCGGTCAATAGGACTTATAGTTCAATCTGATACTAACAAGGCTGCTTTCTTGCTTTATAAACCCATACCTATAACTTCAAAGGACATGCAAATTCATGTATTATGTAATACAGTTATATCACAAATATAAAGACAATGGTTTCAATTACCTTTGTTTGTTGCTTTTCTATAATCCTGAGCACTATTTTGAGGCCTTTATTGGATTCCTTGACCCAGGAAACATAGGATTAGCATATTTAATTAAGTTTCTAGATTGACGAGAAGCCGAGATAGCGCAAAATATGTATTTATGGTGGCCATTTTGAAAATCCAAAATGGCGGCCATGCAGGTGTCTGTGCAAATGCCAACATTGAGTTTCAGATTCTCCATGCTCTGATGATTCCAAAAATGTACAAGGTTTGCTAATCTCACAAAATTTTGAACGAAATTATATTTGTTAACATAGTGAACCTGACTATTCTCTGGTTGGAAAAAAAAGGATTGCAACAGACAAAGTAGAAACTGGTTTGAATAATGGGTCTTTGGAGTTATGGCATTAGTTATACTAGGGCATGCCCGTACTATATATATATGTAAAATTATATCCCCCCCCTCTATTTACATGAAATGGTTTGGTCCATTCGCAAAGCCAAAGCGAACGGCTTGCGAGTACGGTGACAACCCCCCCCCCCCCTCTATTTACATGAAATGGTTTGGTCCAAAGCGAACGGCTTGCGAGTACGGTGACAATCCCCCCCCTCTATTTACATGAAATGGTTTGGTCCAAAGCGAACGGCTTGCGAGTACGGTGACAATCCCCCCCCTCTATTTACATGAAATGGTTTGGTCCAAAGCGAACGGCTTGCGGAGTTTGGTAAAGAAATCGCCATAGCGTGCACAAACGCGCAGGAAAGCGAAAGAATCGCAAATTAGTTTTAATTAGTTTTAAAACATAGTTTAACGCCAACATAGCGGCAACATAGTTTGCCAACGTGAAATAAATGAATACGCTCTCAAATGTGCCGTCCGAGGCAGAGTCTGTTCGCCACGTTCGGCACACGTGATAGCTCGCTGCTCTCTGATTGGTTGAATCGTTTTTTGGACATAGCTCGGTAACTACTTCTCCGATTAATATGAAACCTTGAAAAGGCACATCCTCGGGTCCCCAGCAATATACCTGGCAAGTTTCAAGTATATCGGACCCGTGGTTGTCGAGAAACAGCGGTCACAGACAAACACACAGACACACAGACACACAGACATTCACACAGAGATTACTGGAATTATAGATAGATGAATTCCATGCACTGGTCAGAGGCCACACGTGACATTTATAAGACACAATAAGTCAACACCATGGCAACAATCTGCTTTGAAAATCAGTAAATAAATGTGGCAGTTGGAACTGAGGTTTGAAATAAATGTTAATTGGATTCACATACATCACAGCAGTTACAGACCAGGAGGGAAGACCATCATCCAATAAAGGAAAGGATAATCATCCAATAGGACCATCATCCAATAAAGGAAAGGACCAGGAGGGAAGACCATCTAAAGGTGGGTTTTCACGGGACACGCGAACGGTTCGCGAAGGATGCGAATGTCGAAAAAATGGCAAAGTCCAACATTCGTATTTTAGGCTCCAAAAGTTCGCCAAACATGCGCGGGGTTTCGTTAGCGTCGTCAATTGTTCGCAGGAGTCGTTTTTTGTTCGGCGGGAATTTCAAACTTTTTTGAAAAAATTTCAAACTTTTTTGAAATTCCCGGCGAACAAAAAACGACTCCTGCGAACAATTGACGACGCTTCCGAACCCCCGCGCATGTTTGGCGAACTTTTGGAGCCTAAAATACGAATGTTGGAATTTGCAATTTTTTCGACATTCGCATCCTTCGCGAACCGTTCGCGTGTCCCGTGAAAACCCACCTTAATGGTGAAAGATAAATTTTTTTTTTACAAATCACATCATGGTATCTTTCAGGTTAATTTTTACAAAAGGTCAGGCAGATTTGAAATTCAACACTGGATGAAAGTACTTTATCATTGAGCTACCCTGCTGCCCGGAAAGTAAAGATTTACCTCATTTTGGAATAAATAAAAAATCATTGGTTCAACCTGTTGGCGAGTTTACACATCTCGAACATCAAAATAGGACCTTGGAAACAGACCTTCACCTAATTCTTACAAAGCACATTGGCATTACCCGCAGAGGTCGTGGGTTCAAATCTGGCAGAAAGAAGCCGCAGGAAAGATTTGCCTTCTAAGATGCTGGAAACTGAGATCATCCCAGAAGAATAACATGTTGTTGTAGATTGTTGGTAAAAAAAACCCATCTGGCTCAATAATGACCTTCAGTGAGGAGGGTAAACTGCCTGCCCTGCCAGATCCGACGTACCTAAGATGAATGTTGAGACTTCGTGGCTGACTCTTAAATGCATCACGATAGTTTGGGACGGGCAATCAAATGTCACCAAAATGAGGATGTGCATGAACAGTCAACCCCTAAATACTATCCTACTATATTAAATAATGCGCATGTTTTTCATAAATAATGTGTATGTGTATTTGTATGTATGTGTATGTGTATAATGTGTATAATGTGTATAATGTGTATAATGTGTATGTGTATGTGTATAATGTATGTGTATAATGTGTTATAATGTTATGTGTTAATGTTAATTATAATGTGTATAATGTGTATGTATAATAAATGTGTATAATGTGTGTGTATGTGTATAATGTGTATGTGTAATAATGTATTTCATAAATAATGCGCATTCATACACATACAATGTATGTGAATCCAATCCCTGGTGTTGGGCTAGCGGCTAGGGTGCCAGCTTAGGATCCAAGGATCCTGGGTTCAAATCCCAGTCGATCGCTGAATTAACGCCAGGGGGGTTGACTCAGCCTGTCATCCTTCCGAGGTCGGCTAATTGAGTACCAGTTCACTGGTAATTCCCTGCTTGTCGTAAAAAGGCTACAAAAAGGGTTGGCGTCAGGAAGGGCATCCGGCCGTAAAACATTGCTTCAAAAAGGGGACCAATAAACAACAACCACAGTCCCCGAAAAGGCCAACCCCCGCATTGCGGGGAAAAATGGCCTCTAAAAACGGTGGTTTTTTATATTAAATAATGCAATTATCTGTATGTATATATATGTATCTGAAAATCTGAAAATCATCGTCAAAAACTATGGCTGGCCTGATCTCCACCAAATTTTGCATACGTGTTGATAGTGCCCATGATCAGGACAGGAAAACTAATTTAAAAAATCCTCGCAGGAGGATGTTGGGGGTGGTGGAGGTAGAGACGACTTGCAAATGCTCCCAAAGGGTGTGTGTGTGCTTCTAGTGAATAGAAAACAGATACGCTCAAATTTATGTGGTTGTTTATAAAAGGTGTTTTGTTGCAACAAAAAAGCTTGGATTCATTTCATTCGATCGGATTCCAGGTGAGTTCATTTTTTATCAAAACCCAACTCCTCAACCCCTCCCTCCCCCACTTGTTTTGTGTAATGATTTAAAACTTCCATTACTACAATTAATGGCCTACGTGACCAATGCAAACACCACCACCTCATTCTCTGTGCTCGCATGGGAGGGACAATAGGAAGTTTCGGAATACACATCGGTTTTTGGTGGTTTAGGGTCTTCGGGGTCTTTTAGGTTTTTGGGGTCTTTTCATTCTTCAGTTGTTTTCGGGTCTTTAAGGATATTTGGGGTCTTTTGTGTCTTTGGGGTATTTTGTGTCTCTGGGGTCCATTGGGTCCATGGGTCTTTTTGGCCTTTTGGGTCTTTGGGGGTATTTTGGGTCTTCAGAATCATTTTGGTCTTCAGGGTCTTCTGGTTCATCTGGGTCTTTTTGGTGTTCAGGATATTTAAGGGTCTTTTGGGTCCTCTGGGTACTTTCGGTTAAGTATTTCAGGTTACAATTGCGGGTGGTGTCAGGTTAGCTGTCCAACCAATGGGTGAAGAGCGGACATACATGCATAATCACAAACACTTGCTCCATTATATTTTATAGATGTTTATGGTATTTGTTTTATTCATAGGTAACAAGGAAAGTGAAGGGCTGATAAGGTGGCACACTTACCTTTCGGAAGTCTATTTTGGGTTTGATTCCTGATTCGGCTGTAAAATTACATCCTACTAGGCAAGGTGCTGCATCTATGAGCAAGTTGTTCTTCAGATGGGTCGTTAAATCCGGCTGTCCCATCTGTTAACATTTGCTTGAGGATCATAAACAAACAAACAAAAAATCTCCACAAAACCTGAATCGGTGATTATTTAACGGTGCCCTGGTCAAGTTCTAAGAACCTACCCTTATCGACAGATGACATTGCATCAGCTACGTGGGCACACTCTCAGATATGATGCCACACCAGAAGCCAGGTGCTGCTTACACATCATGATGAAACAAGGTGAACCTGCCTCCACGCTTATAGAAAACAGTTTCTTTCATGTGTGACTTACACTATGTGGCTTACACTGGCCAAAACCGATTCACTCCAACTGATTTAGATTAACCATCTTACACGATCACATTAAACCATTGTTTCTATACTGTACAAGGTGCTTCAAAAAAATGTTAACAATTATACGGGACTATATATCTCAGAAGTGTTAACATTTTTTGAAGCACACCTGTATATTACACAATCGTTAATAAAACCATTGTTCCGAGATAACCCAACCGGACATAAACATACAATATGGCTTTAAAACCATATTACACAATCACACTAATCATATTAAGTACACAAGTGTTTCTACATACTTTTCTGAGTACTAATTACGATTAGACCAATCACCAGGTTGCCCATTGATATTGGCAAGTTACATCATGTGACTGATCGAGAGATACTTTTTGGAGGAAACTGAGGAGTGCCATATTACATATCAGTAGTTGTGCCTGGTCACAGCTGTTCATATAAAGGATTCTTAAAACTCAATCAACCTTTTCAACAGGTTATTCAAACAAGAAATGTTTGAACATGAGGCATGGGCACTGAGCAATATGAGGCTATAACAGCTACTTCCACTGATGGTGTTTACTCTCTCTGCAAACAAGGGCCTCTGAAGCTTATACAGATAGCATGCATGCCGCTTATATGGAGCTACATTTTTCACAAAGAGCTTTGTGTTTTGTCATCTTTTAAATCTCAGGCTATACAAAACTTCTCTGGTGTTGTCCACAACTCATGAAAGAGCAAGAGGGTAATGTGACTCAAGGAAGAAAGGAAACATGCAGAGAGTGGGACAACAGGTGGATGTAACAAGCAAGGGAATTAATGAGTGAAGGAAAGAGGAAAGAGTAGGGGAGGAAACAGCAACCTGTGTGGAAGAGAGCTTGTACATGGGAAGGTTAATTTGGATAGAAAACATCATGGCTAGAGATGGACAATAGCACAATGATGAAAGAGGAAATTCAAGTACATTGAAGACAACATGAGGACTGAGATGGAGGAAGTGATATAAGTGGGAGAAAATATAATGCGTAGAGATTGAGGGCACCATGATGACGAGAGTAGAGATGGAGGAAGTGATATAAGTGGGAGAAAAATATAATGCGTAGAGATTGAGGGCACCATGATGACGAGAGTAGAGATGGAGGAAGTGATATAAGTGGGAGAAAAATATAATGCGTAGAGATTGAGGGCACCATGATGACGAGAGTAGAGATGGAGGAAGTGATATAAGTGGGAGAAAAATATAATGCGTAGAGATTGAGGGTACCATGATGACGAGAGTAGAGATGGAGGAAGTGATATAAGTGGGAGAAAAATATAATGCGTAGAGATTGAGGGCACCATGATGACGAGAGGAGAGATGTAGGAAGTGATATAAGTGGGAGAAAAATATAATGCGTAGAGATTGAGGGTACGATGCTGACGAGAGTAGAGATGGAGGAAGTGATATAAGTGGGAGAAAAATATAATGCGTAAAGATTGAGGGTACCATGATGACGAGAGTAGAGATGGAGGAAGTGATATAAGTGGGAGAAAAATATAATGCGTAGAGATTGAGGGCACCATGATGACGAGAGGAGAGATGTAGGAAGTGATATAAGTGGGAGAAAAATATAATGCGTAGAGATTGAGGGTACGATGCTGACGAGAGTAGAGATGGAGGAAGTGATATAAGTGGGAGAAAAATATAATGCGTAAAGATTGAGGGTACCATGATGACGAGAGTAGAGATGGAGGAAGTGATATAAGTGGGAGAAAAATATAATGCGTAGAGATTGAGGGCACCATGATGACGAGAGTAGAGATGGAGGAAGTGATATAAGTGGGAGAAAAATATAATGCGTAGAGATTGAGGGTACCATGATGACGAGAGTAGAGATGGAGGAAGTGATATAAGTGGGAGAAAAATATAATGCGTAGAGATTGAGGGCACCATGATGACGAGAGTAGAGATGGAGGAAGTGATATAAGTGGGAGAAAAATATAATGCGTAGAGATTGAGGGCACCATGATGACGAGAGTAGAGATGGAGGAAGTGATATAAGTGGGAGAAAAATATAATGCGTAGAGATTGAGGGTACCATGATGACGAGAGTAGAGATGGAGGAAGTGATATAAGTGGGAGAAAAATATAATGCGTAGAGATTGAGGGCACCATGATGACGAGAGGAGAGATGTAGGAAGTGATATAAGTGGGAGAAAAATATAATGCGTAGAGATTGAGGGTACCATGATGACGAGAGTAGAGATGGAGGAAGTGATATAAGTGGGAGAAAAATATAATGCGTAGAGATTGAGGGCACCATGATGACGAGAGTAGAGATGGAGGAAGTGATATAAGTGGGAGAAAAATATAATGCGTAGAGATTGAGGGCACCATGATGACGAGAGGAGAGATGTAGGAAGTGATTTTAGTGGGAGAAAAATATAATGCGTAGAGATTGAGGGTACGATGCTGACGAGAGTAGAGATGGAGGAAGTGATATAAGTGGGAGAAAAATATAATGCGTAAAGATTGAGGGTACCATGATGACGAGAGTAGAGATGGAGGAAGTGATATAAGTGGGAGAAAAATATAATGCGTAGAGATTGAGGGCACCATGATGACGAGAGTAGAGATGGAGGAAGTGATATAAGTGGGAGAAAAATATAATGCGTAGAGATTGAGGGTACCATGATGACGAGAGTAGAGATGGAGGAAGTGATATAAGTGGGAGAAAAATATAATGCGTAGAGATTGAGGGCACCATGATGACGAGAGTAGAGATGGAGGGTACCATGATGACGAGAGTAGAGATGGAGGCAGAGGAATGAATATGGATAGAGATGTCGGGGTAAAAAAATCATGGGCAGAGTCGGACGATGACCTCAGGATGAGAGTAGAGATGGCAGGGGCAGAAATGATTATGTATAGAGATGGATGATGCCATGAGGATGAGAGTAAAGACGGATGTAGATTGTAGATGGAGGAACAACGAGGATCTAGAAATACATTCAGCCATTTGTTCCATTCTCATCCCAATGGAACTCGTACCTTTGATGTATACGAGAACATATCCAGTCTAATAAAGGGATAATGACATCGCAATCATATGCTATGTTCATGATGTTAACGAATGATGTAACCAGAAAAAAAACAACTAAACCCCCTCCTTAGATCTCGCCTTGCAACGCTGCCGTTACAAACGGGATTACAACAGACGGGGCCACAATACCTGATACTTATTATCGACATTTCACCTGGGACACGGAGAATGCACAAAGGGAGGTCTGAAATTTGCATTATGGAGGTGAAACAAAGAAAAAGAAATAAAGTGATTAACAAACTTTTAATGGCATTAAGTTTGACACTGCACACTCAAAATTAACCTTTACAATTCCATTAACATTCGAGCTTCTGAGTCCTTTGAGTTTTAATGAAAGTGGTTATGGATTGTGATTAAAGATTTATGGTAAAATTCTGATTATAGTATACCGTGAGTCGATAAGTCATAAACATGTATTATTAATGCATCTATTGCCAAGCGAGTCTCAGAGAAGTGCACCGATACATGTCCTGCATCAATTGGAATATAAAGACTAACCACACACTTGAAGAACAGTCGTTTCCTTTTATAAACAAAGACTGAAAAATTAGCTCCAGTTGTTAAACTAAGCCTGGAGCAGACATTGGAGTGATGAAAACTCTTCAAAATCCCAATTTGATCCTTGCAGTAGAAAATATCAAGAAGGCACGTCATAACCTTTTTCGAGCTTTTTAACAAGGTCTGTAGAATTAGCGTAACACTTCAGTCCACCGAGCAAAGGAACACAGCTAACTAACATTGGTCATCAAAAGATGGGGTTAGATGCTCTAGTGATTGAAAAAACAACAACAATTAGTGACAATAAATGTATGAAAATCACAATTGCACTTGAGACATGTGAGGCGACATTATTTTCATTTAGCAACGTCTGGGGATCATTATGGTGTAATAAATAAATCAGGTCACAACCGATACTCGGTCGAAGGAATTTATTTGGCTGGGGTTACAATTCTGGATGGGTCATCACTCTGACACAATAAGTCAAGGCTGGAATTTGCAATTTGTTCAGAATGCCGGCGAAAGCTCGCCTACTCTTTGCGAAGGGCACCGTGGGATCTTTAACGTCCACCAACTAATGCCGGAGATGAGACGCCCAGTTTAGCTTCCATCCCAGGGACGGCACACACGTCGATGAATCCACCTGCCTGTGAAACGCCAGGATGGACGTTTATAACTTCCACACTATGACAAATCCCCACGCTTCCCATCTAAAGCAAAGTTGAAAGAGGAAAAAAGTTCCACCAGGAATGACACAATTTTTAGTTGAATTATTTTCCCGTTTTGACCCGCGATCCCCTGTACATGAACTGGGGTTTACAATCCCCCCAAAAAACGTAACATATTTCATGCGTACCCCAATGTTAATTGCATATACAAAGTTTCTTTAAAAATTGTTTTAAAATGTGACCTTATTTGCATTTTTGGTATTTGACCTTTTGACCCCACCCCATGGGGTGCGCCCAAAAGTGATAATGCTCTGACAGACAGACAGACGAAGGCAATTACAATATCCCCCCATTTTTTCAAAAAGCATGGAATAATCACCAATTTCCACTTGAGGTATCATGATTTATTATGAAGAGATCCCAGTCCTAGGAAAGCCAAGGAAGTGCAAGCGAAAAGCAATCTTCAAAAACGAGGGCACAAGTGCTCAAGTACAACCTGCTCATCAAATTTAGCATGACATTGAAAACAAGGCCATGAGACTGTAGAAGTTGGTGCTCAGATATAACAAGGAAAGGATGGCATTGCTAGTTGAGGTGTCAGTACCCAGTGACTTTGGCCTTTTAGTAATCTTACTATAATTCACCAAATGTCCGTCTGTCCGTTCGAAGGTACGGCAAAAACGGCTCAACCGATCGCAACGATATTTTGGGTGGGTAATCCTGGGACGTCCTGGAGTAAAATAGGCTATATTGGTTTTCCAATTTTTCCAATTTTTCGAAACACAATAACTACCGATATTCGATGGAAACACAAGATGGAACAATATCTACCGATATGAACAGTGATGTGGCGTTTATCGAAATTCTACAAAATACTGTTTAGATTTTGATGCGAATTACAAACCTCCAGCAAATCCGGAAGTGGACAGATTACGCAATGCGCAGGTTTGATAATATCCCAATCCAACCGTCATTCAATCGTAATGTTAAATCGTTAAACGTTAATCGTGTTAATCGTTTTGTCAAAGTATAAATTGATGATTGGAATTGAGTGAATACAATTACGATTTTGAATTCGTAATTGTGTTCACCCAACCGTACGGAACTTCACATCAGGATTTAAATATTTGTTTATGTCACGAATGTTGTTAAAAATTAATTTTTTATATTAATGTTATTTAATTTGTGATTGGAGTTACGCTGTTTGGAATGAAAAAAGATATCGAGTTCAAGTGAATGACGGAATTCCGTGATGGTTTCTACTTTCTAAACGTGAATTCGCGGATCGCCATATCCAGATTCGCCATTGATTGGGTATGGAACAAACGTACGCGTTTGCTTGCGAACGGATACGTTTTTCATGGAAGTCCTTCACGAACTTGCTGTCCATGTCTGACGTGCGACTGAAGGTGCTACAGTAATGTGGAATTTATTGGTTTCATGCTTTAGCATTTGCCGTTTCTGCATTGTCTGTTTGCTTTTGGCCTCCCACCCGTGCATAGCATGGGTACCTCACTAGTGCAGAAAATAGAAAAAGGTCCAAGGACGAGGACCTGAAAAACTAAGTGAAGAGAACCTGGGAGCCAAGGAGTGCTGACGTTGTCGTGATAGTCAGAGCAACTGCAGCGATAAAGAAAAACCTCACTGAGATTTGAAAAGTGATACTCGAAAATATTACAACAAACGAACTACAATATGAAGCTGTCCAGGGTGCAGTGAGGATCCTTCAAAGAGGCCTTTGAACAAAGATATGAGAGCATCCTCCAGTGCTAAAATGTCAAAACATCACAAATTAGTCCTTGAAACGTGATCCAAATAAAAAGAAGGGGATACTTTTGGCTCTGGGAGGGCCCCATTCCACCTTTTGACATCCACGAGAGGAGATTACAACCAACGAAAGAAATGCTCCAGGGAATTCTCCCCCAACTGCCCCCCAAAAAGTAACGTCCTATAAAACATTCTGGACATCACAAGCCAGTAGGGAAGAAATGAAATGGAACAATAATTATATAATGTTATTATTTTAAAATAAGTAAGAAATAACAAAACTACTATTTTTTTTAATGATTCTGATACTGCTCTTAAATTGGCCATTGATTAAAAAATACCTCTAACAGCTGTGGGAGACGAGTCACTTTTATCACTAGCAAATAAATAAATGCATGAACTTTTCTCATTGAAATGTTTACCAATTTTGAGGCAAAATATCTGACATCTGCTAAATGGCTAAAACCTGGTGTGTCTGTAAAAAGAATCATCAGTGACCAATGGCTATGGAGCACCAAAAAAGACCACCAAATCAAAAAAACTGAAAAACAGAGCAACGCAAGGCCTGCCTGAGAGCAGGCCAAAAGCACAAATGTCGAGCCCATGGCGAGTGGTCCTGTCACCTGTGGTCTCAGCTAAGCTCGTTAGCAGTGCCTCTGAGGACTTGCTCATGGACAGAGGCCAAGGAGAAGGGCAATGCACCGCTATGCCATGCAAAGCCCACAGGCATTAGTAAGTAATTGACATGAACCTTCCGGAGCTCGAGGAGTGCTGGTGGAGATTTTTGACTTTGCGGAGCAGCTCGAGAAGGCCCTTTTGGAGGCTGACCTTTTCATTTGTGTGGTTTCTGCTGGTAGAATGATTTGAAGGTGACATTTTTTGTTGTCCTTCCATCGTTCAAACACACACAATGGTCAGCTGTACCTGTCAATTGAAGAAATGCCTTCGGCGGAGAATAGAATCAGGTTAGAATTTTTCAGTTTTGGTTTGTTTGTCTGTCCAAATCCGAATGATTAGAATTAACTAACAGGAATGAAATGGAAAAACCATCATATTTCATAGCACTTACACAATGCACAATGCACGTGCATAAAGTTTGTAAAATAGTCCATAAAAGAAAAAATGGAAAATTGATTTACCATCAAGAGATGAGTGAAAGTTTCAATCATTCAATTGTAAAGTTTTATGTATTAATTAAATATCGCATATTTCCTTTCTGCAGACACCAGCATGTACCCTCCCTAAATTTACCGTGAATGCCACTCATACTCCCAGCATGTCCATTGATGTATTTGCCATTTGGCTTCGCTTCGAGCCTTGCTTTTGAAGATCCTTGTTAACCAGTTGTTAACACAGTGTATGGCAGTGATATGATGGCAATGTGACAATAGGCCTGGCAAGCTCAAATAGAACGATACTGAGATTCGTTTTTCTTGTTCAAATTCATTCTTCCTTTTCAGCACTGTCTGATACTTGCAAGGACAACTGCAAACAAGTTGCCTTGTATTTCTGTCGGCAGAAGCCTGCAGTCACCATAATTTCCCAGGACTTGGTATTGGCTGTTGACACAGGTGAGTGGTCACCGAAGAGTTATAATTTGGGTTTTATTCATCAACTTGTGGATCTAAGGCACACTTGAAAATTTAGAGAGGAGGAAGAGAAGGAAGAGGAATAGGAAGAGAAACTTAACGAAGAAGATGAGGAATAAGATGAGGAAGAAGCTAATGAAATGACAACATCTTCTGAAGGGTGAGCATAGAATGCTGGCATTCATCCACGTCCGTATTTCTCTCCTATCCAGCATTTTGTAATGCAAATGAAGGCTCGACTCTGGAGCAGCTGTCCAAAGGAGATTTGTACAAGGTCATACATAAGCTGTACAAAGAAACTTCCTTCCATCATGCCTGTTATCAATCCACATCCTTTAACTTTACACAAATGTCAGGAGAACGAGAATGTCACAAGCAATCCACCTTGACAAAGCTTTGCAGAGAAGCTGTATTGATGCAGGTGACATGTCAGATCTTCTCCCAACTTGCATTTGTAGTTATTAATTTGTGGAATTAGGTGAGGCTACCTGACTGGGCATTTCACAGGAAGATTCATTTAAAACCATTTTGATAGAACTCCCTTCCATATGGAGGATGTAAGGGGTGGACATCACTTCTAAACCATGCCATGGCCCACAATGCAGCAACAATGAGACTGACCTGCAAAGATCTCCACATTTAAAAACAGAATGACGTCGACACTCTTCGATGTTGTTGCAATGTCGACCGATATGCCTCCGCCCATATTATTACATCATTATATACATACTTGTACCAAGTTTGATTTTAATCCATTCAGGGGTTCTCAAGTATCACATTTTTACCTGACATGACCTCTGGCCTTTGATCTTTGATGCCAAAATCTAATCAGTTCATCATTACATCATAATATATACTTATGCCATGTTTGGTCAGAATTCCATCACTAGTTCACAAGTTAGCTCGGAAACAGTATTTTTCCGTAACGGGTCACCTCTTGATCTTGTGACCGCAAAGTATAATCAGTTCATCTTCACATCATTATTCATACCTGCACCAAGATTGACTTGGATCCCTTCAGCCATTCTTCTTAAGTTACCACGGACAGACAGCCGGACAGAAAAACCGAAAACATAATGCCTACGGCGACTTCGTCATAAAACTTCGTCATAAGCAGAGGCATAAAAACTCAATGACAGCTGATGGCTAATAAAAGGAAAGAATACTTAGAGGTCTGCACCTTATAATATTTTCCTTCACATTCCAAAGCTTAAATGATAATTTCAAGCTTTGAGGTTGACAATCTGACATCTCCAGCTGAACACTCACCTGTCCTCCCATGCACCCTGATTCAGTTGATATTCTCAAGAATATTATGCTTTGACTTCTGGCCTAGGCATTTTTAGGCCATTATTAGCCTCACCACGACCGAACTCGAGGTCACGACCGACCGAGCTTATTATTATTAGCCCCCGTTGGACTTGCTCCGAAACGGGAGCTTAAGGATTTGGTCTCGTCCGTCTGTCTGTGCGTCCGCCACCATATCTCGGAGATGTATGGACCAATTTTGTTCATACATGGCACAAAGACAACACATGACGGCATACATTTGCACATCATATTGTTTCGCGATGCGATTAAAAAATGGCCGTCTGGCGGCCATTTTAGTTGTAAAAAACCTGATATTGAAAACGTCCTCAATATTTTCTCGGACATGCATTTACCGATCTTATTCAAACTTTGTACACAGATAATGAATGATGGCTTACATATGCATGTCATTTCTTTTTGAGAACAGATGCAAGATGGCCGACTGGCAGCCATTTTGATACTTAAACATGTCCCTAACCATTTACTGAACATGCATGGTCCGATTTTGTTCAAATTTGGCACAAGCACAGCACATGACGGCATATACGTGCCCTTCACTTTATTTTTGCGATTGATCAAAGATGGCTGATTGGTAGACTGGTGGCCATTTTGGTTGTAAAAAAAACCCCAATATTAACCACGTCCTCAACCATTTCTCGGACCCACATGTACCGATCTTGTTCAAATTTGGCACAAAGATAATGAATGATGGCTTACATATACACGCCATTTTTTTCGAGATCAGATCCAAGATCGCCATCACGTAAACACCACCACGTAATTCAAATACATTTCTTGGACATGCGTGGACCAATTTTCTTCAAACTTGGCACAAAGACAATACATGAGTATACCTATGCAGAAGATTTTGTTTTGTCATCCGAACAAAGATTGCCGATTGACGGACTTTAAATCTACACAGCAAAATCACGGTGAGTGCAATGACATTTTATATATTTTTCTTCTTGGTGGTTCACTTATTAGGCATACTGAGGAATATACCATATAATTTGATTATTAAACGTATTTCATATTGTGCTGGTTTCCTTCTGCTCAACAAATTTGAAACTCGATAATCAGTTGCTTGACTGAAGATGACACTGAAAAAGCTTAAAGTATGTTTATATTAAACCTCCTCGTTCTGTCTCTGGATTGATTGGATACTTCGATCATGTTGCACAGTTATCTTCGTTTCCGAAGGCACCACAATTAAAGGCCAAGTCACTGCCTGCTTTCACCTTAAGCAGGTGAATTTGAAAGCCGCTCATCAGGAGACTCCATGTTAAGAGTTGCCATCTCATTGTCGAGGGTGTTTTCCTCTCCCACGAAGCTATTAATATTGGTTAGTGTTCGGTGTGGTAAGGATATGTGGGGAGGTGAAGCACAGGGTTGGCTGAACTGTTTTAGCAGCAACATCCATTGGAGTAATTTTGTCTTTATAAGTAATGGGTTTACGTGCTGGAAATAGATAATGGAAGATGTTGATGTTGTTGTTGTGGTACCTTGATGCTATCCCTTTTTAATATAGCAGGATAATAAAAACCACCATGCTAGGTGGCTCTGCGACCCCATTATATAAGATCACAACCACAAGTGGGGTCATGACCAATGTCAGGGAACCTTGGAAAATGTGATCCTTTCAGACCGTCTTATCCACCAGCACTTGCATTGGGTCATTCAAAATACGATGGTGCCTTGAGAAAAGAAGAGGTAATTGCATGCTGCTACCTTGGAAAAATCCCTGCTTTAAGCTTCCATTGGGAAGACAAGGGCTCACCTGACAAAGTGAGATAACTTTTGATAGTTCAGCGTTGGAATCACTAAAATTATTGCCCCTTTTTGGTTATATATATAATAATTCATCACCTTGTGTGTGTGTGTACCAATGGTATTTAAATGGTGTGTGTACCAATATATATATAGATATAATATTAAATATATACACACGAGCTCGGCTCGGCTCGGCTCGCGCGTCATTACTGAGGAACGGGCTTATTTTAGCTGAGGATAATGACTGTACCTGAGTTGCTGTGTGGCATGATTTACACCAATCATAATACAAACAATTATTTTGCACAAATTTATTTGTAGTGTTTGTGATATTACATTTTTATAAGCAATTTCGGTTGAAAAAATACATAAAATTCATAAAAGAACCCCTCAGCACATACATACGGGAGGGGCAGGTGCAGACTGGAAGTTTGGGACGATTACACCTCACCACCATGTAATTCAAAACACCTCACCGCCACGTAATTCAAAACACCTCACCGCCACGTAATTCAAAACACCTCACCACCACGTAATTCAAAACACCTCACCACCACGTAATTCAAAACACCTCACCGCCACGTAATTCAAAACACCTCACCACCATGTAATTCAAAACACCGCACCACCACATAATTCAAAACACCTCACCGCCACGTAATTCAAAACACCTCACCACCATGTAATTCAAAACACCTCACCACCACGTAATTCAAAACACCTCACCACCACGTAATTCCAAACACCTCACCACCACGTAATTCAAAACACCTCACCACCACGTAATTCAAAACACCTCACCACCACGTAATTCAAAACACCTCACCACCACGTAATTCAAAACACCTCACCACCCCGTAATTCAAAACACCTCACCGCCACGTAATTCAAAACACCTCACCACCACGTAATTCAAAACACCTCACCACCACATAATTCAAAACACCTCACCACCACGTAATTCAAAACACCTCACCCACCACATAATTCAAAACACCTCACCACCACGTAATTCCAAACACCTCACCACCACGTAATTCAAAACACCTCACCGCCACGTAATTCAAAACACCTCACCACCACGTAATTCAAAACACCTCACCACCACGTAATTCAAAACACCTCACCACCACGTAATTCCAAACACCTCACCACCACGTAATTCCAAACACCTCACCACCACGTCATTCAAAACACCTCACCGCCAAGTAATTCAAAACACCTCACCGCCAAGTAATTCAAAACACCTCACCACCAAGTAATTCAAAACATCTCACCACCACGTAATTCAAAACACCTCACCGCCAAGTAATTCAAAACACCTCACCACCAAGTAATTCAAAACACCTCACCACCACGTAATTCCAAACACCTCACCACCACGTAATTCAAAACACCTCACCACCACGTAATTCCAAACACCTCACCACCACGTAATTCAAAACACCTCACCACCACGTAATTCAAAACACCTCACCACCACGTAATTCCAAACACCTCACCACCACGTAATTCAAAACACCTCACCACCAAGTAATTCAAAACACCTCACCACCAAGTAATTCAAAACATCTCACCACCACGTAATTCAAAACACCTCACCGCCAAGTAATTCAAAACACCTCACCACCAAGTAATTCAAAACACCTCACCACCAAGTAATTCAAAACACCTCACCACCAAGTAATTCAAAACACCTCACCACCAAGTAATTCAAAACACCTCACCACCACGTAATTCAAAACACCTCACCACCACGTAATTCAAAACACCTCACCACCACGTAATTCAAAACACCTCACCACCAAGTAATTTAAAACACCTCACAGCCATAAAACACGTAATAAAAACACCTCACCACCACAAAATTAAAAACACCTCACCACCACGAAATTGAAAACACCTCACAGCCATAAAACACATAATAAAAACACCACACAACCACGAAATTAAAAACACTTCACAGACACGAAATTAAAAACACCTCACAGCCATAAAACACGTAATAAAAACACCTCACCACCACGAAATTAAAAACACCTCACCACCACGAAATTGAAAACACCTCACAGCCATAAAACACGTAATAAAAACACCTCACCACCACGAAACTAAAAACACCTCACCACCACGAAATTAAAAACACCTCACCACCACGAAATTAAAAACACCTCACCACCACGTAATTCAAAACACCTCACCACCACGTAATTCAAAACACCCCATCACCAACTAATTCAAAACACCTCACCACCATGTGATTAAAAACACCTCACCACCACGTAATTCAAAACACCTCACCACCACATAATTCAAAACACCTCACCACCATGTGATTTAAAAACACCTCACCACCACATCATTTAAAAACACCTCACCACCACGACGTTATTAAAAACACTTCACAACCACGGAAACAAAAGTTTGAGGGAGTCGTTAAGTGACAACACAGACACTGCCCAGATGTGTAGATATATAGATAAATGACTGCACCCGAGTTGCCGTTTTGTCATGGTTTACACCTATCATAATTCAAACAATTATTTTGCACAAATGTATTTGTAATATACGTGATATCACATTTTATAAACAATTGAAGTTGAAAACTTAAGTTGGGGAAAAAAAAATTCCCGAAAATTTTTTCCAAAAAAAAAAAAAAAAAAAAAAAATAGGGAACATTTTCAAAAAAAATACCCTTCGGACATACCGACGGGAGAGATATGTGTATACCAGAAGTTTGGTACGATTTCACAAAAGTTTGAGAAAGCAGTTCAGTGACGAGACAACACAACACAGACACTGCACAGATATATATATATATATATATATATATATATATATATATATATATATATATAAATAAATAAATATATATATACAGTAAAGATATCAACAGTATATGTATATGTATATGTAAATCTTATTGTAATAGAGCAAACGTGTATGGTTATGTCGTTATGTTTATGTGCGACGAAAACGTCTTCTTCTTCTTCAAATAAAATTAACACCCTCTTAATTACGTTTAGACTGCTGAGACCATTCAGACCTTTGATGACCCTTTAATTCCCCCAAGGCCCTTAAGACCACCAAGACCCCTGAACACCCAAAATACCCTTAAATACCCAAAAGACCCTGAAGACCCCAAATAACCAAAACACCCCAAAGCCCCAAAATACCCTTGAAGGCCCTGAGGCTCAAACATACCCTGAAGAACCAAATGGCCCCGAAGACCCAAAATACCACAAAGACCCAAAACACCCCGAAGACCCAAAACACCCCGAAGACCCAAAACACCCCGAAGACCCAAAACACCGCGAAGACCCACAACACCCAAAGACCCAAAACACCCCGAAGACCCAAAACACCCCAAAGACCCAAAACATCCTGAAGACCCAAAATACCCCAAAGACCCTTAAATACCCCGAAGACCCAAAACACTCCAAATACCCAAAATAACCTTAAAGGCCCAGATGATCGAAAAGACCATGAAGATCCAAATGGTGCCGAAGACCCAAAAGACCCCGAAGACCCAAAATATCCCGAAGACCCAAAAGACCCAAAAAGACCAAAGACCCTT
Organism: Myxine glutinosa; assembly: GCF_964187855.1. NCBI lineage: Eukaryota > Metazoa > Chordata > Myxini > Myxiniformes > Myxinidae > Myxine > Myxine glutinosa. The sequence continues at coordinate 92,663,589 of NC_136272.1, read as the reverse complement.
AAATACCCATAGAAACCAAAAGACCCTTAAGACCAAAAAGCCCCTGAAGACACTAAAGACCCAAAAGACCCAAAAGAAAGACAAAAGAGCCAAAATACCCCAAAGAGCCAAAATACCCCGATGACCCCATATACCCTGGAGACCCAAAAGACCCCGAAGATCCAAAATACCCCAAAGACCCAAAACACCCCGAAGACCCAAAATACCCCAAAGACCCAAAACACCCCAGAAGACCCAAAATACCCCAAAAGACCTTGAATACTCAAAACACCCTGAAGACCCCAAAGACCCTTAAATATCCTTTAGACCCAAAATACCCTGAAATACCCTGAAGAACCAAAATACCCCAAAGACTCTTAAAGACTCAGAGGAAACAAAAGACCCTTAAGACCCAAAAGCCCCTGAAGACACCGAAGACCCAAAACACCCCAAAGACCCAAAATACCCTTAAAGGCCCAGAGGATCCAAAAGACCCTGAAGACCCAAATGGCCCTGAAGAGACAAAACACCATGAAGACCCAAAAGACCCAAAATACACCGAAATGGTCAAAGATGCCTATCCCTCTGAAACGACGTGTGTTGAGGCGCATGGAGCGCCGAGTCACGCTAGTATATATAATAAATAATTCATCACCTTGTGTGTACCAATGGTATTTAAACATTTCACGTGAATGCTTTCGCCCAAAAACGGCAGAACATCTCAATGCTAATAAAGTACGCTTCCATCTCTCCTCCTCGTATAACAGCTCTGGTTTCTATTTTCTGCAATCAGTTGTGACTGTAAGCTGCGATTGTCACGTGCTGCCCACAGGAGGTGCGACATCATTGATTGTGCTTAAATTTTCCAAGCGGGAGTTAAGCCCACTGTCCCATATGAAATAATTTGTGTAAAAGAAAAATAAATCAAACGATGCTGGGTAATGTTTGGGAGCAAAACACTCATTCAACCAAAACGTGCTTCCGAACCTTGTGCGATAGACGGCTTTGATCCTGTTTATTTTGTCTCATCAATTCTATGTCGAAGTAGAAGAAGACCAAGCAAGAACTGTTAAATTACTGGATGGATTACTCACAATATCTTCTGTGAAGTTTTGCAAACATAGTGCTTGAGTCGCCCTTTTCTTTGAGGAACAAAGCTAGAAGGAAAATTCAATCCAGTATAGTCAAGCTCCAGGCAGGTTTGTTAAGATTAGGATATGCTGTCGAAGACATTGTGCAGAGGTGGTGTTTTTAAAGTTAAATGAAAGTTAAATTTCAAAAACTGAGAATGAATTGATCTGAGCACTGTCGTATGTTCCACTCTACATCTTTATATAATGAGAAAAATAACCATGAAATGTCAGAGAGACACAGAACAGATACCATCGCTCACTGCTTTGTCACTCTTCTTGAGCAGACGATTGACCATAGAGACAGTGGAGGTCATCTTCCCGCCATCTCTCCTCTTATCTATGGCCCTATGCCACACCAGCCTGTAAGGTGCCATCGTGGTATACCCCAAGATCAGCTATTGCCTGCATAAGTCCTCTCCTGTTTTCCCCTTCATTGAGTGAGTCTGGTATTTTTGGCATCATAGCTTTTTATCTTCTAATTTACAAATAAGCACTGAAAAATAGAAATCAGTGCCCACTAAAACCATGAAAACAAAATATCAAAAGTGCAAACAGAAAAAAGAACAAACTATATTATAAGTATATTAGGTGTTAAGATATTTATGTGCTCTGGAGCAGAAAGCCTTAGTCCCAGATGATGTTGGGTGATTGACAGTGGCATTTGGTAAGCTTTTCCACATATATATTATTGCGGGCATATAAGAACGGGCATATAAGAATGGGCATATAAGAACGGTCATACTGGGCAGAAAGACCCTGCACAGCATAGCTCCCAAGGAGGCATTTGCTCTAGTGGACCTTAATGGAGTCCATGATAGAGGCAGCATGGACTTCAGAAGTGCTGAAGCTTCCTCTGTACAATCACATGAAAAATTAAGTACACCCCATGTAAAGTTTTGACTTTTTCAACATATTTCAACGTGCAGCTATTTGATCTTGATTTCAACAATATTGATAGATAAAGGTGATATAATATAACAAATATCATGAAACATTTACATTTTGTAGTCCATTGTATAATTTAAATAAACATAAATGCAAATTTCACATGTGGAAAAAGTAAGTACACCCCGACATTTATCACTACTTCAAATACCTAAAATTAGAATCAGATGCACCAGCTCAGGTGCAAATGATTAGAACATCGTTAGAGAGGATCTTGGAGGAACCTGTCTTATTTAAACCTCAGACATTTAGTTTGGTTTGCTCTTTGTTGTTGAAGTGTGCAGCGTCACCATGCCTCGATCAAAAGAGCTCTCCGAGGCCTTCAGAAAGAAGGTTAAAGATGCCTACGAGTCTGGGAAGGGATTTAAAAAGATCTCCAAACAATTTGAAATCAATCATTCGACTGTCCGGAAGATCATCTACAAGTGGAGAAGATTCCAAATAACTGCCAACTTGTTCCAGCCAGACCGCCCCAGCAAGTTCAGCCCGAGAGTAGACCGCAAGATGCTGAAAGAAGTCTCCAAGAACCCCAGAATGTCATCACGGGACCTACAGGTAGCTCTTGCCACTGTTGATGTCAAAGTGCACGAGTCTACCATTAGAAAGAGGCTGCACAAATTTGATCTACATGGGAGGTGTGCCAGGAGGAAACCTTTGCTGTCCAGAAAGAACATCAGGGCAAGACTAAAGTTTGCCAATGAACACCTAGGCAAAGACCAGCACTTCTGGAACAATGTGCTCTGGACAGATGAGTCAAAGGTAGAGCTATTTGGCCACAGTTCCAGAAGACATGTTTGGTGAAAACCAAAGACAGCATTTGACCACAAGAACCTGATACCAACTGTAAAGCATGGTGCTGGAAATATTATGGTTTGGGGCAGCTTTGCTGCATCAGGGCCTTGGCAGCTCACCATCATAGAATCCACTATGAATTCTTCATTGTACCAGAGGGTACTTGAGGATAATGTGAGGCCATCGGTCGGAAAGTTGAAGCTCAACCGAAGGTGGACCTTGCAACATGACAATGACCCTAAACATACCAGTAAATCCACCAAGGAATGGCTGAAAAGAAAGAAATGGAGGGTTCTGGAATGGCCAAGTCAAAGCCCGGATCTAAATCCCATCGAGATGTTGTGGGGGGATTTGAAACGAGCTGTGCATGCAAGAAACCCCTCAAACATCGCACAGCTGAAAGAATTCTGCATGGAGGGGAGGGCAAAACTTTCTCCCAGTCGATGTCAGAGACTGGTAGACAGTTATAAGAAACGCATACTTGAGGTTGTTTCTGCCAAAGGGGACAATACCACCTATTAGAGCCAGGGGTGTACTTACTTTTTCCAAATGTGAAATTTGCATTTATGTTTATTTAAATTATACAATGGACTACAAAATGTAAATGTTTCATGATATTTGTCATATTATATCACCTTTATCTTTCAATATTGCTGAAATAAAGCGGCGGCTACACATCTTTCTCAGTTGCACGTTTATGTGGGAAGAGCGCGTGCCGAATCTGTAACACGGAAGCGGCTTCTACACCTGTTTCTCAGTCGCTTTGCACAAGCTGCCATGTTACTTCGGAGCCACACGTTTATATCGGAAGAGTTCGTCAGGAGTCGATCTACTCTCTCCTGGTATGTATAATTTCAACAAAAGCCACATCACTGTTCATATCGGTAAATATTATTCCATCGTGTTTGGAAAAATTGGAAAATTGGGAAAAAAAATTGGAAAAACAATACAGCCTATTTTACTCCAAGGGGTCCCAGGAATACCCACCCAAAATATCGTTGCGATCGGTTCAGCCGTTCTTGTGGTACCTTCGAACGGACAGACGGACATTTGGTGAATTATAGTGAGATTACTGGTGACATTAGTCAGACCCCTTGATGAGCCAATATCATCAGCAATTGGTAATACAAGACAAAAATGAGCAATACTAAAATGGAGCTTGTAGTTTCATGGAGTGAATTATCCACGTAGTTATTAATGAGAGTAAATGTTCGAGTGGGGCTACCAAAGTTATCCCCTTTCAGCCTCAAAACCTATGTAGAAATATGTCATAAATTTGAATTCTACTCGATCTGAAAGCCAGAATATGAAAAACAATGAATACAAAAAAACACCAAAAGTTGAGTCTCACTTGCCTGGCTCAGGCGTGCAGGCTGGTGATGGAGGACATGATGTCAGATCGCCATCTTCCTCTGTTGGGCTGTCTATTTGAGAGATCGGTATGCTAGATCGCACCTGACCCGATCGAGATGCGGGTCCGGAGGGTGATGTAGCAGCAGCGGAGGCACGAGGGTCGGCCAGGCCTCGGCCCGGGGGAAGCCTGAGGCCTAGCTGATCAGCTAACTCGGCATGGTCAGTCGGGTGTACGTAGTCAAACGAGCTGCTGCCCGTTAACTCCACCTGAAGGAAGGGAGAGTAAGCCATACAAAGCAAAAGAAGAACTCTGTAAAACCTGGGAAGATTAACAAGACTTTTCAACCTATTATTGAATGTAATTTGTTTCCGTTCCATTATTCCTCAGCAAGACCTGAAAAAAAGCATTAAACATTTATAAAACCATTGCAAAAACAGACACACAAATATTTCATTCAGCAGGCTGCTTCCTCACCACCATGTTTGCATGTAAAAACAACCACAATATTTAAGTAGAACAATAAACACCACGGCCCTATTAATGTCTTTATTCATTCGGATTCATTCAGTCTCATAGTTGCGTAGGAGGTGAAGTGGCATCGCAGGGATGCTTGTTCCATAGACCTCCTGCATCCCAAGCAATACCTATGTTTTTGGCAAACTTGTATTATTGTATCTGGCCTTGTTGAACTCCATTTGTATCAAGCATTTTGTCTCTATAAACTTCCCCGTTAGGAGTGTGCTCCTCGATTTCTGAATCTTTAATCCCGTAAGCCACACTGATTCATCACCCGCGCACGCAAAGTGAAATAATGGGTTAAGCAGTTGGTTAAGTTTTTCTGTCTGTCTGTCTGTCCACAAATGTCAGTTTATGATCGAGGAACAACTTAATATCAATTGAATGTTTCATTTTGAACACAAATTGGAACATGAATCGGAAAATGAACCTGTAGTTTCATAGTACTTTGGCTCTGAATTTGTCCCCATCGCACATGCGCAGAGAGGAGAAAGAAATTTTTTTTATCTGTCTGAATGCCGAGCAGTCAATCAAAATTGAAAATCATTCCTAACAAGAAATATACTGTTTTAGTGACGGTATAAAGGACACAAACAACAGGCACGAATAACTAATGTACCGTGTTAAATACGGTGGTGTAGAAGACACTGCATCAACGGCGGTGAACTTCAGAATTTTATTTCTACAATCTTTAAAATATGTATTTTATTACCCTCGCCAAAGGAGAGGGTATTGCATTTGGGTCCGTTTGTTTGTCTGTCAGTCTGTCTGTTTGTCTGCACAAAACATGAGTATGTTTTTCTCTGCAACAGTTGGTCCGACTGACGATAAATTTTCACGACAGAAGCGCCTCCACCTGTAGAATTATGATGTCATAGATCACGTGGTACGGGCACCATCTTGGAAAAAAACAAAAGACTTTGCACCTCTATATCTCCAAAACCACTCCATTGAAAAAAATTAAACACGGCTCATTGTCAAGTTATCCCCATAGGGAACATCATATATTCATGATGATTTCATCGGTGCCTTCATTATGACATCATAATTGGACAAGTGGAATATGCTTGATCTGATCAGTTTGAAATTTATTGAGCATGATCTACACAAAAATTGTACAGGGGAATTAAATCGACGAGGTTCGACAGCAATATTGGATTGAACATAAATGTATGTCGTCAATAAACCACACAAACACAGCAGCTAACTCGCACAGCACTCAGTTGAGCGCATACCTCTGCCAGGTTGAACAGTTTATGGTTTCTATCCCACTGATAGGCCGAATCTGGATTCGGACGTGAACCAAAATCGAATCGGCTTGTTATTGTCTCCTAACAAACTCAACCACCAGGTTTTGTCATAACTCGTCCATAACCTTTAAAAAAATATATTATGTTATATATATCGCTTTTCACCCGATCTCTAAATGGTGAAGAATCACTTACAAAACTGAATAATTCTCATAACCATATTCAGATCTTCACCAAAATCAAATCGATTCGGTCTTGTCACACACCCAACCTGTCCACCAAGTTTTGTCCGAATCCGCCCATAACTTTTTGAGATATCCTGCTACGTATCGGTTTTAGCCCTATCACTCAATGGTGAAGAATGAATTGGCTTAGCGGTTAGGGTGCCGGCTTGGGATCCTAGGATCATGGGTTCGAATCCCGGTAGATCGCTGAATTAACGCCAGGGGGGTTGACTCAGCCTGTCATCCTACCGAGGTCAGCAAATTGAGTACCAGCTTGCTGGGATGAATGATCCCGGTGTGTACCCCGGTTTAGAATAGGTACACCGTATCCCTGCGCATCGAAAGAGGCGACTAAGGGTTGGCGTCAGGAAGGGCATCCGGCCATAAAAACATTGCCTCAAACATGGAACCATGATTGTCATGGGGCCCGCAAGGCTAACCCCCGCTCTAGCGGGGAAAATGGCCTTAAAAAAGATCATTCATTCATATTCATTCAATGGTGAAGAATCACTTAAAAAAATTAAATAATTCTCAAATCCGAATCCATATTCAGATCTTCACCAAAATCAAATCGATTCGGTCTTGTCACACACCCAACCTGTCCACCAAGTTTTGTCCGAATCCGCCCATAACTTTTTGAGATATCCTGCTACGTATCGGTTTTAGCCCTATCACTCAATGGTGAAGAATGAATTGGCTTAGCGGTTAGGGTGCCGGCTTGGGATCCTAGGATCCTGGGTTCGAATCCCGGTAGATCGCTGAATTAACGCCAGGGGGGTTGACTCAGCCTGTCATCCTACCGAGGTCGGCAAATTGAGCACCAGCTTGCTGGGATGAATGATCCGGGTGTGTACCCCGGTTTAGAATAGGTACACCGTATCCCTGCGCATCGAAAGAGGCGACTAAGGGTTGGCGTCAGGAAGGGCATCCGGCCATAAAAACATTGCCTCAAACATGGAACCATGATTGTCATGGGGCCCGCAAGGCTAACCCCCGCTCTAGCGGGGAAAATGGCCTTAAAAAAGATCATTCATTCATATTCATTCAATGGTGAAGAATCACTTAAAAAAATTAAATAATTCTCAAATCCGAATCCATATTCAGATCTTCACCATAATCGAATCGATTCGGTATTGTCACACGCCCAATCTATCCCCGAAGTTTCGTCTGAATCCGTCCATAACTTTTTGAGATATCCTGCTACGTATCGGTTTTAGCCCTATCACTCAATGGTGAAGAATCACTTAAAGAATTAAATAATTCTCAAATCCGAATCCATATTCAGATCTTCACCATAATCGAATAGATTCGGTCTTGTCACACGCCCAATCTATCCACGAAGTTTCGTCTGAATCCGTCCATAACTTTTTGAGATATCCTGCTATATATCGTTTTTGGCCCTATCTCTCAATGGTGAAGAATCACTTTAAAATTCCAGTAGTCGGATCCGGATCCTCATCAAAATCGAATCATTTCGTCCTTGTCACATACCCAACCTCTCCGCAAAATTTCGTCCAAATCCGTTCGCAACTTTTTAGATATTTTTCACAGACAGACAGACAGACAGACAAACAAACAGACAGGGTTGAAAACATAACCTCCATCCACCTTCGGTGGCGGATGTAATAAACTCTCTCAAAATACACCACACAGACACGTCCTGGCGAAAGTCTGCAATCTCTGATTGCTCTTTCTTGTTTCAATTGAATTATATACACAATATTTTAACCCTGTAGAACACGTCACATTTTTGACATTTTCAAAACCTTTTCATTCACCAGTACTTGGACAAAATATTCCGGCATTTTACATCATTTCGACCAATCAAATTTGCTGCTTGCAGACCCCACCCATGTTCTTTTTTTTTTTTTCCAAGGCTGTGCAGGATAAGGTGTTTTCTAACTCTATAGTTCACATAGTCATTGTATCCGATACACGTCTTCCACAGATTGAGAAATACAATGAAACGTGAGAAGTACAAAGGTTTGATTGAAGAAACAAACAAGTACGCGTAAAGACACAACGAAAGAATATCTTGTTGAGCAACAAATATCTATATATGATAAACCGAATAATTTCAACTCGTTGATCTCAAGTACAAGATCTTCAACTGGAGGTCCACTCCCAAGGATGGGAGTAGTATTCGGCAACAAGATTCTTCTTGGAATATGACACTAATATATTTGAGCGGATTTATCCTTAAATAAAATCAGACTTTTTAGAAACGGACTTCTGGAAGAATCCTCAAACAATACAGGTGTCTTGTCATTCAGACAATCACCATGTGGGTGACGAACAAACCTCACGACTAAATCGGGAGAGAGAGCTGAGAAGAGAGGGCAAACAGTGGAGAAATGGTGTGTTTGGGATTTATGCATAGTTAACGAAGTGAGGGTTTAATGCGGTCAAGCCAACCCTCTCGGTGCAAACCCCCGAATGTCAAGCCCTCCCTGCCCCTCCAGCCAAACTGAAGCACAAATTTATGGGGGTAATTAAATTTCAGCTCTAAAAAGCAGGCCTCCCTCGGCCTCTGGGATTCTCGCTGTTGGGAAAGGGAGCACCGTTGTGCCACCATTTACATCAGCTCTGTCAGAGTGTATTGCAAACAGGTCTCCAGCGTGTCAAGAAGCCAGGGAATTCGGTGGAAATTTTCATATTTTATGTAAAAAGAACCAGATGGATAAAACTTCAACTCCACTCAAGCTTTCCTCGGATTCTCGATAATTAAACGAGGTGAAGAATGGCATGGAAGGAAAATCCTCAGGCCTTTTCTACGAGCGTGTTATTTGGCCTGAGTATGTGAATGCTAATATGTAAGTAATTAATTACGTACTGAATACAAATTGCATATCAGATATACCTGCTCATTGTTATGAATGCCACATGATTGTTTTATTCGATGAATCATCTGTTTTCCAAATGTCTATTTTTCGTGAATGTGTAATCCCCCTTTATCTCTATGTTATAAAAATCTGAAACCAGAGAGCATTCTCCTCCGAGAACCACCGGAGCCTCGGTTTGATTTCGAGTGGAGCCAGATGAGACGAAAAATGACATAAGGTGGGATACCAATATGAGGACTGGTGTGAGAAAGGGAGGAGGGCAATGATACACAGTGTTACACACTTTCCGACAATGTTGAAGTTTAAACTCAATATTACCCTTTTGGCAAATCTCAATATTATTATTATGTTTAAACATAATAATATTACAGTTTAAACAGTTTAAACTATAACTAAATATTACAGTTTAAACTCAATATTATTATTATGTTGCGTGCAGGAGACGAGATGGAAGGGAAGTGGTGTGAGAATGGTGAAGGGTAGGCAGGGACAGAAATACAAGTTTGTGTGGCAAGGGTGCCTGGAGGGCATGAATGGTGTTGGTGTCCTGTTTTCTGAGGAGTTTGAAGACAGTGTGGTGAGTGTGACTAGAGTGAGTGATCGGTTGATGATGGTGAAAATGATGATTGGAAAGCTCTTGGTGAACGTCATCTCGGGATATGCTCCGCAGGTTGGTCGGAGCGATGAAGAGAAGGACAAGTTCTGGTGTGCAACAGAGAAGCTGATGGAAAACGTGAAAGATGAAGAAGTTGTTGTGGTATGAGGAGACCTAAATGGACATGCGGGAAGGAGTATGGACGGTTTTGAGGGAATTCATGGGAGTTACGGATATGGTGTGAGGAATGGAGAAGGTGAAAGGATTTTGGAGTTTGCTGATGGAGCTGAATTGTTGATTTGTAATACTAAGTTCCAGAAAGAGGATAATAAGCTTGTTACATACACGTCAGGTGGGTCGACGACAAACGTTGACTTCCTGATGGTGCGTAGGCGAGATAGGGGGCACCCCCGGGACACAAAGGTGATCCCGGGGGAGGAGGCTGTTTCACAGTACCACTTGGTTGTCTGCGACATAAGGGTGAAAGGTGCGAGGAGAGCTCGGCGGGTGAAGTATCTATCGAGAATAAAGGTGTGGAGGTTGAAAGAGGTGACAGTGAGGGAGGCATTAAAATAGAGGCTGAGAATGGTAGAGGATGATGTGGTTGAGCTTGAAAGTGGTTGGAGGTCAATTAAAGATAGTCTGTTGGGAGCCGTTGGTGAGGTAAGTGGATGGACAAAAGGACCAGCGAGGCACTCAAAAACATGGTGGTGGGATGATGAAGTTGGAAAGAGGATTGACGAGAAGAGGAAGAAGTTCAAGGAGTGGCAGAAGGCAAAGGGTACGGGGGCAGAAAAGGCAGAGCATGAAAGTTATAAGGCAGCCAAGAAGACTGCAAAGAAAGAGGTAGCAAAGGCACAGGAGGCATGCAGGAAAATGTTCGGAGAACGCTTGGATTCGGAAGAGGGTCAGAGAGCGGTATTCAGGATTGCAAAGCAGATAGCGAAAGAGAGGTGTGATGTGATGGGGGTGAGTTGCTTGAAGGATGAAGTGAGACAAATCGTTGTGGACCCAGATGGAATTAAACGACGATGGAAGAGATATACGGAAATGCTGTTGAATGCAGAGAATGAATGGGATGGCAACATAGAGAGTATCCCAGTTTTCGGACCGGCAGAGAAGATAACTGAGAAGGAATTTGAGGAAGCGATAAAAGCAATGAAGAGTAGAAAAGCGGGAGGGCCGACGGGAGTTGTGGGAGATATGTTGAAGGCAGCGGGAAGTTGGGGTGTGAAAAGAATGACAGAGATCTGTAATCTGGTGGTGAAAGAAGGCCGCATTACAGTGGTTTGGGAACTGAGTACCCTCATCCCTCCATACAAGGGGAAAGGTGACCCTCTGGACTGTGGCTCGTATCAAGCAATAAACTTATTGGAGCATGGAATGAAGGTATTGCAAAGGGTGTTGGAGAGGAGGATAAGGAAGTAAGTGAAGATCGACAAAATGCAGTTTGGATTTATGCCAGGAAGAGAAACGACAGATGCGCTTTTTTTTTGTAAGGCAGTTGCAGGAGAAGTACATGGAGAAGAGGAGGAGGTTGTTTCTTGGGTTTGTTGATCTGGAGAAACCATTCAATAGGGTTCCACGTGAAGTAGTGACATGGGCATTGAGGAAGTTAGGAGTGGAGGAATGGTTGATAAGAGTAGTGATGGCAATGTATAAAAGAGCGCGCACAGCTGTAAGGACAAAGGACGGGAACAGTGGTGAGTTTGAAGTGAAGATGGGAGTGCATCAGGGGTCGGTTCTAAGTCCACTACTATTTTTAGCTGTGATGGAGGTGCTGGCTCAGAATGTAAAGGAGGGTTTACCGCAGGAGTTGTTGTACGCAGATGATCTGGTGTTGATTGCGGAAAGTATGGATGGACTAAAGGAGAAGATGAACAAGTGGAAGGAATGTATGGAGACAAAAGGCCTGAAGGTGAATATCGGAAAAACGAAGGTGATGGCAAGTGGTAAAGTATGTGGTGAGGTGGAAAAACTGGGAAGTGGCCGTGTGCTGTGTGCAGGAAGGGTGTCAGAGTGAACTCCATTCAATGTACAATGTGCGCTGAGTGGGTTCATCAAAAATGTAGTGGTCTGAGAGGGTCATTAACCAGTGTGGCAGCTACATTTAAGTGTAAGGTGTGCACAGAGGGAGCTGCAGGTGGAGAAAATGTTGAGTTGGATCTTGGAGACGGCGTGAAGCTGGAAGGTGTGAAAACATTTTGCTGCCTCGGAGACATGCTGAATGGAGAAGGTGAATCAGACTCGGCAACGGTTGCTCCAGTGAGATGTGCATGGAAGAAGTTTCGGGGACTGAGTGGCGTGCTGACGAGGAGGGGAGTGTCGTTGAAGCTGAAGGGAAAGGTGTATGCTGCATGTGTGAGAAGTGTTATGATATATGGGAACGAGACGTGGGTAATGAACATAGAGCAGCAACAAAGGCTGGAAAGGGTGGAAATGTGAATGGTTCGGTGGATGTGTAGAGTATCGTTGAGAGAGAGGAAGACAAATGATGAATTGTGAAAGATGATGGTAATAGAGCCTGTGATGGATGCTGTGAAGAGAAGCAGGTTGAGATGGTTTGGTCATGTGTTGAGGAAGAATGAAAGTGACTGGTTGAGAAGAGTGATGGAAATGAATGTAGAAGGAAGTAGAGGATGGGCAAGACCGAGAAAGACTTGGCTAAAGGTGGTGGAAGGAGAAATGCGGGCAAGGGGGTTAACAAGGGGAGATGTAGAAAATAGGGAAAATGGAGAAGATTGTCATGGGGCCCGCAAGGGGAACCCCTGCTCTGGCAGAGAAAATGGCCTTAAAATGCCTGTTGTTATTGTTGTTGGCCATACTTTGACCAAATTCCAAATGACTGGTTTGGGTTGAGTGGAAGGAAAAAGATCTAACCTGACTTTAACCTTTCCTGCTCAATAACCACTGCAGCTTCCCCAAGAGTCTTCATGAATGTCGAGATCAGATGAGAGAGAGGATGAAACCTTGAAATTAAGGTAGTTGAAGATTGATGAGGAATTTTATTCCAGAAAAACAAAAGGTGAAGGGAAGTTGATAAAACGTGACCCATTTTTCAAGGTACTCCGATGACAAACGTGCACATTTGTTGCATCAGTTTAGTAGTGCTTTTGTGCAATCTTGGAAGGTTATGCATCCATTTCAGGGCACTGCTGTCTCCATAATTCATGGACTTAATGTCACGCAGATGTTGTTTGAATGGGCGAAATAGATGAAGAGCACAAGGTATCAAGTCTGGAGTGTGTGGGAGATGACTTAGAACTTTGCAACTAGTGCCTGCTGGAGGAATAGTGGTCACATTTGCTGTATGAGGGAGAGTGTTATTGTGCATTAAGGTCACGCCCTGTAACAGCATACCAGCCTGTCGTCTGTGCATTACTCATCTCACTTCATTGCGTGACAACTCACTGTGGTACTGCGCATTGATTACTTTTCGCTGCTCAACAAGGTCTATGTGAATTAAACTGTTTAGGCCCCCAAAACAGCTTTGCTTTAAGCTTTCTGGCTGATGGATGGCCCTTGAAGTGGAGCCCAATAATGTCTCTACTCCATGATGGCTTTCTCTGATGTGAAACGATGGACTTAGGTCTTATTACATGGCACACCCTTTTATGTACACAAAGTCGAAACTCGTGGAAGAGCTAGAACACAGAATGGACCAGAACATGATGACAGGCCATAAAGAAAAAAATTGTAGAAGAGGAAAGAGGTAAGATGGTAGTAAGGAAAGGCTCTTTCAACTCAGATAGTAGTTGATGCATGGAATGGTCTCCCTAGAAATGTAGGAGCAGCAGAAACAGTAGTTAAGTTGAAATTGGAATGAGATAGGTATGCACATAGAAGCATTGGAGATCGACGGGTAAAGGGATATTGACATGATATTTTAGTAACTTGAACATGGATGGGTGATTGTGTACATCTGTGCTAAGTGTGATGTCTGTGAGAGGGTCTTGTCAAGCGATGGTGTGTGATCTGTGTTGTATATTCTTCATCCTAAAACCACCTTCGCCAAACCACCTTCCCCACCCCAACAACAACGCAAACTACAACAAATGAAAAACACAAAAAATTACCATTTCTCTTGCCATTCCTCCCTCCAACCTCCCTTCCACCCCAATGAAATTACGTCATTACCTTTGACGTGCTTTTTAAATCTGGTGTTGGTGTAGGGCAGACATGATGGCCCAAATGGCCTCCTCCTGCTTCAAATTTCATTGTGATTATTTGTAATAGCGTAAAGGGGGAGTGGATGATACACCAATAGGATGGTGGAGGGATATTTCAAGGTAGAATGGGCTTGGAAAAGAATGGCATCAACGGGAGTGGGAGGAGGACACATAGGTGAACTAGCTGGATACAAGCTCAAACGCAGCAAGAAGAGGAAGTGGAAAGTGGGGATGAAACAGAAAAGGAGCAAAAACACGAAAATGAATATGAGGGAGATGGGGGTATGGAAGAAACAATAACCTGTGAAAAGGAAGGGGTGGGTTTGGTGAATGTTAATGAGGGAAGAAAAGATCATAAGTATGGATGGAAGATGACATGAGGTTGTGCTGATCAACCATCTTGAAGTCATGGAGGGAGGTGTTGGATTGAACAGACTGAGGAAGTTGGTTCCATAGACAGAAAAAAACTAATGAATTAAAGTTAGAATGAGCCTGGATTTTGGGAGTTTCACCAAATATGGGTTTACTATCAGACTTTATTATGTGCTCTGCAGAAACCTGGATGGAAGTGAGGAGTGGAAAGGGAAGTAGGGGACAGAGCAAGGAAAGTGCAGATGGTGCAAGACCAGAAAGGGGGCAGAAGATGGAGGCCACCAACCTGGGTGGACTTCTTCAGTAAATGTTCTCCCTCCCTCTAGTCGCATTCTTGGAGCTCTCTTACAACGACCCCACGAGTGGCCTTTTAATTAAATGTGGGGTCTTTTGGTACACACTTTCCACTAACCTTATTGAATGTCAAGTGAGAATGGATGACTGTTTCCACACTCACAACAATGACATCCAATTTCACCGAGATCCAATGATTCTCCAGAGTAATCTGGCAATTCTCCAGACATATCACGTTTATTGTTTGCTTGAGTGACAGTAGTTGGTTGCATGTGATAATACTCCAAATACTCAAGAGGTTAGGAAATGTAAGGTATTGGCAGCAACAGAATATAACAAGGGCCTTTATAATGCAATGGACAGTTTTGGAGTTGAGTTGTACAGGAGAAAATGTAAGAATGGTTATAAATTACAGGGCTGAAGCAGTCAGTGCTGTACTAGACAGCAGTGGGAGAAGTTAATATGATTTTAGGTTGCGTTCACAGGGTCACAACCTAGATATTGAAGTTATTGTAAACATTATACAGGAATCTATTGAGGCCTCATCCCAATCTTGGTGTTCAGTTTTAGTCACCGTTTTGTGGATGGACATACCTGCCATTGAAGGGATTTAGCT
Source organism: Myxine glutinosa (assembly GCF_964187855.1). NCBI lineage: Eukaryota > Metazoa > Chordata > Myxini > Myxiniformes > Myxinidae > Myxine > Myxine glutinosa. The sequence goes on along the minus strand of NC_136272.1, from coordinate 92,648,507 downwards.
TCGAGCTTTCACATGTATTTAATGGATAAATATAATAAGTGATGAAGATTGATTGAGGCAGATCATAGTTTTAATTTTGGAAAGAGGTGATTATGAGATCTCATATATATATATATATAATTATATATATAACAGGCAGAAGTACCCGGCGTTGCCGGGCGGGGAAGGGGGAGATAGGGGGGTGGGGGAAATGGAGGGGGGGAAGGGGAGTAAGGGGGGGAAGGTGGGGGGGGGGGGAAGGTGGGGAAGGGGGGGGGAGGGGGGAAGGCAGGGGAGGAAGGGAGTTCATCACCTTTTCGTTAAATATAATCTGGTGAATGTGGCGTTCATCCTGTTTCTGCGTGAAGTGTGATGCCAAACAGGAAGAAGAAGAAGCCGTACTACCAACTTCGTACACTCCCGGAATTGTTTGATTTATTTGTGTTCAAATGTCTGGTGATTGTTTTGTATTTATTCATGCAAATGTGTACTTGTATATAACTGTCATTCATTTTTAAAAGGTTAGGCACTTTCGAGCGATTTTTTTTTTTTAAATCCAAAAAAACCGATCTTTTTTTTTTTCAAACATTTTTTTTTGCCTAAAACACTCTCAGGCACTCACTGATGAACCTCTGAAAGTTTGACGAAGATCCGCTCAGCCATCTCTGAGAAAAATGGCGACACAGACAGACAAAGACAGACAGACAGACATCTCTCTTATATACAGTCACGTGAAAAAGTAAGTACACCCCATGTAAAGTTTTGACTTTTTCAACATATTTCAACATACAACTATTTGATCTTCATTTCCACAATATTGATAGATAAAGGTGATATAATATAACAAATATCATGAAACATTTACATTTTGTAGTCCATTGTATAATTTAAATAAACATAAATGCAAATTTCGCATGTGGAAAAAGTAAGTACACCCCATGAAATGTTTTTTAAAAATCTTTTTAACATATGTGGACATATCAATATTTGATCTTCATTTAAACAGTATCAATCGATAAAGGTGATCTAATTGAACAAAAAACAATGAATAATTGACTTTGCAATAATTTATTCAACAAAAAATTAACAGAGATGCCATTTCCTTCTGTGGAAAAGAGTGTAGGTGGTATTGCCCCCTTTGGCAGAAACAACCTCAAGTAGGCGTTTCTTATAACTGTCTACCAGTCTCTGACATCGACTGGGAGAAATTTTTGCCCACTCCTCCATGCAGAATTCTTTCAGCTATGCGATGTTTGAGGGGTTTCTTGCATGCACAGCTCGTTTCAAATCCCCCCACAACATCTCGATGGGATTTAGATCCGGGCTTTGACTTTGCCATTCCAGAACCCTCCATTTCTTTCTTTTCAGCCATTCCTTGGTGGATTTACTGGTATGTTCCGGGTCATTATCATGTTGCAAGGTCCACCTTCGGTTGAGCTTCAACTTTCAGACAGATGGCCTCACATTATCCTCAAGCACCCTCTGGTACAATGAAGAATTCATAGTGGATTATATGATGATGAGCTACCCAGGCACTGATGCAGCAAAGCTGCCCCAAACCATAATATTTCCACCACCATGCTTTACAGTTGGTATCAGGTTCTTGTGGTCAAATGCTGTCTTTGGTTTTCGACAAACATGTCTTCTGTTACTGTGGCCAAATAGCTCTACCTTTGACTCATCTGTCCAGAGCACATTGTCCAGAAGTGCTGGTCTTTGCCTCGGTGTTCATTGGCAAACTTTAGTCTTGCCCTGATGTTCTTTCTGGACAGCAAAGGTTTCCTCCTGGCACACCTCCCATGTAGATCAAATTTGTGCAGCCTCTTTCTAATGGTAGACTCGTGCACTTTGACCTCAACAGTGGCAAGAGCTACCTGTAGGTCCCGTGATGACCTTCTGGGGTTCTTCGAGACTTCTTTCAGCATCTTGCGATCTGCTCTCGGGCTGAACTTGCTGGGGCGGCCTGGCCTGAACAAGTTGTCAGTTATTTGGAATCCTCTCCACTTGTAGATGATCTTGCGGACAGTCGAATGATTGATTTCAAATTGTTTGGAGATCTTTTTAAATCCCTTCCCAGACTCGTAGGCATCTATAACCTTCTTCCTGAAGGCCTCAGAGAGCTCTTTTCATCTCGGCATGGTGACGCCGCACACTTCAACAACAAAGAGCAAACCAAACTAAATGTCTGAGGTTTAAATAAGAAAGGTTCCTCCAAGATCCTCTCTAACGATGCTCTAACGATGCTCTAATCATTTTCACCTGAGCTGGTGCACCTGATTCCAATTTTAGGTATTTGAAGTAGTGATAAATGTAGGGGTGTACTTACTTTTTCCACATGCGAAATTTGCATTTATGTTTATTTAAATTATACAATGGACTACAAAATGTAAATGTTTCATGATATTTGTTATATTATATCACCTTTATCTATCAATATTGTTGAAATGAAGATCAAATAGCTGTATGTTGAAATATGTTGAAAAAGTCAAAACTTTACATGGGGTGTACTTACTTTTTCACGTGACTGTAGTAGATAATGACAATGATAACTATAGACGTGTGTTTTATAACTGCGAGCAGTCATGCAAGGTCCCAAGTCACCCCACTTTTATTGGACACGTGGCTCATTATATCATTGGTATCAAACCTGCTTTCTCCACGGGTAGTCGATCACATATTTCAAGTTTGGCATTGATTGGATAAGATTAATTTTTCTATCCAATATGGCTGCCAGACCATGAGACGATGATTGTTTAATTATCAAACTTATATCCCCATGTGGAGTTGATGACACTGAAAATTTTGCATCCATTGTTTGAGCGGTTTGAGAGAAGTAGATTTTTATAGGTTACAAAACATGACTGCCAGACCATGTGACCGACGACGTTTAAACTTTCAAACTGTATCTCCCATGGAAAGTCGATCATACATATAAAGTTTCACATCGATCTGTTCAGCAGTTCAAGAATAGGAATTTTAAAAAAGGTTTTCGTTCAATTTACCATGGCTGCCAAACCACATGACCGATGACATTTTAGTTATCAAACTTTTATCCCCATGGGTCGTTCATATATACTTAAAATGTTTCATCTATTGCTTGAGCAGTTTGAGAGAAGAAAGTATTTAAAGGTTTTACCTTCAATCCAACATGGCTGCCAGACCAAGTGATCTATGCCATTTACAGTTTCAAACTGTGTTCCCCATGGGTAGTCGATCATATATATGAAGTTTTGCATTGATATGAAGTTAAGCTGTTCTGAAGAGGATTGAAAAAAAAAAAGAATTTCAATCCAATATGACTGCCAGACCATGTCACCAATTATGTCATAAATTTAAAACCACTCAAATTGGGTGGTAGATCACATATATGAAGTTTCAAAAAAAATTCTGACAAGTACAGATACATTCGAAGTACACTGCCCCAATGCCAAATAAAAAAATATCCTCCAGCGTGGCATTGCTGGGGCGCCTCCGGCGCCGGGCAATACCGCCGTGCAGCGCTGTGGAGACTGTATTGGGAGGGAGAGGTGTACAATAATTGATTGATTAATTGCATAATTAAAATCAATAAACAATAATCATAATATATTTTCTTAATCAATTGGCTTTTACTAATAGCATACCTAATCCACCAATGCTTCATCCGAAGCTGTAACCTTTTGAAAATTAATTAAATAAGTCATAAATCGAAAAAAAGAAATAATTAATTGATTAATCAATAAATAATTAATCGATTGATTAATCAATAAATCAAAAATATCCTTTAGCCACATCACTTGGTCACTGTCGTGTCCCAATATCAGGATCCTAGCTCAAAAGGTACCTGAGATATTGCCCAGATGAGAAAGAAAATAAATAAATGATTAATAATAAAAATAAATAAATAATAATCATAAAATAATTCAAGAATTAATCAATTGGCTAATATAATGCATAAACCACCACTGTTTCATCTGCATCTGCAACTTAATTTTCTTTACTTAAATCATTAATCAAATGATTAAATAATTAATCATCATAATCATCATTATGACATCATCATTATCAAACTTTATTCCCCATGGAGAGTTGAAGACACATCAAGTTTCAATTTTTCTTGTTCAGCGGTTTTGGAGAAGATGACCAAAGTTTTTCCTTTGACCCGATATGGCTGCCAAACTATGTGACATATGATGTCAGCATTCTCAACAAAAAAAATCTCCATGGATAGTTGCTCCTATGTTGAAAGTTTTGCATCAATCATATAAGTGGTTGCAGAGAAAAATTTTTTAAAAGTGATTAAAAGTGAAAAAGGTGTGAAGTGTAATAATAATCTGAACAAAATCAATTATTCAAATATAATCTGAACAAAATATAAGCCAGAATGGCTTGGTTCCCTAATAATAATAATAATAATAATATTAATAAGTTCCCTTTCAAGGAACTTTGACACAGGAGGAGGTGATTCGGCCCATGAAAGCCTGTGCTTGTTGTTTTGTCCATACTCTATTCTTTTTAAATGCTGAGCATCAAGTAAAGAAGGAGCACGAAAGTCTTTGGTACGACTCAGCTGGGGTTTGAACCACCACTGACCTCCCAGACTCAAAGCGTATGCTCTAACACCGAGACTGGCTATAAGATGATCGATGGGCGTTTTGTGCAAGTTGTGCTGTCTCGGTATCAATTGAGATATTGATTCTCTGAGTTGTGGGGGTTGTGAAGTGTCAACATGTTGTCTGTGTTAATGCAACCCTCATCTAACCACCCTTTACATCTCACCCAAAAAGAAAGATAAATAAATCCCCATATGTTGTGATTATTGACATCTGTTTGTGATGTACCTCTTTGCCCCTGCCCACCAATGCTGCTTGACCAGTTGGACTGTTTGTTGTATGTTTGGGGTCGCTGTTGCGGTTGGTGAGTGTGCTCATAGAATGGATGAGCGGGTTGGAGCTCGGTTGTGTGAATGGGGTGCAGGGTGATGGGCCTAATGGCTTGATTTTGTGTTGAGATTTCCTTGAAATTCATTGGATCATTCACCATCTTGTTTTTAACCCAAATACTTTGCCAAGTATTTTAACACTTCCTGAAGAACTTGCTTAGGGTAGAGAATATCATTGCTCAAAAATTGAACTGTTATTTTTACATATTCGAGAATTTAAAAAGTTCATGCCAACCTTGAACTGTAACCTCCTACATTTGAAACTATTCACAATCTGCAAGTTTTAGGTGAGGGTGGGTGCCACATAGTTAAGGGAAAAAGAAAACACAAAGTATTATAAGTACATATCACATTGTAAACAAAGGATGCAGCAACAGGTGCCTTGCCATTCTTGAATGACTAAAAATGGGAAAAGCACAGGGGGATTGAAGGTAATTTCACATTAAAGACAAAAGAAGCAAAAGGAAGACTAGTGGGTAATGAGACAGAAACATTGCAGACACAGCATAAGTCAAAGGAAAAGTAGATGGTATATGATTAAATTGAGAGGAGTTAAGGAAGGTGGAGAGAACGATTTGTAATAATGATGCAAATGGTCTCCAATGCAACAAATTAAGTTTTGCTCAAGTTTTCTCAGGGACATTTCAAGTAATGAGGAATTTAACAAAGGGTGAAAGACGAGTTGCAGGATCTACGATCCAAAGAGTAGAAGCACATTTCATAGATTAGTTGGCTGTTTTTTGTATCTAGGACAAATCATTCAATCACGAGGTTTGACCAAAAGGAATAGGATGTCACAAACTTCACTCAATAGATCCCTATTGGTGGACGAGAGTACTCCAAACCTGGGTTTATTTCAAAAAGTAAAACAAAACTCCGAAGCGGCATTTGCACACAAAAAAAGCAACTTGGGAACGGCTAACGTATTTCTCCTTTCATCCGAATTTCATTCAACAAACATTACAAAATCATATATATCAAATAACATGTTCTGTATTGAATTTGAGACGTGCAAGCATTAACCTCAAATTGTACCAATACCACCTAACGGACTCTAACAATTTGTGACAGGCAAATTCGGTGAAGCATCTTCAAAGAAAGGAACCACAAAGATTTCCTCCTAAGAATGATAGTTTAAAGTACACTGCAATTCTTCAATATTTAATATGGTAATCAACAAACAAGCCCTTCAATCCCTAAACACTCTCTCATCTCCAGACTGTCACGAGGATGCTGCAGCCTTTCTGTAATAACATGATCGGCATTCTTAAAAATAAGAAATACATTTTAAAACGACCTACATCCATTGGAATGAAATTCATGAATTGGGATCAAATGCTGAGATGTGATATACCAATAAAAAAAGCAAATGCATGCCAATGGACAACACAAAAATGACCATAACAAAGAGGTTACAAACTTCAAAGCAGATAACACAGATGGATGCAAAAATAGTTAATTAAAGCCGACCTGGCTTCAAAAGGAAAACATTTTTATCGCTGTAAAATAATGTAATGCTTTTCGAGTGCATAGTTATGATTTTAAAGCCAAAAGTAAATACAGTACTGACTGATGGCAGCTCATACTATTTAATCATTATCGAGTTACCAAGCTATTGGAAATATTTCCAATGAAGTCAGGTATATATGTATACCAGTGGTGTATGCTTACACATTGTAAGCAATAACAATCTGCGCTTCATATGTAGTACATAATAAATGGAAGCTTGAAGATTATATGAAAGCATCACCAAACTGCTACTAGATATCAATTTAGGTTTTTTAATGGACGTGTTTATGATTTTTACGTAAATTTTAATTTACGGATGCTTTTCCTTTTTTCATTTACAGACATTATTGTCATGTTTATTTCACAGTTTACAGTTATATAAGTTACAATTTTCAAATGCTAGATATCGATTGAGGTTTCTTTTTTTTTTAACGGATGTGTTTTTGTTTTTTTTAACGTAAATTTTAATTTACAGATGCTTTTACTTTTTTTCATTTCGATCGACCGTTGACTCCTACTTCCTGGCCAAGTACATCTTGGCGTCAAACGTTCATACCGTAAGTAAATCGACCGACCAAAGTTTGATCAAGAGGGTTAAACAGAAAATAATTCCAAATAATGCTTGTCTTCAGAATCGTGCAGCAAAACGTTAATATTCATCCTTATAAAGGAGCACTTACACAGTATGAAGGAGGAAATGTACACCCGATTTCTGAGCAATTTGCCGTATTACGATGTTTTCCAAATTACCAAGCCAAATGTTTCTCCCCACCACACGACGATTGCGAACTGTTTATAAAGAATAATGTTGATGCACATCTCTTTGGAATGTCTACAATGTCACATTATTTTTTAATTTGTTTATTGATATTCGCTCGAAATGAGGGTGAAAGCTACTCAAGGTTTTTCACTTGTATAGCATATGGTACAACTGTAATCGGTTGTACCATATGCTTTATAAGGTCTCACACACACCTGTCTATATAAGGTCTCACAGCTGACAATGCATATCAGAGCAAAAACCAAGCCATGAGGTCGAAGGAACTGCCTGCAGAGCTCAGAGACAGGATTGTGTCGAGGCACAGATCTGAGGAAGCCTACAAATTATTTTTTTTGCTGCATTGAAGGTTCCCAAGAGCACAGTGGCCTCCATAATTCTTAAATGGAAGAAGTTTGGAACAACCAGGACTCTTCCTAGAGCTGGCCGCCCGGCCAAACTGAGCAATCGGGGGAGAAGGGCCTTGGTAAGAGAGGTGACCAAGAACCCGATGGTCACTCTGGCTGAGCTCCAGAGATCCTGTGCGGAGATGGGAGAAACTTCCAGAAGGACAACCATCACTGCAACACTCCACCGATCTGGGCTATTTGGCAGAGTGGCCAGACGGAAGCCAAACAGTTTAATCTTGGTTTCATCAGACCACAGAATCTTGTTTCTCACAGTCTGAGAGTCCTTTAGGTGCTTTTTTGCAAACTCCAAGCAGGCTTTCATGTGTCTTTCACTGAGGAGAAGCTTCCGTCTGGCCACTCTGCCATAAAGCCCAGATCAGTGGAGGGTTGCAGTGATGGTTGTCCTTCTGGAAGTTTCTCCTATCTCCACACAGGATCTCTGGAGCTCAGCCAGAGTGACCATCGGGTTCTTGGTCACCTCTCTTACCAAGGCCCTTCTCCCCCGATTGCTCAGTTTGGCTGGGCGGCCAGCTCTAGGAAGAGTCCTGGTTGTTCCAAACTTCTTTCATTTAAGAATTATGGAGGCCACTGTGCTCTTGGGAACCTTCAATGCAGCAGAAATTTTTTGTAGGCTTCCCCAGATCTGTGCCTCGACACCATCCTGTCTCTGAGCTCTGCAGGCAGTTCCTTCGACCTCCTGGCTTGGTTTTTGCTCTGATGTGCATTGTCAGCTGTGAGACCTCATGTAGACAGGTGTGTGCCTTTCCAAATCATGTCCATTCAATTAAATTTACCACAGGTGGACTCCAATCAAGGTGTAGCAACATCTCAAAGAAGATCAAGAGAAATGGGAGGCACCTGAGCTAAATTTCAAGTGTCATAGCAAAGGGACTGAATACTTATGTAAATGTGATATTTCAGTTTTTTCTTTTCAATAAATTTGCAAAAGTTTCTAAAATCCTGTTTTCTCTTTGTCATTATGGGGTATTGAGTTTAGATTGATGAGGGAAAAAATGAATTTAAACGATTTCAGCATAAGGCTGCAACATAACAAAATGTGAAAAAAGTGAAGGGGTCTGAATACTTTCTGAATGCACTGTAGATACTATGAGCAGAATCTTAATCAGCTGGTGATCGATGCAAGCAAGGCAATACATGTGCTGGTATGTTGGGAGTTACTAGGAACAATATGTGTCCCCAGGACCAAATACAACGGCTTCCTACTCTATTTTTCACACACTCACTCACTCCCATTGTACAGAAAGAGAGGAAGGCAAGACGAGAGATACAAGGCCTCAGTTATGAAACACACTGGCACAGGCAGGCCTGATAACACAATCTGTGAGTCAGACAAAAATTGGCAAGTTGTGCGGTCAACAACTCTGTGAAAACCCTTGCCACCAGTAATTAGGTAAAGTGTGCTTGGCACAACATTCGTTGGTAGGTAAAGCAGTCCGAGAGGTTGTTTTTTAATCTTTGCCTTTTCATTATAACCCTCTTTGGTTTAGTTGGACTCGCAACGGTACCCGCCCTATGGGAGGGGCTTCAATTGGGAAGCCCAAAATGAAAAGGCAAAATATCAGAAATTGGAGGCTTTTTTTATTTTAAACGATTCATATAAACATCCGTTGAATGATATCACACACAAATCATCAAAATCTAAACAGTACTTGGCGCCCATTATGAAAAAAGATTGAATTCTGCAAAACGGAAGCGGCCGCTACACGTCTTTCTCAGTCGCACGTTTTTGTGTGAAGAGTGCGCGCCGAATCTGTAACACGGAAGCGGCCGCTCCACCTGTTTCTCAGTCGCTTTGCACACGCTGCCATGTTACTTCGGAGCCGCATGTTTATATCGGAAGAGTTCGTCAGGAGTCGATCTACTCTCTCCTGGTACGTAGAATTTCAACAAAAGCCACATCACTGTTCATATCGGTAACTATTATTCCATCGTGTTTGGAAAAACTGGAAAATTGTAAAACTTGAAAAATTGGGAAAAAAATTTGGAAAAACAATATGGCCTATATTACTCCAAGGGGTCCCAGGAATACCCACCCAAAATATCGTTGCGATCAGTTCAGCCATTTTTGCGGTACCTTCGAACGGACAGACAGACATTTGGTGAATTATCGTAAGATGAAGAGGGAAGAAAGTGAACACCGGAGGTTCGCGCACTCGGGAGAGCACATACCTCCACCAGGATGAACAGTTTACATTTTGTAGCCCACTGATAGGCCGATTCTACATCAGAACCATAACCAAAATCTAATCGGCTTGTTATCTAATTCATTATCACCGACCCAACTCATTCACCATGTTTTGTCCGAATCCATCCATAACTTTTTGAGATATTGTGCTGTATATCGTTTTGGCCCTATCTCTCAATGGTGAACTTGAAAAATGATCATATCCGGATCCGGATCGTCACCAAAATCTTACAAATTGGTCCTTGTCGCACAAATATCCTGTCCAACAAGTTTTCTTCAAATCCATTTAAAACATTTTTGAGATATCGGGTTGTACAGTATATAGTATTTGTCCCTATCTCTCAATGGTGAAGAATCACTTTTTAAAAATGTAGTATCTGGATGAGCATTCGGATATTCACCAAAATCTTATCGATTCGTCCTTGTCACACACCCAACCTGTCCACCAAGTTTCGTTTGAATCCATCCATAATCATTTAAGAAATCGTGCTCAACGATAACCAGGTAGAAAACGTCCATCTTCGGTGGAAGGGGGAGTGGGGGAGGTGGGGGGGGGGGGGGGTGGGGGGTGACTTGGTAATGATAACAATCCAGGGCTTCAACCCTTAAAATTCCTTTCACAATCCCAATAGTCATAAGGATGTGAATTGAATAGATCACTGCTGCTGAAATTTTATGAAAAACGAACACGTCTCACATTAATTATTTCAATCTCAACAGAATTCCATCGAATAACAAGTTATTTGTTAACCTTTCAAAGTCCAGGCATTCTGTTCACCTCAACTCCTTCCTCCCCATTTTCTCCAATCTGCATGTGGAATTATCTCTCTATACCAGTCCAATCTTGCTCTTCCCTCCAGTGCTTTTTCATGAGATCTTTTCATCGCAACTACACTCACCACCCTCCCTTCATCATCTGTCTGCAAACTCTCCTTTTCTGTCAGATATTGTATATTCATCCATCTCAAGGCAACCTGTTCTCCACTTCTTCAATGGAAGTATAGTAATTCTCCAATCTCTGTCACCTTGCTCTTGCATGAGCCTCGATTTTTTTTTATAAAAAGGGAAAAACATGTTGTGGTAGATTCTATTATAAACAAATAATAGAACAAGAGACAGCGGAAGATGCCAAAACAGAAACATGGAGCAAACGTGCAAAAGATGCTTAACTGACTTGCCAATCGTTATTAATTTTATGAAAGCTATTGAATAAGACTGATTTATCCAGTGCCGACAACAATACACAACAGATGCCCTTGGTGGAAGGAAGCCTCAATAAATGAGAAATTGACAAGACTTGTAATAGAAGCAGCATCATCGGAGAGGATGTAAGCGCCGAAGTTTGAATGAGAATCCACAGTGGCGATTGGCAAGACTCTGTGACAGCTTTGCAGACTGCAACAATCAGGGGAGCAACTGCGCGAGACTTTCAATCCCGGCGCGCAGTCCAATCCGACACGGCGCATCACCCTTAATCTGGGGAGAGACGAGTCTGCCTGCGTAGGCCTGCTGCCCGATGAATGCCTAAAAGGCTCCTGGCAGAATAACCTTGAATGGCAGAGGCACGTTATTGTCATGCGACACGCAAACCACTCGATATAAGCTATTTGTGAACGAGTTGTGGGCAGCAAGGTTGTTGTCCTTCATTCACTTTAGCCTCCTCTTCCTTCTTTCAGTACGTACGTAAGTACGTACGTACATACATACATACATACATACATACATACATACATACACATATATATATATATATATATATATATATATATATATGTATATATATATATATATATATATATATATATATATATATATATATATACATTATACAGTCACGTGAAAAAGTAAGTACACCCCATGTAAAGTTTTGACTTTTTCAACATATTTCAACATACAGCTATTTGATCTTCATTTCAACAATATTGAGAGATAAAGGTGATATAATGAAACAAATATCATGAAACATTTACATTTTGTAGTCCATTGTATAATTTAAATAAACATAAATGCAAATTTCGAATGTGGAAAAAGTAAGTACACCCTTGGCTCTAATAGGTGGTATTGCCCCCTTTGGCAGAAACAACCTCAAGTAGGCGTTTCTTATAACTGTCTACCAGTCTCTGACATCGACTGGGAGAAATTTTTGAACACTCCTCCATGCAGAATTCTTTCAGCTATGAGATGTTTGAGGGGTTTCTTGCATGCACAGCTCGTTTCAAATCCCCCCACAACATCTCGATGGGATTTAGATCTGGGATTTGACTTGGCCATTCCAGAACCCTCCATTTCTTTCTTTTCAGCCATTCCTTGGTGGATTTACTGGTATTTTTTAGGGTTATTGTCATGTTGCAAGGTACACCTTCGGTTGAGGTTCAACTTTCTGACAGATGGCCTCACATTATCCTCAAGCACCCTCTGGTACAATGAAGAATTCATCGTGGATTCTATGATGGTGAGCTGCCCAGGCCCTGATGGAGCAAAGCTGCCCCAAACCATAATATTTCCACCACCATGCTTTACAGTTGGTATCAGGTTCTTGTGGTCAAATGCTGTCTTTGGTTTTCGCCAAACATGTCTTCTGGTACTGTGGCCAAATAGCTCTACCTTTGACTCATCTGTCCAGAGCACATTGTACGAGAAGTGCTGGTCTTTGCCTCGGTGTTCATTGGCAAACTTTAGTCTTGCCCTGATGTTCTTTCTGGACAGCAAAGGTTTCCTCCTGGCACACCTCCCATGTAGATCAAATTTGTGCGGCCTCTTTCTAATGGTAGACTCGTGCACTTTGACATAAACAGTGGCAAGAGCTACCTGTAGGTCCCGTGATGACAATCTGGGGTTCTTGGAGACTTCTTTCAGCATCTTGCAGTCTGCTCTCGGGCTGAACTTGCTGGGTCAGCCTGGCCTGAACAAGTTGGCAGTTGTTTGGAATCTTCTCCACTTGTAGATGATCTTCCGGACAGTCGAATGATTGATTTCAAATTGTTTGGAGATCTTTTTAAATCCCTTCCCAAACTCGTAGGCATCTATAACCTTCTTTCTGAAGGCCTCAGATGGCTCTTTTGATCTAGGCATGGTGACACCGCACACTTCAACAACAAAGAGCAAACCAAACTAAATGTCTGAGGTTTAAATAAGACAGGTTCCTCCAAGATACTCTCTAACGATGTTCGAATCATTTGCACCTGAGCTGGTGCACCTGATTCTAATTTTAGGTATTTGAAGTAGTGATAAATGTAGGGGTGTACTTACTTTTTCCACATGCAAAATTTGCATTTATGTTTATTTAAATTATACAATGGACTACAAAATGAAAATGTTTCATGATATTTGTTATATTATATCACCTTTATCTATCAATATTGTTGAAATGAAGATCAAATAGCTGTATGTTGAAATATGTTGAAAAAGTCAAAACTTTACATGGGGTCTACTTACTTTTTCACGTGACTGTAGATATATTGTTGCGGATCTCGAGCCCGTCGACATACTGAGGGGGGATTACGCCTTTCTCACCCTCGAGCTTCGAGTCCACGAGGCCGCTACCCACTCTACACTCGTGGGGGCGGATTGCTGAGCAATTCCAGCCGCCAAACCCGCAGTGAGTGCGTGGAAGGGTTTCCGGTCACGACCCAGGTACCTTTGTTACGTGCTCCTCCCCGACCCCCTGGTCACGGTGTACCTCCGAGCCCCGACAGGAGCCATGGCAGAAAAATATGTTATTCCGTGTCAAAAATCAATATTGAAACCACACCAAGGGTTATCAACAAACAAGTAATGTAGTAACAATCACACAAGAATAACGGTACAACAATAATAGTCCTTGAGCCAACCGGCCATTTTTTGAAGTGAATGCTCCGGCGGGGGGAGTAATTCTCATTATGATTTTCCATTAGACCAATGTCTCAAGTGTCAGAAAAGGTGTGATGGACATCTGAGAACGGTAGCTTAGTGCCCGGATGGACGCCATCTTTGAAACCACCCAGCTCGAAAATGCCCATTTGGTGGGGTACATTGTTGCACGTGTATCTGGACTTCTATACTAGCTATCGATGTGCGGTTGACGACTAAATATACGTCCGATGTGTACCGTCTAAATAAAAAATAATATGAAGCATTTTGTTTTAGATTAATTATTATAAAAATCAATTATCGAAAAAAAATCATATATTTTTCAATATTTTATTATTAGACTTGTACTTTTTTTAGTGAAACAACACTGGTATGATTTTCCAAGTTATGCATTGTGCTACACCGTTTATCTGTCTATAAAAATAACTCAAAAACTAAAACATATCATCCACCACGAGTGTACACAAAAAATATATGAAAAGGCATGCACTTTCCACAAACCGAAACTATGTCAGTTGGAATTTCCCGCCGATAATCAACCCACAGAACCCAGTGCCGAAAGTGACGTCAGTCTATTCTATATCTATATTCTATATCTCAGTCTGAGATTTGTTGCGGTGACCTGATTAATTTCTGAGGGGGGGGGGGGGGGGTGGGTGGCTTAAGAACTAAAAGTGAACATGTTAGATGGCGCCACATACAACTCTATTATAGAGTTGTATTGTGGCGCCATCTAACATGTTCACTGACTTGGATGAGTATGTCTATGTAAGCTGGCGAGCTTTTCGGATATCGGAGTAATCTAACGTCAGTCTTTTTGTTCTTTCAGCTGAGATGGCCGGTGTCGAGGCGAAACGGGCGAAGATTGAACCTGAGTCCGGAACGTGCATCCTGTGCAGCAAGAAGTCGCCACTCTCTGAACTAAGCAAGGCAGCGGGCAACAGTTCTTGGAAGACATTGTGTGACGCAGCCGCAGTTAGAAACTTTTATCCAATTCTAAAGCTAGTCCAAGAAGGCGCAGTTGAACTTCCTAATATTCCAATATTATACCATAGGGCTTGTAGATCAGACTTCACTCACAAAAACCACCTAGCTACTTTGACCAATGCAGCTAGAAGTTCTTCAGTTGATACTGGCGATGCGGTGCGACGGCGATCATCACGGGAAGAGACAGGATCAACTTCAACGGTCTACGATGATAAATGCATTTTTTGCCAGCGTGCTTCAAAATTCATAAAAGGCAGTCGTACCCGTGAAACAGTTGTCTTGGCTGTTGAACTTCGAGCAGATAAGACAATAAGAGATGCTGCGACAGCTCACAATGATGAGAGAGTTTTGGCATTGACTACACGAGATATGGTTGCAGCTGAGGCTCACTACCACTTCTCCTGCTATAGAAACTACACACGGCCCCAAAAACCTCAAGTAGAAACTGACATTGAAGATAATATCGAGAAAAAAGAAATGATACGATGTATATTCAATTTCATTCGCACTGACTTGTTCTTGAACCCGAGGATTGTTCCAATAGTTGATGTTGCAACAGATATCCTGTCTTCAGATACATTTTCAGTTGATGTTCGTGACTCCATCAAGAAGAATCTGCAGCGCACATTACAAAGAGAGTTTGGAGAATCGCTCATCTTCTTCAATGTGAAACACCGTGTATACTTGATGCCCGATAATCTGACAAAGCGAGAGATTGCTGCAGAGTGCGTAAACCTGAAAGCAGAAGTGAAAGCATTTGAACGAACGGACGGTGAAAGTAACATTGTGCGTGCAGCTACTTCACTGCGACACCAGATCAAAGATGCTCATTACAATGAATGTTGGCCGCCTCAGCCAGCAGAACTCACTTCAGATTACGTGAAGATACCAGATTCTCTTCGTGTATTTCTGCATACTTTGATTTGCGGGAGTGGGGGTAGCTCTGCGCGTGCCGACACACTGGTATGGTCGATGGCTCAAGATATCATCAATGCTGTACACCGGGGTACCATCAGAACATCGAAGCATGTCCTACTTCCGTGGGTCATGAAAACGCTCACCGGTAATACAGAGGTCATCAGAATATTGAATCGACTCGGGCACGGATGTTCGTACACAGTTCTGGAAGAAATCGAGACAGCGCTATGCATAGACAAATTAGCAAGTGTGGAGAAAGATACAGTACCACTTCCGTCACATGTGCACCCTTCGGTCCCGACTGTATTAGCATTCGATAACATCGACAGGCTAGAGGAATCGCTGAGTGGTGGCGGAACATCGCATCGCGTCAACGGTATCATCGTCCAACCGAAGTCGCAGTCGTGTTTGCCGCCCCAACCTCCATCGGCAGTATCCAAAGCAGATAAGAAGCGATCTATCCCGTCATCCAGCGATTTAGTTCCAATATACAGCGGTGGGAAATGAGAGGGCCCACCTGCAATCAAGCCTGCAGATCTTTCTGACACTCTTGCAGGCGCAACATCCCTTGCGCAGCGCCGAAATCACGTATGGATTATGACTCGCATGCTGGAACCATGCGACCAGACAATCAGTTCGTGGACTGGTTTCAACATCATGACTAGAGATCGTGTTCAGGTGACGGAAGATGTAGTTGGCTACCTGCCGACTATAAACGCGCCTGCCACAGATATGGCAACAGTGCAAGAAATCCTCAGAGAAGCTCTGAACATCATGTCATCACTTCAGCTTGAGCGTATACCGGTGGTGCTAGACCAGGCACTATTTGCTAAGGTGACCGAAATAGCATGGAAAGATGTCGATCGATATGGAAGAATTGTGCTCATGATGGGGAACTTCCATACCATCTGTAACTTCATGTCGAGCATTGGGAAAATGTTTGGAGATGCAGGCCTTCGGGATGTAGCTGTTGAGTCAGGAGTAATCGCTGAAGGTTCCATCAACAGGGTTCTGGAAGGCAAGCAATACAACCGTGCTGTGCGACTCCACAAGTTGATGTACGAGGCACTAATGCGCATCATTTGGAAGGGCTTCCAGGTGTGGATAGAAAGCAATCATCCTGACAAGGAACCCCAGATTCGAAGCACTGACCTCAAAATTCGCAGCATCAAGGAGGATATTTGCCACGAGACTCTCGCTGCTGCTCTCGATGATGATTCATGTGTACAGAGCTTTGACATGTTCGCGAAATACCTACATTTTCTGCGAACCAAACATGGAGACCTGGCTCGCTTCTGGATGATGTATATTGATATGGTAGAGACCCTGCTGGGGTTGATTCGTGCGGATAGAGAAGGCGACTGGATGCTTCACTTGGCTTGTGTCAGAAGAGTGATCCCTTGGTGTTTCGCAATGAACAAGGTGAACTATGCTAGATATCTACCAGTGTACTATGTACAGATGACGCAACTCCACGAAACATGCCCCGAGTTGTACAGGCATTTCAATCAAGGCTACTTCTCCGTACAGCTTAGACCAGGGAATCCATTTGCCAGAATCGCTGTTGATCAGACAACAGAAGAAACAGTAAACAAAGATACGCAAACAGCTGGAGGAACACGAGGTTTTAGTCTTCGACAAGGGGCTGTGTCACGATACTATCTAACTGCAGAAAATCGGGCTACTGCACTGAGGCAACTACGAGAAACTATCCTTGTGAATGGCAGCGACACATCTCACGCCAAGCACCCTGACTTGTCTACTTCTCGCATCAAACGTGATGAGTCTGGCGTCACAGCTATCTGTGATCTACTGGAAAATGACTGGACCAATCCATTCGCCGATGATCCGTCATGTCTTCTCAGTATATCTACCGGAGCGGCTGCGAGGGAGGACGTTTCTAATGACCTACTCAACACCCTGCAAAAGGGGGAAGCGGCGTATCAAAGCTTCCAGAAACGTCTTGAAGAGGGAACAGGCTTTCATGACACATTGAACAAGCTAAACTTGAAGACCTTTGGTAAGATCAAGCAGAAAGTTGTGAAGGGCACAAACAAGGAGATCGTCCTGAGAGCTGACAGACAACTGTTTGCCACCATGATACTCATCGCCAAGACAAGGAACCTCGACATGCAACTTGTCCTTTGTCACCCACTAGGGCCGTTACCATGGTCTTTGGCAAACGTTGATGGGTCAATGAAAAAAACGAACAAAGCTGCACTTGCGAAACACATGGAAGGTCTTGTGGAACCAGCCGAGAACGTTGACAAGCGAAGTGCAACAATAATTGATGCGATGGCTCTCATACAAAAGATGCATGGCGAGAACGACACGTTCGAAGAACTATCTGACCGCATCCTTGCTGCAGCGCTTCACGCTGGTCAAGGCAGTGAGCGCATCGATGTTGTCTTTGACACATACACAGAAGAATCCATCAAAGCAGCTGAGCGTGTGAACCGCGGTTCAAATGAAGGCATCAGTTTCAGCGAGATCAGACCCGCACACAAAATCATGAACTGGCGGCGTCTCCTTGCTTGCAGCCAGACAAAGGAGAAACTGGTTGTGTTTCTGGCGGAGTCGTGGAAACATGAAACAAATCGCGAAAAGCTAGGCAACAGAACACTGTATGTCACCTGTGGTGAAAAATGTCTGGTACTGACCCGCGATAGGTGGAAGTTGGTGCAAGCACTCGAATGTAGCCACGAGGAAGCAGACACGCGTATGTTTCTCCACGCAAAGCACGCCGCTACCCACTACAAGACGATCATCTTAGTGGCAGATGACACCGACGTTCTGATCATCAGTCTTCATCTCAGCAGAACCATCGATAGTCAGCTCTTCATCAGACGAGGAACAAAGGTTCGAGTCAGAATGAACGACGTTGGAAAGTTGGCTGCGGTATTGGGGTCTGGAGTTTGCAGTGCATTGCCAGGGCTTCATGCATGGAGCGGGTGTGACACTGTGAGTGCTCTGGCTAGCCAAGGAAAGATAAAGGCTTTGAAGCTTGTGCAAGCGAATGAGCTGTATCGTCAAGCATTCACAGATCTGGGATCTTCGTGGAATGTACCAACAGACGTCTTCAATAGCATTCAGGCCTTCACGTGTCAGCTGTACGCCAAGAACACGAAGATCGTCGGTGTTAATTCGCTCCGTTATCACATGTTCTGTGCAAAGAAGGGCCAGATCGAATCTGGACAATTGCCGCCTTGTGAAGACTCCTTGATGCAGCATACGCTTAGGGCCAACTATCAGGCGGCTATCTGGCGACGCAGCCTTGAAAACCTACCAGACGTCCCAACACCATCAGCAGGACATGGTTGGGAACTCGATGATGGCGGTTCGCTCACAATCCGATGGATGGCGGGTCTACCAGCTCCAGATGTCGTCTTGAATCTCATCTCATGCACATGCAGAAGGACGTGTCGACCGTCAGATTGCTCCTGCATACTGAATGGGTTGAAGTGCACTGTTGTGTGTAAGCTGCAGGGATGCTCCAACATGGTGCAGGATGATGCTATCGTGGCTCAGGATGCCAATGACTCTGATGGCGACTCTGATGATTAACTTTGTGTGCACTGTATATTGTATAGCATATGTTGTTCTCTATTATAATGCAGGCCAAATTGCCTGAAAATCTTTATAGACAGATAAACGGTTTAGCAAAATGTATAATTTGGAAGATCATACCGGTGTTATTTGACTAAAACATGACATGTTCAATGATACCTCCGCTTGCTTATTAGGAATATACATCGTATGGTGTTAAAATCAGCTCCATACGTCTTTCCAAACTCTAGTAATGAATAATTAATATAATTGGCGGCCATTTTGAAATCCAAGATGGCCACCAAAGTGCAGATTTCCTATGTAACAATTTCCGCCTGCTTATTAGATATCGTATGGTGTTAAAATCCTCTCCGTACGACATTCCTAACTTGCGTTATCGTCAGAATAGATAATGCCAGCGGCGGCCTAAGTCATTTTATGCCTCTTTACATTTATTTGTTGTAAACTCGTGGTGGATGATATGTTTTAGTTTTTGAGTTATTTTTATAGACAGATAAACGGTGTAGCACAATGCATAATTTGGAAAATCATACCAGTGTTGTTTCACTAAAAAAAGTACAAGTCTAATAATAAAATATTGAAAAATATATGATTTTTTTTCGATAATTGATTTTTATAATAATTAATCTAAAACAAAATGCTTCATATTATTTTTTATTTAGACGGTACACATCGGACGTATATTTAGTCGTCAACCGCACATCGATAGCTAGTATAGAAGTCCAGATACACGTGCAACAATGTACCCCACCAAATGGGCATTTTCGAGCTGGGTGGTTTCAAAGATGGCGTCCATCCGGGCACTAAGCTACCGTTCTCAGATGTCCATCACACCTTTTCTGACACTTGAGACATTGGTCTAATGGAAAATCATAATGAGAATTACTCCCCCCGCCGGAGCATTACTTTTGGTCTGGCTCAAGGACTATAATGGCAATCAGAAGTACAATGAACACATCTTATGATGGTACCATCAGCTAGGATAAGATAACTCACTGTGCTCCAAGTGAGTGAAAAGAACACTCCCCAATGTCTCTATAGCTCAAAGGTGATCCCCTCCAGTGAGTGTCAGAGCGAGATCAAATCGAAACCCGAACCCCGTTCAGATGACGGGCCTAGTCACGCTGCCAAAACAGCTCACAGGCGTAGGCTGCCGAAGCGGCATAAAGTCACGTGGTCCAAAACCGTGTCAGGCAAACTCATGGAGGAATGGAAATCCAAAGGCGCCCTCCAGATATCAACGTTCACTGTTCAGTCGGCGAACCGCAAATTAATCTTCAAACTCTGCGTTGCGCACACACATCCCCGACAGACGACAGGATGGTGACAGAACTGACGCGTAGCAAAGACCTTTTGCGATGAACAAAGAGCGAGGGTCAAAATGGCCGACGGCTCGTACTTGAGTCGAAACGACCCGGCGATGATTCGTCAGAATCCCAACGCCAAACCTGACCATGCAGGTTTCTCAATCCCAGCGATAACACCTATCGCCGGAATTCCTTTCAAGGAACTCAAAGTTCACTCGCGACTTTCGTTCGACAATGGTCGCTACGGAGCTTGAAGCGACTCGCTTCTTGTCCGACTTCACTCGCCCCGCCTCCTTTTTCTCTCTCTCCTCTTCTTCCGGTTCCCGATCCGGTTTCCTGTTTCATTTAACATTAACATTTTTACCTTGTGACAATAATAATGGCTATCTCCTTCAAACAATAATAATAATACTACATAGAACCAGAAATGTTTCAAGGGGATGAAAACCACAACAACGGAAGTGACGAATCCGTAACACTTCCCCCCCTCAAGAAAGAAAGTTTGAACATCGTGAAAACTTTCTTTGTAGGCAAAATTCTTTAAACAAACAAAAGTAGACTCACACCCCATATCATCAATTCCCGTGAGCAACAACAATCAATATTTCCCAAAAATAAAGCAACAAAACTTCAAACAACTTACAGAGATTTCCAAAGTTAATTCACTCTGGACAAAGCATCAGCAACGACATTGTCCCTGCCCTTTACATGCTCAATTTCCAAGTTACCCCTGCAAAGCCAAACTTCATCTCATCAACCTCTGATTTTTATTTTTAGTTTCTTTTGAATGAAGGTTTAGGGTTGTGATCAAAAATCCAAAGGCAAACAAATCTATAGCACTTTTTCCGGGAGGCCGAGCTGAGAGCCAGGTTCCATGGTTGTTGGGTGGTGAGGCCTGGAAGTATTCACTACATGGACGCCTTTAGGAACGTGGAGTTCACGGTCAATCCGTGTAGGAAAGTTCACTACATGGACGCCTTTAGGAACGAGGAGTTCACGGTTAATCCGTGTAGGAAAGTTCACTACATGGACGCCTTTAGGAACGTGGCGTTCACGGTTAATCCGTGCAGGAATCTTGGCTCGGCTGCTCCACAGCATTCATTGCTTCAACTCTTCCTAATTTTCATAATAATCACGGTTGGACCGCTTGTCGCTGTAGTCACGAGAATAGCGGTCCCCTTCTCGGCCACTACCCTGATAATCATCCCTTCGGGAGCTGCCGTAACTCGGGGAGCCTCCATAGTAATATCGACTGCGACCACCACCAAAACTACTACTCCCACCCCGGGAGCCATAGCCACCCCTGAAACTACCTCCACGTTTTCCTCCTCTGTAGCCCCCTCGACGCCTATGGCCTGCCTTCTCCACTGTTATAGTCCGACCCTCCAAATCCTTGCCATCCAAATCCTTTTCTGCATCTTTGGCGTCCTTTGTGTTTTCAAACGTGACAAAGCCAAACCCTCTTGACTTTTGCGTCTCCCTGTCTTTTATCAGCAGCACTTCCAAGAGCGGTCCATATCTGCCGAAGACAGAGTCCAGAACATCTTCCTTTGTGTTGAAGTTCAGCCCACCTACAAAGAGCTTGCCAACACTGCCTCCATCCCTGACTTGTGTGTGCTGACACTTAGTTTCAGGGTACTTCCTACTCATAACACGAGTCGCGGTACAGGATGGAAAGATACCCGTAATCTCCTGCTCTAACTGTGCGGTGTTATTTTCCATACTAGGCTTTTCAACAAACATCGGGTTACCAGAAACGTGACCACCGGCCAAATCATTCCCGATAACAAAAGATACTCCCTCTACAGGAAGAGTGGCTTGTAAACCTACGGTGACCGGTCCTGACACCAAATCAGACTCTAAACTAAATGGATGACATGAAGTGGAGCTTTAACACAGCCACCAACCCCCTGTAAATGAACACTAACACCAGTTGCCGTCTTCTCTGACAATGGCAAAATGCCCTCAAGCATCAAAGATTGATGTGCTCCTGTGTCCCTCAACACCCTAACAGGTCTCTGGTTAGTCAAGTCTCCCTCCAGTGACACAAACCCCTCTGAAATAAATGGTTTGTAACCCTTTTGAGGGCGATTTCTCACATTTGCCAATGCATTCGGAGTTGTACTCGTCTGACTCCGCTCCTGATTTTTCCTTTCCAGGGCATAACAGTGGGACATCAAATGTCCAGGTTTCTTGCAAAAAGCGCAAGTAGGCCCGGAGGAAAAACTCGTGGTCTGCCTCGGGCCCCCCGGAAGATAAGTCTGTCTTGGAACTGTAGTCTTCTGATCCCTAAAAGTCGCGGTATCAGATTTGTCCCCATAGTCATCTCTAGGCCGCCTCCTCCACGAATATTTGTTCTCCGCCCTTGATTTACCATAACTCCCCTGGCTAACTCTAAGCGGGAAGTTAGGTTTGTGGAACCCCATCCTGTGTGTCAAGGCATAGTCATCTGCCACGGTTGCTGCCTCATACAACTCTGGTACCTTCTTTTCCTCCAGATGTACTTTAATGTCTTCTTGGACACACTGTTTGAATTCCTCCACCAGGATCAATTGTCGCAACAGTTTGAAGTCTTTCCAAACCCTTTTCGAATCACACCACCGATCAAACATGGTTTCCTTCATTCTGGCAAACTCCACATGGGTCTCACTCTCCCTCTTCCTGGCATTCCGGAATTTTTGCCGGTAAGCTTCAGGGACCAATCCATAGGCTTTGAGAATGGTTTTCTTCACTATCTCATAATCTGCACATTGGTCAATTGGTAGAGCCGAAAAAATATCCTGAGCTTTACCCACCAGAACACTTTGCACTAACATGGTCCAGGACTCCTCAGGCCATTTTAGCATTCGAGCCACTTTCTCAAAGTGTAAAAACAAGTTGGCAACCTCCTTTTCATTGAAGGGTGGAACCAGCCTCACATGCCTACCAACATCCCAGGTGTTCTGACTAGTTGTTGAACTAGCCGGCATGGATGTTACCTCTCCCCGTTCTTCCATTATTTGCAGCTCCTTGAGCTTAAGTTCCCTCTGACACTCCATGTCACATTCCTTTAACTGCCTTTCGGCTCTTCGTTCCTCTGCCCTTTCCTTTTCTCTGCTTTCTTCGAGTTCCCTTTCAGTTCTCCTTACCTCTGCTCTTCTCTCCTCGAGTTCACTTGCAGCTCTCCTTTCCTCTGCTCTTTCTCCTGCTCTTCTTTCATCTGCTTTCCTTTCCTCTGCTTTTCACCTTTCCTGGCTCTGCAGTTGCATCTCCATTTTCCGGAGCTCCACATTTTCTTTTTCCTTGGGTAAACCAATCCAAGGCTACCTCTGTCCATGTTCCCTGTCCCACCTGAGATTCTACCACCAATGTCTGCATCTCTGCCTTCTTCATACTAACTCGGACCTCCAAGTTAAAATGTCTGGCCAATATCAAGAGTTCCGATTTTTTTTAATGCTTGGAACTGTGCCTCATTAGGGGACGCCACAAACTCTCCTGCGTCAAACACCATGGTGACTATTAGTTCGCACCTGTTAACCTTCACACAAAAATTTCCAAATTTTTTGAAAAATTTGGGAATGTTAGAAAAATTCAAAATTTGGGAATGCTAGGGAATTCACTCCCGGACGAATTATCAGGGAATTTAATCCCGGATGAGTGTTATGAGGGAATTTAATCCCGGACGAAGACCCAATTTCGAGCCCCCGAGTCAATTGGACGAGCCCCAAATTTCTGTGACGTGCTCCTCCCCGACCCCCTGGTCACGGTGTACCTCCGAGCCCCGAGAGGAGCCATGGCAGATAAATATGTTATGCCATGTCAAAAATCAATATTGAAACCACACCAAGGGTTATCAACAAACAAGTAATGTATTAACAATCACACAAGAATAACGGTACAACAATAATGGCAATCGGAAGTACAATCAACACATCTTATGATGGTACCATCAGCTAGGATAAGATAACTCACTGTGCTCCAAGTGAGTGAAAAGAACACTCCCCAATGTCTCTATAGCTCAAAGGTGATCCCCTACAGCGAGTGTCAGAGCGAGATCAAATCGAAACCCCAACCCCGTTCAGATGACGGGCCCGGTCACACTGCCAAAACAGCTCACAGGCATCGGCGGCCGAAGCGGCATAAAGAGTCACGTGGTCCAAAACCGTGTCAGGAAAACTCACGGAGGAATGGGAATCCAAAGGCGCCCTCCAGATATGAACGTTCACTGTTCAGTCCGAGAACTGCAAATTAATCTTCAAACTCCGCATTGAAGACGACAGGATGGTGACAGAACTGACGCGTAGCAAAGACCTTTTGTGATGAACAAAGCGTGACGGTCAAAATGGCGGACGGCGTGTACTTGAGTCAAAATGACCCGGCGATGATTCGTCAGAATCCCAATGCCAAACCTGACCACGCAGGTTTCTCAATCCCAGCGATAACACCTATCGCCGGAATTCCTTTCAAGGAACTCAAAGTTCACTCGCGACTTTTGTTCGACAATGCTCGCTACGGAGCTTGAAGCGACTCGCTTCTTGTCCGACTTCACTCGCCCCGCCTCCTTTTTCTCTCTCTCCTCTTCTTCCTCATCTTCCGGTTCCCGATCCGGTTTCCTGTTTCATTTAACATTAACATTTTTACCTTGTGACAATAATAATGGCTATCTCCTTCAAACAATAATAATAATACTACATAGAACCAGAAATGTTTCAAGGGGATGAAAACCACAACAACGGAAGTGACGAATCCGTAACACCTTCGATACACACGCCGCTGCGAGGATGGGGGCTGGACCTCACACGAGTCACACTGGTTTGGTACGCCCGAGCGGTTTGCGTGTCACGTAAGTCGTGCCGTTAATTACTAGGAACCCGATCGAGCGGTTTTATCTCGTGCAATGCGAGGCCAATGGTGAAGAGACGAAAACGGCCAAGTTGGAAACAAACACAGGTTTATTAACAAATGTACAACAACAACAACAACAACAACAGGCATTTTAAAAGGCCATTTTCCCTGCAAGAGCGGGGGTTAGCCTAAGTGTACAACGTTTAAGGTTAGTTTAACAAATGTACAACGATGAGAGAAAAGAGACACAGGAGATAAACTTAACAGTTCTTACTTACGTTTCCCAGACAAGGGCCCTCTGACTCACTCGGGGAAAGTGAGGAAGAAGAGGACGCGCTCAAAGCGCGGCCGCTTAGTGCAGTTCGCCCCAAACGGCTCGTTGGGCGTTCCCCTCGAGGATGTTCGTAGCAGGGACGTCGGCTTCAGTCGTGCATGTACGGGAATTCACACAGCACATCCCAAATTCAGCGAGGCAAAGCACATGTGCAGGGAGTCCAGGCAGGGAGATCGTCAGAGTACAGGGCCAACGAGAGAGATCGTCCTGCGAGAGCCCGAATCTCAAGAGAGCGAGGGCAAAAGAGAGACCAGAGCCAGGGAGAACGGGGGCAGCAGAGAGCGGGGGCAGAGAGACCTGGGCAGAGTGCTTCCAGCTTGCTCGGGGGTCCGGGGCGGGTCTTATATCCCCCCAGGAGCCCCACTAGAATGTTCCACGGGCCTCCGGGGGTCACGTGTCGTGATAGCCCCCCCATCAGTTACTCACCTTAGTCCTCATTGGCCGCCGTTGCTGGCCAATCCCCTTTAGCTCCCATTGGCCGCCGTTGTTGGCCACTCCCCTTTAGCTCCCATTGGCTGTTTGCTGCTTACCAGCCACGCCCTCCGACTCCTCCCTCGGGCCTCCTCGACTTGTCCCAGGCCCAGCACATGGCATTCCAGGCCCAATGAGGCCTACCCTTACTTACCTGCCTCAACGCATACTAACACTGGGAAGGAGACTACACTTCACATTTAATAAGAAATAACTGGCTAAAGCGAGGCTACATGTTGTGGTGCAACTAACTAAAAGGGGGGTTGCCTTTATTCTCAAAACCACAACAATATGTATGTGTGTGTGTGTGTGTGTGTGTGTGTGTGTGTGTGTGTGTGTGTGTGTATGTATGTATGTATGTATATATATATATATATATATATATATATATATATATATATATATATATATATATATATATTGTTGCGGATATGAGGACTGTATTTTTTTTATTGTGTGTATTATTATTATGGTTTATTCTGTGCCTCCTGCCTCCGGAGCTGTGTAAAGGTCAAAGGGCGTCCCATAATTAGTCCATAAAGCATCCACACCACAGCTAATCATAGAATACCCCTGTTCGATAGTTTATATCTTATTATGTGTTTTAGGGTAAGGCTGTGTCTCCCATTAATTGAAATACTCCATTGCACCAGTGAAAGAGATAGATTCCCTTCATTCCCATTCCCAAAACTTCCATTCCCCCCTTTTCGTCAATTGCCATTCGCATTGCCAACCAACAATTGCCGCCATTGGCCACGAGGCAGGGTTGGGGAAGAAAGGCGGGTCCCCACCTCGTCATAGAGGGGAGGAGTGAGTCAGCCCCACTCAACCAACCACGAACAAGGGGTTGGACTTGGAAAGGGTGTGGAGAGAAACATCGAGGAGGTTCGCGAAGGTTGAGGGGCGGGGCCTATATAACCCGCAGCTAGGGCGTTTCCCGAAGAGATGAGCTTTTACAGAGAGACGGGAGGGAGTCCAAGCAGTTGCATCCAAGAGATGAGCTTTTACAGAGAGACGAGAGGGAGTCCAAGCGGTTGAGTCCAAGAGAGGCGCTTTGAGTTGAGTCCGAGAGAAGTCCAGAGTTGAGCTGCAGCTCGAGCCACCGAAACTGCATTTACTGCAGCTCGAGCCACCGAAACTGCATTTACTGCAGCTCGAGCCACCGAAACTGCACTTACTGCAGCTGGAGCCACCGAAACTGCAGCCACAGCAGCGTGAGGCCTGGACGGCAGTTTGGAGCAGGGCCGCGAAGGAGCGGCGGCTGCCCAACGAGTCGATCGGTTTGCAGGACCAGTTGGACCTCCCTATCCCGCCAGCCATCCATCTCCCGCCAGTCCTATCATCATTCCCCGCGTGAGTCTGTCCTTGTTTGTTCTGTCCCTGGGTTAATTAAGACTGTAGGTAAGCTAGCGTTGCACTGTGTATCTAATATCTTCTGTAAATAAACGTGACTGCTTTCTTCCTGCTTATATGTGTAAATAATAAATCCAATTACTCTTCTGTACGTCTTCTTCCTCTTTGTATTCGGTCGCTTTAGAGTTTTCCATATTGAGCAGCTGCGGTGCGATACGGCCAACGTTTGGGTGGAATCGGGTTCTAGTCGGGGAATAACAGTTCGGTCGCGGTAATACCACCGCTCGGTAAAATAACATCCTTTAACCGCGTCCGTAACAATATATATATATATATATATATATATATATATATATATATATATATATATATATATATATATATATATATATATATATATATATATATATATAGATATACATATATATATATATATATATAGATATACATATATATATATATATATATATATATATATATATATATATATATATATATATATATATATATATATATATATATATATATATATATATATATTGTTACGGGTCGCGGACAAGATGTTACTTTGGGCCGAGCGGATGGTCAACCGCGACCGTTACAGGATCCCCGATTAGCCCGACTCCCCCAACGTTGACCAATCGCGCCACAGGTATTCAATCGGGAAACCTCTAAAGCGACCGAATGTAAAGAGGAAGAGAGAAGAAGACAGAGTACGGAGGAATAACAGGATTTATTATACACACAAGCAAAAAGAAGGAGCGATCAAAGTTATTTACAAGCAATGGATGGAAGAAGCAGTCACACAGTGAATCGTTAGCTTATACTATTCAATTTACTTAAAAACCCCAGGACAACATTCAAGACAGACGACGTTCACACTTACACGGGGGATATTGCAGGCAGGTATGGCTTGAGGATGGATGGTTGTTTTGGGAGGCAATGGAGGGTCCAGCGTGGATTGCTGCCTGGCGCGTCCTTTTCGTGGCCTGCGGCCCCTTAGCTGCCCCCTTAGCTGCAGCGCAGCTCGTCGCACGATGGCTCGCACACACCTGCTCGTTCAGGCGTCTTCCTTCTCCCCAGCAACAACGAGCGACAGCAAGCAAGAGGACGGGGTCAGAGCAAGAGGGTGGAGTGCGTCCCGCGGCGGCTTATATTGGTTTCTCACCGAACCTTCGCGCACTTTCTCGGGGGTTCCCGCTCCGCCCTCTCTTAGCCAAACCCCTTGTTCTGGGTTGGATGAGCGGGGCCGACTTACTCCTCCCCCCTATAACGAGGGGGGCGACCCGTCTTCTCTAGCCACTCCCCTTGTTCGTAATGGCCGCAAATGGCGAAAACCGGTCAGCAGCTGCAGGTAAGGCGCCGTCACGTTGCACAGCAGTTCAGTACTGCAATAAACGGTTGCTGTCAAAGCTCAAGTGGGGGAATCCCTGGCACTCGAGCTGCCATGGATCATCGGAGGGGCCTACGCTTTATTTGATGCAATGCAGAGTCAATCTAATGGGAAACACATATTTAGCCTACATAGAATAAGGAAATAAACTATTTAAAAAGATATATCGTGGCCTGTGTGTAAGTTTCATGGAATTAACTAGGAGGACGGCTGCGACCATTATTTACATTACGAGGGTGTTACACACAACAAAACTATACTTTTCACATTCGTTACACTTTCTCCAAAATTGTTACACTTCTCAAAACCGTTACACTTCTCAAATTCGTTACAATATATATATATATATATTTATATATATATATATATATATATATAGATATATATATATATATATACAGTATATATATATATGACGGGATCCGTTGACTTAGGACTCGAGACTGAGAGAACGAACAACTGATATATTTATTGGATTCGTCAAACACAGGCTGTGGAGAGCAAAAATGTCGAACAGAAGCTCACAAATGAGCAACTCTACAACAAAATGCTCTGAAATAATTCGATCAAGCTTCACTTTATAAAGGGAATATTGGGGTGTGGCTTTAGTTCACAAGACAAAGAGAAAGAGTGGGCTCACGGTTACTTCATCCAAGGCCACTCATGGGTAAGCCTTGATAAGATGGTCAGCAATATGCGTCAACATGTTGATGGCTTTCTCATAGAACCTTGGTTTTGGAAAGTACAAAGGGAGTGGATAATCGTAAATATGCCAACATAAAATAATTTGGCAAGGTCTTGTGGGAGGCTGTGAAAGATACAGTTGGTCTTTCACAGAGTAAGGGATAATTCTTTATAAGGATATAACAAGCTTAAAAGGACATAAAAAGAATAAAAGTATTAAAATGATACAGCAATCAATCAAAACAAAACATATAATTGGTTATACTTGGTAATTGGTCAAACAGTAATAGAACACAAGGGGGGGGGGGGGGGGGGTCTCAAGCCCCACATATATATATATACATATATATATATATACATATATATATATATATATATATATATATATATATATATATATATATATATATATATATATATATATATATATACACACAGACTTTTTTTTTTTTTTTTTTTTTTTTTTTTGGATACAAGATCGAGGCTCGTGAAAGAGCAAACATTAATCACACAAAAAGACAAACCGACACACAAAACACAAAAAACAAGGGGAGCGGCAGACAAGATGGGGAGAGAGGGGGAAGGACACAAACACAACATTTGAGAGCAGGGACATCGGGAGGACTTGGGGGGAGGTGGGAGAGGAATAAAACATATGAACACTGCAAGGACTCTGGGGTGAATTACCGGGGGTAGAAAAGATCAAGGTTTTCGATGGGGGAAGATAAGAGATGGTGGTGAACAGCTGTTTTAAAGACCTGGAGGGAGGAGTGGGATTGAAGGGAGTGGGGGAGTTTGTTCCAGAGGCGGGAGAAAAGGGGAATGAAAGAGTGAAGGTGAGCAGAGAGCCTAGACTTTGGCAGTTTAACCATAAGAGGGTTGCAGGCAGATCTTGTGCGACCTGAAGGAATATTGGGGGGACAGAGAACAGAGAGA
The DNA here is from genome assembly GCF_964187855.1 of Myxine glutinosa. Lineage (NCBI taxonomy): Eukaryota > Metazoa > Chordata > Myxini > Myxiniformes > Myxinidae > Myxine > Myxine glutinosa. The sequence goes on along the minus strand of NC_136272.1, from coordinate 92,618,102 downwards.
GCTGGGGGAGCAAGGCCGGAGAGGAGTCGGTAGAAGACAGAAAGACCACCAACCTGCCTGCGGTGAGTGAGTGAAAGGCCCTCGGAGTTGACTACATCGCAGGAGATTCCAATGATTCTGAAAGCTTTGGCCTCAACAGCGTGAAGCCGAGCAAGGTGTGAGGCAGGAGCACCAGCCCAGAGGGGGAACAGTATTCCATTGAGCTGCGGATGAAAGCCTTGTATGTGGTGAGGAGCTCAGGTGTGCCAAGGAAGGACTTCGCACGACGGAGGATGCCCAGTCGGCGACTGGCTTTGGAGGCCAGCTTGGAAATGTGGTTTTCCCAGAAAGATCATGGCAGATAGTGAGACCCAAAAGCTTGAGCGACAGAACTTCTTGGAGAGGATTGTTGAGAAAGTAGATGGGAGGGTTGTCCAGTCGGTCCTTTCAGAGAGACATTGTAAGAGTGTGAGATTTGTCAGGATTGAAAGACATGTTCCACTTGTTTGACCAGTCTGTGATTTTGTCCAAGTCTGCAGAGAGTGAGGAGGTTGCAGACTGCCGATCTGAGGGATGAGGAATGGAGCGGCAGATAGTGGAGTCATCAGCAAAGAGATAGAGAGGATTTTCCAGAGAGTCGGAGAGGTCATTGATGAAGACCAGAAATAGCACAGAGCCCAGAACACTACCTTGGGGAACTCCAGCCAGAACAGGAAGGGAAGATGAGAGAAATCCATTCAGGGCCACACGTTGCCTACGACCAGAGAGGAAATCCGCAAGCCATGAGTGGAGATTTCCCTGAATACCATAGGAGGTGAGTTTGGTGAGCAGAGCTGGGTGCCAGACCATATCGAAGGCACGTGATATGTCACGTGAGACAGCTCTGATTTCCTGTTTGGCATTGAGGACCTCCATCCATTGTTGAGACAGCAGAAGCAACATGTCCAGAGTAGAATGACCTGGTCTGAATCCAAATTGATGATCAGAGATCAAGCCATTGGAGAAGAGGAAGGATTTGATATCTGAAGCAATGATGGATTCCATGACTTTGCTGATAATTGGGAGCAGGCTGATTGGTCTGTAGTTGCAAGGATCTGTTTTTGCACCTTTTTTGTGTAAAGCGGTAATGTTTGCTGATTTCCAAGATGCTGGCAGATGACCTTGAGCAAAAGAGAGGGTGAAAAGAACAGAGAGAGGGTGAGATAGAGCGGCAGAGCAGGATTTTAGGACCCGAGGGCTGATGCCATCTGGTCCAGTTGCAGAATCAGAGTCGAGGTTTGATAAAAACTTCTCCACCTTGTCAGGAGAGAAGGACACAGAGTCCAGGAGCAGTTGGGTTCGACTGGGAAAGGTGGGAACAGAGAGAGATGGGTTTGGGACACAAGATTTTGAGGCAAACACAGAGTTGAGGCATTCGGCTTTGTCACGTACGGTGTCAACTGTGTAGCCATTTGAGGTAAGGGAGGGGATGGAGGGGGAACAAACACCAGAAACGGATTTGACCAGACGCCACCAGGATTTGGAGGAAGGAGACAGGTTTGAGAGTTCAATCTTGAGTGTGGAGAGAAAGTGCTTCCTGGCACTCCTGAGGGTAGAAACACACTTGTTTCGAGCTTGGTGGAAGGAACTGAGATTGCCTTCAGTTGGATTTGCCTTCCAAGACGCAAAGGCAAGTTGTTTCAGGGCAACTGCCTCACCACAAGATTCAGTGTACCATGGACGGGAGGAAGGGTAAGACAACTGAAGACGAGATGGGATAAATCTGTGCATGAGAGCAGTTTGCTTTGGAAGAATTCCCAGGAAGAATTGATGTCAGAGGCATTAGAGATGGGAGACCAGTCCAGTTGATTGATGGCTGCTTGCAGACCGTGCCAGTCGGCCTGAGTGAAATGCCAGACTCGTCGGCGCTGAGGAGGCTCTCTGAGAATGGCCAGTGAGATGTCCACTTTAACAGGCACATGATCAGAAGAACCGATTGGAGCAGAAGAAGAGCAGCAGACATTTGCAGGGAAGTTAGTCATAACCAAGTCCAGAAGAGAAGATACTCCATTGACTGAGATCCGGGTCGGAAAATTGACAGATTGTGTCAGTCCCAATGAGTCGCAGAAGTCCTTTGCTGAGGTGCCCTGGCTGGTGAGAGATGAACCCACACCCAGCCAGCTGGCATGATGACAGTTGAAGTCGCCACATATGAGGAAGAGAGAGTTTGGATGAGTTGATAGAAGTTGGTCCATGTTGTCCGACAGAGAAATGTAAATGGAGTCATCACTGTTTGGAGGACGGTACAGAACACATATGAACAAAAGGTGGGAGCGGAGAGGAAGCCATAGCCAGAGGTACTCCTGTGGGTGAGGTGGAGAGAGGGCAGTGCAGGGAGAGTGAGGAAGAGAGTTTTTGATAAAGATAGCCACCCCACCACCAGGACGAGGATCAGGTCTATCGTACCGGAGGAGGGAGTAACCAGGAAGAGATATTAAGGAATCAGAGACATCTTGAAGGAGGAAAGTTTCTGTTAAGCAGATCAAGTCTGGATTTTCAGAAGCAACCTGAATGGAGAGATCAATCAGGTTTGAGCGAAGGCCCTGGATGTTTGAGGTCCATACCGTTAGTGAGGAGAGAGGGGGAGCATCGGGTGCAGGACAGGGGAGGGGAGGGGTAGGGTCAGATGAAGGGTGAGAGGGGGATGTAGGAAGAGCAGTTGATAGTGTGTCAGAGATTACAGAAGAGTTACAAGAAAGGGAAGGATGAGGAGGACGAAAGGTTTGATGGTGATGGAATGAGGCATAGTGAGAGTTTGTTTGAGGGGGGGGGGCAGAGGAAAGTAGAAGGTTGGGGGAGGTGGAGGTGGAGGTATGACATAGGAGGGAGAGGAAGTGGGGAGGAGGCAGCTTTGAGAAGGAGGTGGGAGGGAGAATTTGGGAGGGATGGTTGGGGGGGGAGATTTGAAGGGGAGGGGCAAGGGGGGAGTTTAGAAAGTGGATGATTCATGAAAGATGAACATATATAACAAATTGGGTTTGTTGTGATTTTCAAGTTAGCGATTCGTTTAAGAACGATGGAGGAGGGATGGAATGAATGAGAATTTAGAGCATGGAGTGATTTGGAATCATAAGAGATTGAATATTTTTTTGAAATGGAATGAGTTGAGGAAATTGAAAGGAGCCTTTTAAATAAGAAGAAAAACAGTGTGTTGTAATAAACCACTGAATAAAACACTGAAGGGGATAGTTGAAACATAGTTAAACAGAACTGTGAAGAACAATCTTATATTCACAAAAATACCAATGGGGAGAGGAAGCCTAGAGCGACGACCACGAGTCACTTGAACAGGGCAAAAGGTGGAAGGCAAGGGGAAAATGGGGGCGGGGCGAGACAGCGCACGTGGGCAGAGGCAAAAGCACACGAGGAGAAAGGGAAATAAAAGTTTTTTTTGTTTGTTTTTTTGTTTGTTTTTGGGGGGGGGGGTGTGGGGGTTACAACGTTAGACAAATAGTAGATGTTTGGTGAAGCTTGGTGGAGAAGGGGAAATCAAAAAAGCTAGCAAAACAGCGAAGGAAGGAACAACCTTCGACGGGGGAAGCCTGAGGCTGCAAGGCCTTGCTCGCGACGCGGCAAACAAACGATGAATTTATGAAAGATAAACACCGAGAAACTTCCAAGGGGGACACTATAAGTTCACACACCGAACGATAAATACAGTTTCGACAAAATACAATTGTGAACAGACCACTTTGAAAAACGTGGAGACCGTGTGGACCGTCGAAAACCCCTGCCACCGTCTCCAGGATCTCGCGAGATCTTCCCAAAAGTTATTGACTTGGCATTTGATATGGAATATTTTTTTTTTCTTGACTTGGGTTTACTTTCTGAACTCGGTATATCAATCTGGTGAGTTTCTTTTACGCTTTGGTGATTTCTTTGTTAAAAGAACCATGTCACTGATTGTCTGTCGCAGCAAGAAGTCAATAACAGGATTATATCACAGGTGGCGTGACAAAATGTACGGACAGGTACATTTGACGATTGGCTTCACAATCGGGTATATAAGGGTTGTTGCGTTCTGTATTCGTGGAAAACAACTGCTGCACGTCTACAAAAGTTATTGCCACTTCCCCTGGAGATGGTCCATCAACTCGACAATGCTGTTTGTCATTTAGTGGTGGCTTTACGAAATTCCGGCATGAAACAGCGTGCTATTGCTTGGCAGTATGGCATCACTCAAGGGCAGGTGTCAAAGATCCTGAAACGAAATGCTCAGAGGGGTGTCCCTACTCCAATACCGAGGCCAGGACGTCCCCGCAGAACCACAAGGAGGGATGATCGCTAGCTGCACCGGTTAGTCCGCAATGGCCGTACCAAGTCAGCTAATCGGCTTAGGGCTGAGTGGCAGCAACTGACAAATGTGCCTGTATCCAGATGGCTAGTCAACCAATGACTGGTTCAAGCAGGCTATCGTGCCAGGCGTCCCCTGAGAAAGCCACGTCTGACCAGACAACACTGCCAGCGCCGATTGCAGTGGGCCAGAGAGCACCGTCAATGGCAGCCAGGACACTGGAATCACGTGATCTTCAGTGAGGAGTCTAGATTTCTGGTCTATCGTCAAGATGGCCGCGTCCGAGTGCACAGACAAGTGCATGAAGCCTACAACGAAGATTGTATAGTGCCAAGAGTCCAAGCTGGAGGTGGTGGGGTGACCGTTTGGGCTGCTTTTCATGCAGGGGGCAAAACTGACCTGGTTGTTCTGAATGGAAACCTGAACCAGTTCAAGCACAGAGCTATTCTGGAAGAAACATTGCTCCCATTTGTTCGTGCAGCCTTTCAAGAAAATTTTGTCTTCCAAGATGACAATGCACGGCCTCGTCATGCTCGCATGATCCAACACTTTCTTGCTGATCGTGGTGTAGAGCATATGGAGTGGCCTGCCATGTCCCCGGATATGAATCCGATAGAGAACTTGTGGGCAGATTTAACGCGTCAAATCGACAACTTGGACCAGCAGCCTGCCTCTGTGCGTGAATTGCAGCAGGCTATTGTAATTGCATGGCAAGCGATTCCTGTCCAAACCTTGGCAAATCTCGTGAACAGCATGCCTCAACGTGTACGTGCTCTCCTGAATGCTCGTGGGGGTTACACGAAGTAATGAACTGTAATTTTACTGTCCGTAATCCCAGTCGTAATTTAACTTTTGTTTTTGTTAAAAAAAAATTTGGCTAATGTGCAATATAAAGAGATACTTCTGGAAAACGCACAGACGTTTAACACAGTACTGTCCGTGAATTGAGTTCGATATCAGTTTACATCACTTTCAAGGATCAATTTATTTGCTTTGAAATGTCAAATGTGGTTTTTGTTTCTTTTAAAGGTCACATTAACAAAATATAGAATAATTTCAACATAATTCCAATGAACTTTTGGTTCTAAGTCATCTTGAAAAGTAAGTTCACCTCGACAAAAAAAATATTCCATATTAAATGCCAAGTCTGTATATAGTATATATATACAGTACATTCAGAAAGTATTCAGACCCCTTCACTTTTTTCACATTTTGTTATGTTGCAGCCTTATGCTGAAATCGTTGAAATTCATTTTTTCCCTGATAAATCTACACTCGATACCCCATAATGACAAAGACAAAACAGGTTTTAGAAAGTTTTGCAAATTTTTTTTTTTTTTAAAACTGAAATATCACATTGACATAAGTATTCAGACCCTTAACTCAGTCCTTAGTTGAAGCACCTTTGGCAGCGATTAAAGCCTCGAGTCTTCTTGGGTATGACGCGACAAGCTTTGCACACCTGGATTTGATTTAGGGATTGTCTGCCATTCTTCTCTGCAGATCCTCTCAAGCTGTGTCAGGTTGGATGGGGACCGTCGGTGGATAGCCATTTTCAGGTCTCTCCATCTGTTTGGCCAGACGGAAGCCAAACAGTTCAATCTTGGTTTCACCAGATCACAGAATCTTGTTTCTCACAGTCTGAGTCCTTTAGTTGCTTTTTTGCTAACTCCAAGCAGGCTTTCATGTGTCTTTCACTGAGGAGAGGCTTCAGTCTTTCCACTCTGCCATAAAGCCCAGATTGGTGGAGTGTTGCAGTGATGGTTGTCCTTCTGGAAGTTTCTCCCATCTCCACACAGGATCTCTGGAGCTCAGTCAGTGACCATCCGGTTCTTGGTCACCTCTCTTACCAAGGCCCTTATCCCCCGATTGCTCAGTTTGGCCGGGTGGCCAGCTCTCGGAAGACCCCTGGTTGTTCCAAACTTCTTCCATTTAAGAATTATGGAGGCCACTGTGCTCTTGGGAGCCTTCAATGCAGCAGAAATTTTTTTGTAGGCTTCCCCAGATCTGTGCCTCGACACAATCCTATCTCTGAGCTCTGCAGGCAGTTCCTTCGACCTCATGGCTTGGTTTTTGCTCTGATATGCATTGTCAGTTGTGAGACCTTATATAGACAGGTGTGTGCCTTTCCAAATCATGTCCAATCAATTGAATTTACTACAGGTGGACTCCAATCAAGGTGTAGAAACATCTCAAAGATGATCAAGAGAAATGGGAGGCACCTGAGCTAAATTTCAAGTGCCATAGCAAAGGGTCTGAATACTTATGTCAATGTTATATTTCAGTTTTTTTTTTTAAAATAAATTTGCAAAACTTTCTAAAATCCTGTTTTCTCTTTGTCATTATGGAGTATTGGGTGTAGATTGGTGAGGGAAAAAATGAATTTAAACGATTTCAGCATGAGGCTGCAACATAACAAAATGTGAAAAAAGTGAAGGGGTCTGAATACTTTCTGAATGCACTGTGTATACAGAACAGTCCACCAGAAACTGGATGATGCTGAGGACCTCGACTGAGGACCCGGTCAGCGAGGCACACTTGTGACCAGGTGTGTTTTGAAATTATATAGTTATATGTATACTGAGGAGAGGCATGTGATTGTCGGGGTTCGCTTGGCAGGTGGGAGGGGGAGGATTTGATGGCATGGAGCCTGAGGGACCCGGTTCAGGCAGAAGGCGAATACTGGAGGCATGGCACACTGGCCAAACGAGGGCACCGTTGACAGAAGAGACTGTGGTGTTGTCACAGGCATATGGACTGTGATGAAATGGAAGGAGAAGATCCTCGGTGTAATTCCCTCTCTGGCGGTGAGCTTCCCTATAAGAGGGACTGCTTTGGGAGTGATAGATTACTGCGCTGTTAAATGTGACTGGACTTGAGTTTGGTAAGTTGAATAATATTGCTTATGGGCTTGCTTGGGGATGTGCTCAAGGATTATGTTGGAGTACTAATGTATTGCTTATTCTTGTTGTAGATGATGTTGAGATTGATTTGAATAAAGCTCCATATCCTGAGAGAGGTTGTGGAATGAAATTCTACCACACGGACCTCTCATTCATAAATATACTAGAGAGACACCGATGCTGGTGGGAGGACAAGGACAAAGTGGGACATAACTGACACAGGCGACAAGGATAACAAAACACAATACACCACTCAAACACTCACAAACCACTTGCAACACAAGCCAATCACGCTCACGGGTCAATGGTCATGAGGTCTCGCAACACAGCTTTGCGATTGGTTGACAAAATAGGCCCACCCCAACCCCCAGGTATATCTGGGAGGAGGTAAACAAGGGAATTACTCTTGATAAAGGCTAGTGGAGGCCCAGTGCACGCCGGGTTTCTGGCCGAAACGTTGAGTTTTTAAGACAAAACTATAGGTTGGAGAATGGAAAAATGGACGTATTGGATATAATTCCCAACCGCCATTCATTACTTGACATACACACACACACACACACACACACACACACACACACACACACACACACACACACACACACACACACACACATCCATATAAGTGCTGCAAAACAAGGCAAGGCTGCAATCAGGGGAAGGGTTGTGGGTGATTAACCCCATTGGACATCGACAGAGAGTGAAATATGTACAAAATAGACCAAAATTGACCTAGAAAAAAATGCAAGTGCCACAAATAGTCACAAATTACAAGGCCTGCACGAATATCCAATGCCATAATTCCTGGAAAAAAATAATACGTATAATCAAAGTGCAATTGTTGAATTTATGTACAATATTGTACGTGATAATTTTATCCTGAATAGATTAAGTATGGTGCTGGAGTCTTCGCATGCTGCACCAACAAAGATATATGCGGAAAAACAATCTACCTGGAAGACAAGATAGAAATGCAACAACAACCTACCTGGAAGATAAGATAGATGCAGAACAATGATTTACTGTCAGTTAAGACATATGCAGAACAACAATCTACCTGAAAGATAAGACATATATGCGGAACAATGATTTACCTGTAAGATAAGACAAAAGTTGTACAACAACCTACCTGGAAGATAAGATAGATGTGGAACAACGATTACCTGGAAGATAAGATAGAAGTGGAACAACAACTACCTGTATGGTAAGATAGATTCAGAACAATGAGTTACCTAGTATGTTACATAAAAGCAGGACAAATATAATTATATACCTGTAAGACAAGCTAGATGCGGGACAACAGCCGACCAGGAATATAAGATAAATGCAGAACAATGATTAACCTGGTAGACAACATAAAAGTGGAACAACGATGTACCTGGAAGATAAGATCGAAATGTAACAACAACTTTCCTGGAAGATAAGATAGATGCGGAAAAAAGATTTACCTGGAAGATAAGATAGATGCGGAAAAAAGATTAACCTGTAAAAATAAGATATATGCGGAACAACAATCTACCTGAAAGATAAGACATATATGCGGAACAATGATTTACCTGTAAGATAAGACAAAAGTTGCCAACAACCTACCTGGAAGATAAGATAGAAGTGGAACAACAACTACCTGTATGGTAAGATAGATTCAGAACAATGAGTTACCTAGGATGTTACATAAAAGCAGGACAAATATATACCTGTAAGACAAGCTAGATGCGGGACAACAACCGACCAGGAATATAAGATAAATGCAGAACAACAACCGACCAGGAATATAAGATAAATGCAGAACAATGATTAACCTGGTAGACAACATAAAAGTGGAACAACGATGTACCTGGAAGATAAGATCGAAGTGTAACAACAACTTTCCTGGAAGATAAGATATATGCAGAAAAAAGATTTACCTGGAAGATAAGATAGATGCGGAAAAAAGATTTACCTGTAAAAATAAGCTATATGCGGAACAACAAACCTACCTGGAAGATAATTTAGAAGTGGAACAATAACCTAGCTGGAAGACAAGTTAAATGCAGAACAACAACTGACCAGGAATACAAGTTAAATGCAGAACAACAACCGACCAGGAATACAAGTTAAATGCAGAACAATGATTAACCTGGAAGACAACATAAAAGTGGAACAACGATGTACCTGGAAAGTAAGATCAAAGTGTAACAACAACTTACCTGGAAGATAAGATACATGCGGAATTTTTTTTTTTTACCTGGAAAACAAGATAGATGCGGAGCAATGATTTACCTGTAAGATAAGATGTACGCAGAACAACAACCTACCTGGATGATAAGACAGATGCAGAGCAACGAGTTACCTGGAAGATAAGATGGGTGCACAACAACAACCTACCTGGAATATAAGATTGGAACAAAGATTTACCTGGAAGATAAGAAAGGTGCAGAACAACATTGTACTTGGAACATAAGATAGGAGCAGAACAAAATTTTACCTAGAATATAAAATAGATAGACGCAGAACAACGCTTTACCATGAAGATAGCTCACATGTGCTCAGTTTTATCTCACTATAATTCACCAAATGTCCGTCCGTCCGTTCGAAGGTACCGCAAAAACGGCTCAACCGATCGCAACGATATTTTGTGTGGGTATTCCTGGGACCCCTGGGAGTAAAATAGGCTATATTGTTTTTCCAATTTTTCCAAGTATTCCAATTTTCCAAACACGATGGAATAATATTTACCGATATGAACAGTGATGTGGCTTTTGTGGAAATTCTACAAATACTGTTTATTCTACGTATCAGGAGAGAGTAGATTGACTACTGACGAACTCTTCCTATATAAACGTGCAGCTCCGAAGTAACATGGCAGCGTGTGCAAAACGACTGAGAAACAGGTGTACCGGCCGCTTCCGTTTTGCAGAATTCAATCTTTTTTTCAAAATTGGCGCCATGTACTGTTTAGATTTTGATGATTTGCGTGTGATATGATTCAAGGGATGTTTATATGAATCGTTAAAAAAAAAAAGCCTTCAATTTCTGATATTTTGCCTTTTCATTTGGGCTTCCCAATTGAAGCCCCGCCCGTAGGGCGGGTACCGTTGCTAGTATACCTAATCCACAATTCTCATAAATACCCGTTCACTCCCTCCATCTGTCTTCACCTACTTTTATATCACCTGAACCAAGCACCATAGACTGCTCTTTTTCACAAATAATATCCTATTTTATACTGTATTCTTGCTTTTGTCTTAAACTACATCAATCCTCCGGTCCGAGAAAAATTCCCCCATGTCAAAATTCCCTTGAAGACGAGAATGCTCTTTCGATGTCCTTTATCATATCAAATATAAGCGGTCTCCCCATCCATCTAACAATCGCATTATACTTGCCAATCAATACGGCCTAACATCATCTTTTATTTAACGATTTACACACATATGGTGTACGTCCATTTACTACGGTCACCACCATTACACTTAACAGATTCAACACAATTAAACACAGAGTAAAGAACGGTGCACGGAATCAGCAAAACAAACATCACACTCAAAAATCGAATTCCACTCGAGTTTATTTTGCTGAGCTCAGGACGTAAATACATGGATGGCTTGCCTGGATTCAATCACGATCTCACCTCACTGTCTCGCCATGCTCATTATGCTTGAACAGTCAGGTGATGAGTGCTCGTTACTGTTGCATCCTTCTTAGATTTATTGAGGAAAATATCAAAGGAGGAATTTGAGGCAGACATGGTCGTCAAGGTCAGCCGAAGAAAGTCTGGAAAATGTCAGTGAAATAATCTCTTTCAAGGTTCATTAATGTGATTGTGTAGGGGTCACCGCTGTGGTTAGAAAACATGAAAGGTCGTAATAAGGCAGATGGTCACCCCGACACTCGACACATCGAGGAAAATTAGAATTTGGACAGCGAATCGACCAAAAGGCCAACCTCTTGCAAAAACAAAGATGCCAAGGGATAGATAAAATTCGCATTGTGGATCAGACAGCTGGCTAAATATTCCATTTAAAGGACGGGGTGTCCCATGAATCGGTGCCCCTTGCAAGCATGGCACCACCGTATGGCAGCTTTAGTCCAGGAAACAATGCCAGGACCACACAATCGGAGGACAAACACTCTGCAAACTGAGCTATAGTGTGTGCCCGAGGAAATTTGAAAAGATTCAATCTAATTACCACAGTATTTGTATATTTTTGTATCTTGTTTCAAGTCTATTAACATTCTATTCTATTCAAGTCTATTAACATGTCTATAGAGTCTATTCAAGTCTATTAACATGCAAACAGGCTCCGCGGTGGTTTGAAATCTGCCAACGCAAGCTAGTCTGTTGTGAGTTTCAAAAGGCGATGCCAAATATAAATAGAGGTTAAATTTTATTTCTGCTTTGTAATGGCACATTGTGCTTCCTAATAATGCTGGGCGGGTTAAGTTTGTGGTGTTTGTTAACTTCCACATTCAAAGGGAATCTGGGCCAGCATTATTTTGCAAAAATAAAACAAGAACCCCAACAACAACAGCAACGCAAAGCATGTGTAGACCTGCGACATGTTGCAAGTAAAAATATTTCTTAACATTTACAGGTCTTCTAAGGAAGCAAAAATTCAGATTACTGGGATGAGTCCTGTGGTTGTATATCCAGACGGGTTATGTAACTGGTGATAAATGAAAGATTAAAATGAAGAACCAGGGGAGTTTCACATATATAAATCATATTAGATCTTGGAAGTTAAAATTAAACTAGAGCTTCTAGGGAAGCAGAACTCAACTGAACTGACTGGACAACTTTAAAGTAGGTCATTTGTCTGTACTAGATTTGACTTAAATGAAAAGCCAACAACCTTGTGTAATAATTTTAAAATATGCCGGCCTATGGCGGCCATTTTGTGACGGATCGGGTTGGAATGCAATAGCAACCTACCTTGTGTGGTAAGGGTTAAACATTCTAAGTTTGATCAAACTCTGTTAATATTTGTGGACGCTAGAGTGTTAACGTCGTTTTCATGACCAAAAACAAAATGGTCGCCTAAGTCTGCCATTTTTCAACGGATCGGGCTGAAATGTAATACCAACCTGGTCCTTGGGGTAAGGATGCTGCATGTCAAGTTTTATCAGAATCGGTTGATATTTGTGGACGCTGGAGTGTTAACGTCGAAAAGTTAACGGACGACAGACAACGACGACAGACGCCGGACGCCGGAGGGTTCAGTATGTGATGAACTCAACTGGTCGGTAGTCCAGTTTTGTTTTTTTTGTTTTTTTTTGTATACAAGATCGAGGCTCGTGAAAGAGCGAACATTAATCACACAGAAAGACAAACAGACACACAAAACAAGTAACATCGGGAGCGGTAGACAAGATGGGGAGAGAGGGGGAAGGACACAAACACAACATTTGAGAGCAGGGACCGAGAGACATGGAGACATCGAGAGAACTGTGGGAGGGAGAGGGCTTTGGGGGGAAGGCATGGGAAGGGGGGGGGGGAGGTGGGAGAGGTATAAAACATATGGACACTGCCAAGACTTCCAGGAAAGAAGTTGGAATTTCAAACAAGGTGGATCTGGGGTGAATTAGTGGGGGTAGAAAAGATCAAGGTTTTGGATGGGGGAAGATAAGAGATGGTGGTGAACAGCTGTTTTGAAGACCTGGAGGGAGGAGTGTGATTGAAGTGAGTGTGGGAGTTTGTTCCAGAGGCGGGAGAAAAGAGGATTGAAAGAGTGAAGGTGAGCAGAGAGCCGAGATTTCGGCAGTTTAACCATCAGAGGGTGGCTGGCAGATCTTGTGCGACCTGTAGGAATATTTGGGGGACAGAGCACAGAGAGAGCTGGGGGAGCAAGGCCGGAGAGGAGTCGGTAGAAGACAGAAAGACCACCTACCTGCCTGCGGTGAGTGAGTGAAAGGCCCTCAGAGATAGCTTCATCACGGGAGATTCCAATGATTCTGAAAGCTTTGGATTCTACAGCGTGAAGCCGAGCCAGGTGTGAGGCAGGAGCACCAGCCCATAGGGGAGAACAGTATTCCATTGAGCTGCGGATGAAAGCCTTGTATGTGGTGAGGAGCTTAGGTGTGCCTAGGAAGGACTTCGCACGACGGAGGATGCCCAGTCGGCGACTGGCTTTGGAGGCCAGCTTGGAAATGTGGTTTTCCCAAGAAAGATCATGGCAGATGGTGAGACCCAAAAGCTTGAGCGACAGAACTTCTTGGAGAGGATTGTTGAGAAAGTAGATGGGAGGGTTGTCCAGTCGATCTTTTCGGAGAGACATAGTAAGAGTGTGAGATTTGTCAGGATTGAAAGACATGTTCCACATGTTTGACCAGTCTGTGATTTTGTCCAGGTCTTCAGAGAGTGAGGAGGCTGCAGACTGCCGATCTGAGGGAAGAGGAATTGGAGCGGCAGAGAGTGGAGTCATCAGCAAAGAGATACAGAGGATAGTTAAAGTTAAAATAGTTGAGTTAAAAATAGTTGAGTTAAAAATAAAATATATTACATGATTCCGTACTCTGTGGTATTCCTGGATTATGATATACAATTCTGATCATTTTCATTTTGAGGTACTTCGACTATTTTTTTTTTTTTCCAAAACAAGATTGAAGCTCATTGAAGCAGGAGGTGACAGATGGGAAAAAGACAAAGAACTGACAGTGGGGCAATAGTTGGACAAAATAAGCAAGAAAATTAATGAAAAGGAAAATAGCAAAGAGAGGAGTGGAGGAAGCATGGTAACCTGCAAGGAAGAGGGTTATATAAGATAGGATGAATTGGGGTAGAAAGAATCATGGGTTGGGATTGGGGATGATATGAGATGGTGGTGCACAGCTTGCTTGGAGTTGGGGAAAGAAAAGGAGGATTTGGAACATCCTCAGGAAGGCAGTTCCACAAAAGGGAGAAAACAAGGAACAAAAGAGTGGAGGTGTGTGGTACCTGGATTTGTGGGAGTTTAACCAGAAGGGGGTAACTGGAAGAATGGAACTATGGAATGAATGCAGCTGTGGAATTAATGGAGAGGGTCAGAGGGCTGGGGGAGCAGAAGGAGCTGGACCAGGTGAGAGGAGGTTCAACAAACAAAGGACACTTGCAAATAAGGGAAAATAAAATGTGTAAAGAGGAAGAAGATACAGTTTGGAAGGTGTTTGGAAAGGCATTTCAATGTGCAAGGTGTTTGGAAACCAAGGTACAGGGAGATGAAGTATTTGAAAATGTAATTTAAAAGAAGCTCGTATTTTAAAAGATTGAAAAGAATAGAACCAACAAGCAATTTGTTTTATACGCAAGAAAAAAGATAGAAAGAATGAAAACATAAAAGAAGGAAAGAAAGAAAGAAAATATAATGAGGAGGAATTGGATAAACAAAGAACAAAAGTAAAAAAGCAGAACTAGAATGGAACTCGGTGGAGCGCATACCTCCACCAGGCTGGACACCTTGACCTCAACCGAAATGGAATTGGCTTGTTCTTGTTACCTGCCCAACTCATCCACCAAGTTTCATCTGTGTCCATCGATAACGTTTTGAAGTATCATGCGATATATCGATTTTAGCCCTATCTGTCAATGGTGAAGAATCACTTACACATTTTTTTTAAATTCTCGGATCCGAATCCAGATCTTCACCAAAATCGAATCGATTCGTCCTTGTCACACACCCAACTGATGTCGTCCATAACACAATACTTACAAAAACCAATAAACACCATGCTTCCAGGTTTTGATTGGTGAACCACTTCAGGGACCCAATATGCAAATTCTGTTCAAATTAGCAGAGAACTTCATCTCCATGTAGGTGGAGATTGCACATTACTTGCTGAAAAAGTCTGTATATTGCACGAAAACTATAGATGTTTGTGTGGTGTGCGTCTAAAGTGGTCGAAAGGGTCTACAGGTCTAAGTCGTCTCAGAGGTGTAAAGTGTGTAAAGGTCTATGGGGTCTATAGGGATTCATAAGGGTCTCAACAGGTGTAAATGTCTAAGAGATATGAAGAGGTCTAAAGATTTTAAAGGTATTTTCCAATAGTAGTTAAGGTCTAAGGAGTCTAAAGGAAGTCTAAGGTCGAAGGAGGTCTAAGGGCTCTAAGGAGTGAAAGTGTCTAAAGAAGGTCTAAACATCTTAAAGGTCAAAGGGTCAAAAGGTCTTTAGGAGTCTAAAGGTCTTGAAAGGTCTAAAGGGATCTAAAAGGTCTTAAGGCTCAAGGGGTATCAATGTTCTAATGGGATCTAAAGGGTCTTAAAAGGTACAAAAAGTAAGAAATGATTGAAAGGGGTATAAATATTCCAGTAGTAGTTACAGGTCTAAAGGGTCTAAGGGCTCAAAAGGGTTTAAGTTGTCTAAAGGGGTCTATTTAGCATCTAATGAAGGTCTAATTGTCTAAAAGGTCAAGCAGTCTGAAGAGTCTACACGTCTTTAGTAGTCTAAGGGGTCTTAAAAGGTTGAAAGGGATCTAACAGGGTCGAAAGGCCCTGGGTGTTCTAAGCAGTCTAAAGGGTCTCAAAATGTGCAAATTAGGGTCTAAAGGGATCAAAAAGGTCAAAACGATGTGATCCAGCAGTAGTTACAGGTCTATACGGTCTAAGGGGTCAAAAAGGTTTAAGGAGACTAAAGTGGTCAAAAAGGTTTAAGGAGTCTAAAGTGGTCCAAAGAGGGGATAATTGTCTAAAAGGTCTAAGGGTGAAGGGGTCAAATCAGTCTAAAGTGCATAAAGGTCTTCAGGAGTCAAAGGGGTCGAAAGGGTCTTAAAAAGGTCCAAAGGGGTCGTCTAAAGGGTCAAAGCGGTCTAAAGAGTGTAAATGTCTAAATGGTAAAAAAAAAGTCCAAAGAAGAGTGTAAGGGGGAATTAAGTGTCACAAAAGGTTCAAATTGTCTAAAAGGTCTGCAATTTTCCGAAGGGGCCTGCCTGTATACAAGGTCAAAGGGCTACAAAGGTCTAAATATCTAAAAGGTATGTTGGAATAATCTGTAATTAATAGACGGACACAACGCTTTGAGACATTGTGATACATATAGTTTTTGGCAATATCTCCCAATTGTGAAGAATCACTTGGAAAATTGGGTATTATTTGGGGTATTTATTTTTGCCTTTTGAGTTGATTTGGGAAGATAATGGAAAGTATGATGGAAGCAAAGTGTGAGAAGAGGAAGCACAGAAGAGAAGATAAATATCGTGACAGGATAAATATATGACCACCCGAAGACTCGTGAGCACAAGGACAAGGTCTAGCCCAGGCGCAGGCAAACTGAACGTCAAATCGACACGACACAAACATATTAGTATGGGTACGAAGGTATTGGGGTGGATTCATAAAGCGATTAACAACACGGGGAACAAATAACAAGAGTTTGACCGTAGTGATCCAGTCAGGTATTGTTATAAATGTTTGAAGACGTTTCCATGTAGCTGGAAAAACCATATCCACTCACAAATAAGCCGGAACCAGCACAACGTGACATCACAGAGCTTTCTACTGTAGTAACAGCACAACATTGTAGAGCTAGCTATACCATATCAAAACTAGAACGCCACTCAGTAGAGCGCATACTCCCGCCGTGGGTCAAGTTGGAATATTACGATTTCACAAAAGTTTGAGGGAGTAGTTCAGTGACAACACAAGACAAGACAACACAAGACAGACACTGCACAGATATATATTTAGAATATATAGAAGATAATGTTAAAAAAAAAAACAAGGCAATTTCACTTACATTTTCGGATTCAGCGTTCAATTCTATATAAGTGAGTGTATTTTGAGGCATGTGTGGCTTCAAATAAAATTGTAAGCCACGAAAACGTTCGTTTCATTCCTTAGGGATACAACATGTAAAACTGGCCCAAACGTCAAAACAAAACTCGCTCATTTTAAGTCGTACAAGCTAATGCGACCACTCATTCTTCTGGGAAGAATCCTGTGCACATGCTGGTCACACTTATAAGTCACCTAAGTCTTTATAAGTTCATCAAATACTGACACCGCGATTGACATTCGCTGTGGTTGATGTTGATATCTCTTCTGAGGTAAAAATAAATAAATAAAAATAAACAGTTTTAAAGCATTATACGTATCAAACGATACATTTTATGAAACGGGGAAATCTAATACACACTTTGGTGGTTTTAAAATGACAGAATGTCTTTATTAGAAAAAAAAAATGAACATTGAAGACGACGCTGCTAAACAATACACCGCTCTAATGCATATCCATGAGTTTAAACTAAATTTACAACAAATATGAAAACTATTTTCATATCACAATGTTAAATATAGAAGATAATGTAAAAAAAAAAAAGAGCCCTATCTTCCAATGGTAAAAAGTTCCCAAAAAATTCCTGGATCCGAAATAATATCCTGAGCTTCACCAAAAACTAATCAATTCTTCCTTATGCCAAGGGCAACCATCCCACCAACTTTCATCCAAATCCGTTCATTCAGAACTTTTCCAGATATCTTGTGCGCGCACGCACGCACGCATGCACGCACGCACACACACACACACACACACATACACGATCGCATGCATTATTCCCTGGCGGGAGTAACAAGCACACTATGTAATGCAATAAAATACAATGAAACAAGGGAAGATTAATTATAATGTTGTGATAAAATAGTTTTTAAAACAAATCGAGCACAGAATTTGTCAAATGTCCAAGGTCCAACAACCGCAGAGGTCTCCTGTACTTCTGCACATGCAATAGATGATCCCAAACGTCCAACTACTCTTCCCACGGTCAAAAACCCTCGTTTTCTCACCCGGCTCCACCACCCCAGGCATGATTGAACTCCCATCGACTCAAATATGTTTTTTGAAGATGTGCAGGGAATCCTGAAAGTCCCATTTACTTTATTTATTGCTGCCTACAGCACAATTGTTGATTGTTGAAATCGAAGTAACAGCTACAAACACACAAAAATAAAGCCTCATAAGATTTATCATCCCTAAAATTCAGTTCCATTGTGAAATCACACCAAAAATAATAATTGTTTATCATCATCGTCCAAATCAATATTCCCTCCAGTCCTGGTGTGAACTATAATTTTAATGGTTTATATTTCTATACAAATCTCGAAAAATATTCTTTCTGCTCCACAAAAAAAATTCCATGCAATATAAATGATGACGTAGTGCAAGTTAATGTGACCAATGATGTATTCGTGACTTTATTGGCTGCAAATGACAAGGCAGTGCAGGCCGATTGATATGCCAGACACAGCGACCTACAAAAGTATTCATCCTCTCCAAAGTTTTCATATTTTAATGCCACCTGAACTTATTTCATGATGCTTTCAAATCAAACTTGATATATAGAATCTTCACAAACTACTCCAAAGTAATAAAGCAAAAGAATGCAGATAAAATGTGAATACGTTATATTGACAGAAAATCAGATGATTCTTAGTTGCATACGTATTCAAACCCTTTGCCTAATTAACCCCAAATCACTTCAGGAGCAAATTATTTATTTGAAAGGTTACAAAATAAGTGTAATAGGTTAAGCTGTGTGTAATCAGTGGGTTACCTTAAAATTTAAGCTCCCCCACTTATAATTATCTACCTGGAGTTTTAAGGTGCAATTCACTTGGCTAACCAACAAGGCAAACATGAAGTCCATGGAGCTTTCCAAAGAAGTCAGACATAAAGTGGTGAAGAAGCACCGTTCAGAAGAGGGTTATAAGAAGATTTCAAAATCACTCATTATTCCTTTGAGTATGGTGAAATCCATCAATAAGAAGTGGAAGACGTATCATACCACCCAGACTCTACCCAGATAAAGTCGCCCATCAAAACTCAGCAGCCGGGCAAGCAGAAAACTGGCTCAGGATGTCAATGTAAATCCAGCAATGACGTTGATAGATCTGTAGCGCTCTATTTCCAAGATGCGAGTCAGAGTTCATCAATCAACAATATCCTGTTCCCTTCACAAATCTGGTCTCCATGAACAGGTGGCATGAAATTAGCCATTACTGAAAAAGACATCTGAAGGCCAATATGGAGTTTGCTAAAAAGCATCTTAATGATACTGCAGGGCATGTGGAGAAAGGTTTTGTGGTCAGACGAGACAAAAATTGAACTTTTTGGTCGAAATTCAAAGCGTTATATCTGGTGCAAGCCGAACAGTGAACATCACCCAGTCAACACCATCTCAACTATAAAGCAGGGTGGTGGCTGCATCATCTTATGGGGTTGCATTTCATCAGCAGGGACTGGCAAGCTTGTCTGGATAGAAAGGACAATGGACGATGCAAAGTACAGAAGAATCTTTGATGAAAATCTGCTCGAGTCAGCCATGAATCTGAAACTGGGTATAAGATTCACATTTCAGCAGGACAATGATCTGAAGCACAAAGCTAAAGCCACATTAGAGTGACTGAATAGGAAGAAAATAAATGTTCTTCAGTGGCCCAGTCAAAGTCTGAACTTGAACCCAATTGTATCCCACTCCCCCCTCCACTTACTTCAGTCAGACTGATATCGTCCATCGACGATCCCCATCAAATTTTGCAGAACTAGCGCAATTTTCATGTGAAAAATGGGCAAAGACTTCACCTTCTCACTGTGCAAAGCTGGTAGAGACTGACCCAAAAAGACTCAAAGCAGGCATTGCTGAAAAAGGTGCTTCCACCAACTGCAGACCTAAGGGCTGAATACTTTTGCAACCAGTGAATTTTGATTTGTACATGTATTTTTGCAGGTATTCCTGACATTATACTATAACAGTGTTTCATTTCATCTCTTCAGTTATGAATAAGAGTTCAATTGGAAAAATTGTTTCCACATAATTCATCCAAATGTGGCATTATTGGGAGGGGATGAATACTTTTGCAAGCCACTGTAACTTTGTTCAATAAATGGACCGGAAATGTATTTCTGGGGATATATATATATATCTGGGGATATATATATCTGGGGATATATATATCTGGGGATATATATATATATATATATATATATATATATATATATATATATATATATATATATATATATATATATATATATATATATATATATATATATATATATACATATACATATATATATATATATACATATACATACATACATATATATTTATATATATTGTTGCGGGTCGCGGACAAGATGTTATTTTGACCGAGCGGTTGGTATGACCGCGACCGAACAGTTATTCCCCGACTAGTACCCGATTCCACCCAAACTTTGGCTGTATCGCACCGCAGCTGCCCAATCTGGAAAACTCTAAAACGACCGAATGCAAAGAGGAAAATGAATAAGACGAGAAGACGTACAGAAGAGTAATTGGATTTATTATTTACACATATAAGTAGGAAGCAAAAAGAAAGCAGTCACGTTTATTTACAACACATAAGACGCAGGTGACACAGTGCAATCTTTAGCTTATACAGACTTAATTACCTACCCAGGACAGAACAAACGAAGACGACTCACACGGGGAATGATGACAGGAATTGGCTGGAAGGAGAGGAAAGTCCACTGGGTCCGGCAGCACGATCCGCACGTTGGGCAGCCGCCGTTCCTTCGCGGCCCTGCTCCGAACTGCCGTCCAGGTCCCTAAGCGGTTGGCGAGCGTTGTTGCTGCTGCTGCTGTAGACGCTGCCGCTCGCGAGCAAGGTGACGAATAGCAGGCTTGGTGCTTCCTTGAATGATCTCTGCTTGTTGGACCTCACAACTCAGCTCTTTCTTGGACCCTCTCTCTTCTCAGCTCATCTGCCTTGGACCTCCTCTCGTCTCAACGGCTTGGGCTCCCTCTCGTCTGCCTGTAAAAGCTCATCTGCCTTGGACACGCCCTGCCTGCGGGTTATATAGGCCCCGCCCCTCAACCTTCGCGAACCTCCTCGATGTTTCTCTCCACACCCTCTCCAAGTCCAACCCCTTGTTCGTGATTGGTTGAGTGGGGCTGACTCACTCCTCCCCTCTATGATGAGGTGGGGACCCGCCTTTCTTCCCCAACCCTGCCTCGTGGTCAATGGCGGATGAAGGGAAAACCGCCCAACATGCAGTTGGCAATGCGAATTGCAATTGACGAAAAGGGGGGAATGGAAGTGTTGGGAGTGGGAATGAAGGGAATCTATCTCTTTTCACTGGTGCAATGGAGTATTTCAATTAATGGGAGACACAGCCTTACCCTAAAACACATAATAAGATATAACTATTGAACAGGGGTATTCTATGATTGGCTGTGGTGTGGATGCTTTATGGACTAATTATGGGATGCCCTTTGACCTTTACACAGCTCCGGAGGCAGGAGGCGCAGAATAAACAATAATAATAATTCACACAATCAAAAAAAATATACAGTCCTCATATCCGCAACAATATATATATATATATATATATATATATATATATATATATATATCCAAATATATGTGCAGTTCTCCAGCTTTCAATGAGCGCAAGTAATGACGTCACTGCCATGTACATACGCTCTGCCTGTCAAGCTCTCAAGAGAACCCTCTGACAGAGCAGAATTTTGATCTTAGTTCAGATACTGTCATAAGTGTATGTAAAACTCACAGTTACCGATCTGGTTTCGCCCTTTTTTGGGGCTCATCAGGGCAACGCAGTGAGTACTGCATACACTTATGACTCTGAAAACCTTTCGGTTATATACCAGTCACTATGCGATTTCATACCATCAGTGGTGAACCGCCATTAAGGTATCCCATCCAGCTATGCTGTACCTTAATGGGAGCGATAAGTGCCATCTGCCACATGGCACATTACCTCTGGTATCCACTCATTATATGGAATCCCCTGGATGCAGCCGGGAGCAAACCAATCCAAATATATGTGCAGTTCTCCAGCTTTCAATGAGCGCAAGTAATGACGTCACTGCCATGTACATACGCTCTGCCTGTCAAGCTCTCAAGAGAACCCTCTGACAGAGCAGAATTTTGATCTTAGTTCAGATACTGTCATAAGTGTATGTAAAACTCACAGTTACCGACCTGGTTTCGCCCTTTTTTGGGGCTCATCAGGGCAACGCAGTGAGTACTGCATACACTTATGACTCTGAAAACCTTTCGGTTATATACCAGTCACTATGCGATTTCTTACCATCAGTGGTGAACCGCCATTAAGGTATCCTGCTCTGTCAGAGGGTTCTCTTGAGAGCTTGACAGGCAGAGCGTATGTACATGGCAGTGACGTCATTACTTGCGTTCATTGAAAGCTGGAGAATTGCACATATATTTGGATTGGTTTGCTCCCGGCTGCATCCAGGGGATACCATATAATGAGTGGATACCAGAGGTAATGTGCCATGTGGCAGATGGCACTTATCGCTCCCATTAAGGTACAGCATAGCTGGATGGGATACCTTAATGGCGGTTCACCACTGAAGGTATGAAATCGCATAGTGACTGATATATATATATATATATATATATATATATAGAGATAGATATATATATATATCTAGAAAATAAATGTTCTTCAGTGGCTTCAGTATATACACTTACTTCAGTCACGTGAAAAAGTAAGTAAAAATAGAATATATATACATATACATAAATATAATATATATACATAAATATAATATATATACATAAATATAATATATATACATATATATATATATATATATATATATATATATATATATATATATATATATATATATATATATATATATATATATATATATATATATATATATAATATTTATACATATACATATATATATAATATATACAGGGTGGGTGGAAAGTCGCTCCCTATTTTAAAGTACTTATAATATATTATATAATATATATATTAACCCCATCTAATTATAGATAATTCTATCTATCATAATTTATAAGTACTTTAAAATAGGGAGCGACTTTCCACCCACCCTGTATATACATATACATAATATATATATATATATATATATATACACATACAATATACAATATACAATATAACATATATACATTATATACATATACATATATACAGACTTGGCATTTAATATGGAATATTTTTTTTTGTGGGGGTGAACTTACTTTTCCTGATGTCTTAGAACCAAAAGTTCATTGGAATTATGTTGAAATTATTCTAGATTTTGTTAATGTGACCTTTAAAAGAAACAAAAACCACATTTGACATTTCGAAACAAATAAATTGATCCTTGAAAGTGATGTAAACTGATATCGAACTCAATTCATGGACAGTACTGTGTTAAACTTCTGTACGTTTTCCAGAAGTATCTCTTTATTTTGCACATTGGCCAATTTTTTTTTTAACAAAAACAAAAGTTAAATTATGACTGGGATTACGGACAGTAAAATTACAGTTCAGTACTTCGTGTAACCCCCACGAGCATTCAGGAGAGCACGTACACGTTGAGGCATGCTGTTCACGAGATTTGCCAAGGTTTGGACAGGAATCGCTTGCCATGCAGTGACAATAGCCTGCTGCAATTCACGCACAGAGGTCGGCTGCTGGTCCAAGTGGTCGATTTGATGCGTTAATTCTGCCCACAAGTTCTCTATCGGATTCATATCCGGGGACATGGCAGGCCACTCCATATGCTCTACACCACGGTCAGCAAGAAAGTGTTGGATCATGCGAGCACGATGAGGCCGTGCATTGTCATCTTGGAAGACAAAGTTTCCTCGAAAGGCTGCACGAGCAAATGGAAGCAATGTTTCTTCCAGAATGGCCCTGTACTTGAACTGGTTCAGGTTTCCATTCCGAACAACCAGGTCAGTTTTGCCCCCTGCATGAAAAGCAGCCCAAACGGTCACCTCACCACCTCCAGCTTGGACTCTTGGCACTATACAATCTTTGATGTAGGCTTCATGCACTTGTCTGCACACTCGGACGCAGCCATCTTGACGATAGACCAGAAATCTAGACTCGTCACTGAAGATCACATGATTCCAGTGTCCTGGCTGCCATCGACGGTGCTCTCTGGCCCACTGCAATCGGCGCTGGTGGTGTTGTCTGGTCAGGCGTGGCTTTCTCAGGGGACGCCTGGCACAATAGCCTGCTTGAATCAGTCGTTGGTTGACTAGCCTTCTGGATACAGGCACATTTGTCAGTTGCTGCCACTCAGCCCTAAGCCGATTAGCTGACTTGGTATGGCCATTGCGGACTAACCGGTGCAGCTGGCGATCATCCCTCCTTGTGGTTCTGCGGGGACGTCCTGGCCTCGGTATTGGAGTAGGGATACCCCTCTGAGCATTTCGTTTCAGGATCTTTGACACCTGACCTTGAGTGATGCCATACTGCCGAGCAATTGCATGCTCTTTCATGCCGTAATTTCGTAAAGCCACCACGCCATGACAAACAGCATTGTCGAGTTGACGGACCATCTCCAGAGGAAGCGGCAATAACTTTTGGAGACGTGCAGCAGTTGTTTTCCACTAATACAGAACGCAACAACCCTTGTATACCCGACTGTGAAGCCAATCATCAAATGCACCTGTCGGTACATTTTGCCACGTCACCTGTGATATAATCCTGTTGTTGACTTCTTGCTGCGACAGACAATCAGTGACATGGTTCTCTTAACAAAGAAATCACCAAAGTGTAAAAGTAACTCACCAGATTGATATACTGAGTTAAGAAAGTAAACCCAAGTCAAGAAAAAAAATAATTCCATATTAAATGCCAAGTCTGTATATATATATATATATATATATATATATATATATATATATATATATATATATATATATATATATATATATATATATACTGTATATATATATATATATATATATACATAAATATAATACATATACATAAATATACATATACATACATATACATATTACATATACATAATACATATACATATATAAACATAAATTACAAGTATAAAATGTATTAGTTTGAACTTTTTATATAAGGTAGCAGTTTTAAAAAGAACAGCACTCGATAGAGTGCATACCTTCACCAGGCTGAACAGGTTATGCTTTGTATCCCAGCGATAGGCCAGATCTGCATGAAGACCTCAACCAAAGTCTAATCAGCTTGTTATTGTGACTTAGCCAACTCATTCACAATGTTTTCTCATAGTCCATCGACGACTTTTTGAGACATCATGCTAAATATCGTTTTTCACCCTTTTACTCAAAATGCTGAAGAATCACTCGAAATTCACTGTATGGTGAAGAATGGTGAAGAATCACACAAAATGGTGAAGAATCACTCCAAATTCACCAGTTTGAAAAAGAACAGCACTCGATAGATTGCACACCTTCACCATCACCAGGTTGAACAGGTTATGCTTTGTATCCCAGCGATAGGCCAGAACTGCATGAAGACCTCAACCAAAGTCTAATCAGCTTGTTATTGTCACTTACCCAACTCATTCACCATATTTTCTCACAGTCCATGCACGAGTTTTTGAGACATCATGCTAAATATCGTTTTTCACCATATCACTCAAAATGCTGAAGAATCACTTAAATAATTCTGGGATGTGTATGTGGATCCAGATCATCACAACAATCGAATGAATTTGTCCTTGTTGCACACCGAACCTGCCCACCACGTTTTCTCCTAATCCATCCACAACCTTTTGAGATATCGTACTCAGACAGACAAAAAAAAACCAGACAGATAGGGAAGAAAACATAACCTCTGTCCACCTTCGGTGGTATTATAATCACTCATTTCAGTGTTTTAAATGGTGCTGATGACTCTTCAGATAATTTGGGCTCCAGGGCCGGTATTCATATGACTTCTTAATTTAAGACTACTTAACTGCTAAGTACCACACTTTGCTGAGTGGGGTTGTTATCTTAAAATTCATAAACACTCTTAAGTACCCTGCTTAGCTGAGTGCCCCGCATAAAGTTATGAAGGTTGTCTCAAGTGGTTTCCAAGGCTCGATGTCACATTTCATTGCCGTTTATGTTGTGTTGGACCCAGGATCCATACGTGAGTTCCATCAATGACACCCATCACTCCTGGGAAATTAGCAATATCGTAAAAATCTGCAACTATGTCCTGTGTATTTGCCGGGGATGGAAATTTCACAGCTCTCCCCATCAATGGAAGCAGTGCATTGTTTACCTGTGAAATGATACGGCATAAGCTTGGTTCAGATATATGAACTGTATCTCCTGTCACCTGTTGGAATAATCCGGTCGTGTAACAACGTGAGGCTGCGAGTAGTTTCAGTTCAGTTGGAAGAGCGTGGTTACGAAATGTCCTTGGTTCGAGGTCAATGCGAATAATATCAGCAAGATCCAGTATTGTCTGTCGATCCAAACGATACCTTCGATAAAGCTGAAGGTCATTGTCAATTTCCAATGGGTGAACTCTGTCACGAAAAACACGTTCGCGAAGCATTGCCCACCTTCGGTCTATATCAAACTGCACTGCTAACATCAGAGCTGCCATATCCCTTGAGCGAACTGAACCGAATGACAGAATATTCAATCTAGTAACCACCCACCCTGAAGTTAAGATGCCTCGGAGGTGTCTTAAATTTCGGGGCCGATTTAAGTGAGTTCCATGAGATAAGTAGCATATTGAATTCCACTTGTTCGGTCCGCTTAAGTTAAGATGGTACTTCGTGGCTCCACCTTGACTTAAGTAGCTTTATGAATACCGGCCCAGGATACTCTGCTACCTGTTTTGATAGTTGCCTTTTTACTCACCTTGACTGCAAGAACAACTACTTTATGATATCCAGACCTATTTAAAAAAAAGTTAAACATCAGATTTATCGCAGTGCATTTTGCATCCCACCCACAACTACTATGACTGTGACTACTACAACGACTACAACTACAACAACTACAACAACAACAACAACTACAACAACAACAACTACAACAACAACTACAACAACAACAACTACAACAACAACAACTACAACAACAACGACTACAACAACTACAACGACTACAACTACAACAACGACAACAACTACAACTACAACGACAACAACAACTACAACTACCAACTGTGACTACAACTACAACAAACAACTGTGACTACAACTACAACAACCAACTGTGACTACAACTACAACAACCAACTGTGACTACAACTACAACAACCAACTGTGACTACAACTACAACAACCAACTGTGACTACTACTACTATGACTACTACTACTATGACTACTACGACTACTACTATGACTACTACGACTACTACTATGACTACTACAACTACTACTATGACTACTCCGACTACTACTACGACTACTACGACTACTACAATTAGTATGACGACTACTACTATTAGTATGATGACTACTACGACGACTACTACGACGACGACTACTACTACTACGACGACGACTACTACGACGACTACTACGACGACGACTACTACTACTACTACTACTACGACGACGACTACGACGACGACGACGACTACGACGACTACGACGACTACGACGACTACGACTACGACGACTAGTACGACGACTACTACGACGACGACGACGACGACTAGTACGACGACTAATACGACTAGTACGACGACTAATACGACTCGTACGACTAGTACGACGACTAATACGACTAGTACGACGACTAGGACGACTAGTACGACTAGTATGACGACTAATACGACTAGTACGACGACTAATACGACTAGTACGATGACTAATACGACTAGTACGACGACTAATACGACGACTACGACGACTAATACGACTAGTACGACGACTAATACGACGACGACGATGATGACTAATACGACTAGTACGACGACTAATACGACTAGTACGACGACTAATACGACTAGTATGACGACTAATACGACTAGTACGACGACTAATACGACGAGTACGACGACTAATACGACTAGTACGACGACTAATACGACTAGTACGACGACTAATACGACTAGTACGATGACTAATACGACGACGACGATGACGACTAATACGACTAGTACGACGACTATTACGACGACTAATACGACTAATACGACGATGACTAGTACGACGACTAATACGACTAGTACGACGACTAATACGACTAGTACGACTACTAATACGACTAGTACGACGACTAATACTAGTACGATGACTAATACGACTAGTACGACGACTAATACGACTAGTACGACGACTACTACGACTAGTACGACTAGTACGACGACTAATACGACTAGTACGATGACTAATACGACTAATACGACTAGTACGACGACTAATACGACTAGTACGACGACTAATACGACTAGTACGACAACAAACACGACTACTACTACTACTACTACTACTACCACCACCCTGAATACGCCTGATCTTGTAAGCGAAGCAGGTTCGGGCCCAGTTAGTACCTGGATGGGAGACCGCCTGAGCACCCGGGTGTTGTAGGCTTCTTTTTTTTTTTCTTCAACTAAAGCATTACTACAACTACTAATATCATGACGACTACGACTACTACTACTACTACTACTACTACTACTACTACTACTACTACTACGCCACGCCATTTTGCTGCTCCTCGAGCCGTGCCATTTTCGACATTTCCTTCTCATCATCTTCCGTTTTCGTTTGTATTTTTGGTTTATTTGGGTTATTTGAACCGAGTTGGTTCATTTTGTTACTTTACTTTGACGTCCCGTTTGAGTTATTAGTCCTTTTGTGTTCGGGCCTAGCCGCGGCGTGCGGCCGCACCCGTGTGGGACTAGATTTGCCACGCCCGATTTGCGGCGTATCACAAACTGTTTGACTTCCTTGTTTTTGCTTAATCACCCTTGACTTTCTGTGCGAAATTTGCATAGTTTTGGCGATTAAGCCGATAAGTTATTTGCTCAATGCGCATTTGATTATCCTTTTGAGTTAATCACCAGCATACCTGTACGGTCGTGCTGAAATAAGCAAAAGCTCGCGAACGAGCTCATTGATATTTTTTTTCTCATTTTCATTTGACGGGAAATATACCGTTAATAGTAATCATGCCTCTGGATGGTACATGGGCAAGGATGGCCGCTACTACCTCTGGTGCAGGTGGGAACCGCCCTGCCCACCCGTTTAAGGCGTTAACAAGGAAGCACGGGGTGAAATGCGAGTTGGGACAAATCACCCAAATAGAGGCCTATGTGAACGCACTCGCTAGTGTGGTTGATCCAGCAACGATAGTTGCAGCCTCGAAAATGTATGGACAAGCTGTGTTCTTTCTTAACTCAGAGGCTGCAGCAAACAAAGCCATTGAGAAAGGGATTAGTGTGGGAGGACTCTTTGTACAAGTCGAGCCGCTCTCAAGTCTTGGTACAAGGATAATTATATCTAATATACCTCCTTACGTGCTTGACAATGTCGTGGTGCCTTTCCTGGAACGACTGGGAGTGTTGAGATCACTCATCAAGCCTGTGTCTTTGGGCTGTCATGAGCCCTCCCTACAACATGTCTGGTCTTTTAAAAGACAAGTCTCCATTGAATTGGGAAAGGATGCTGAATGTGAGGGGTCGTTTGTTATTCCTTTTGACGGAAAGAATTACAGGGTGTTTTATATGACAAACGAACCCCGTTGTTTTGTATGCAAAGCGAAGGATCACAGGAGAGCAGACTGCCCCACTATCATTAAAGAGGTTGCAGCTCCTCAACGTCCAGATCAGCCTCGAGAGGATCCCAGCGTCACTGAAGGTAACCTAAGAGAGGCGGCTGCTCCTTTGTGCTCGAGGGCAGTGGACCCTCAAGAAAGTTCTATACCAGCTTCTCATCCCAACTCTTCCGCTGCCATAAATCAATGGCAGGCAGTGGGAGCAGGGAAGGCAAAGAGAGCACAGAAGAGGAAATCAGAACCCGCAGAGGATGGGACCACGGAACACCCTGGTACAATTGAGGATGACACGGGAAGTAATGTGTCAAAGGGATTTGTAAAGCCTAGTATTCTGAAGGAGAAAAGAGTGGTAACCCAATCTGAAGAAATGGAAGAAGAAGAAGAAGAGGAAACTATTCATCAAACGACAGGATATGGAGAGTCTTCTCTCTCAGATCCACCCAAAGACAGTTTGAAGAATGAACAGGAAGGGAGACCGTCAGGTAGTAAACCCAGCACGGAAAAGACAAACAACCTAGAGGTATCTGACTTGACAGGGCCAAACGATACTGTGATGTTGGCTCCTGAGAAAATGCATCCAATAATAACAACTGCAACGAAGCTTCAAAATAAACCAGGGATTGAAACATCTACAAGAGCAGTTCTGAACCGAAGGATTAACACCGAAGTTTCAAAGGATTCTGAAGTAGCATTCATCGGAGGGACAGACAGAGAGAGGGAACCAGACACACAAGCATCAATAAAGTTGCTGGCACTGACCGACATCTCAGGTGATGTCACTTCACTCGCTGTTGTCGCAGAAAGGGGAATAGTTGAGCACATCTCTATTTTACGACCCCAAAAGGTTGGATCTCCTATACCAACTGAGGAGGAGGCATCCATTCCCACAGGTGTAGCAACGTCCGCCGCATCAGAGCGAAAGGAGCGTTCCTCTGCGCCAGAAGATTATGCCAAGTCAGCCTTGAGAGACGACATGGCAGAAGACTTGACACATTGTACAAGTACACCAAAGGAGAAGGATCTTGAACCTCCAGACAGCGATGATGAGGAAAGTATTGGTGATGGGGAAGACTATCAAGGGTCACTGACTGGTTTAGAGACAGACCTACCTGCAGGACGCCATTCCTGCATTCCCAGCCAGGAGATACTCGAGTTCCTGGAACAAAGCTTGCATAGCAGGAAGAAAGTGGAAAATGCGCTGAAACGGTGGAAAGATTATGACTTGATTATGACATGACGCAGGAAGGGCATCCGGCCATAAAAAATTGCTTCAAAAAGGGGACCACGGTGCCAAAGAAAGGCCAACCCCTGCTCTGCGGGGAAAAATGGCCTCTGAAGGCGGTTCCATATCCCCTTCCTTCTCTCACCCTCTCCTCTGTCCCCTCACCACTCTCCACCTCCCCTCTCCTCTCCTCTCGCCATACAGCCAAGTGTGCATACCAAAGGCCAGATCTTATCTTAATGCACTGTTAATAATAAACAAACTGCGATTCCATGTTGTATTTTTATGTTTAAAATATATGACGTGTGCACCAGGTATTGTGCATTCCTTGTATGCACTAAGGAGAGAGGGACATAAAACAAGGACTTCAGGCTCGGCCGAACAAGCCCGAGTCAGGAAGTTTCTAGCAAAGTTGTTGAGTTATGGGCCTGAATATAAATTCGTTTAGGAGAATGAATTTCACAGAAACAAAACTCTCAATACAATAATGACATCAAACTTACAAATAGGATCATTGAATGTCAATGGCTGTAAGGATGCATTCCGTGTGCACCAGGTATTGTCATTCTGTGTGAAGGAAAAACTTGAAGTAACCTTTTTGCAGGAAACCCACACGACCCCAGAGGCTGCATCCCGATGGGAAAACCAATGGGAAGGCTTGGCCTTTTTCAGTCACCTAACGGACACATCTTGTGGAGTGGCTACCCTCTTTTCACCAAAGAGGAAACCTGAAATACTTGTCGTAAAGGAAGCCAGTGTGGGGCGGTTGCTACATATAAAAGCAAAGTTTGAAGAATTTGTTGTCAATTTCGTCAACATTTATGCACCTTGTGTAGGAGTTGCAAGGGGGATTTTCTTCAACCGGTTGCAGAGATTCATGCTCACCTTGCCTGGTGAAGAGTGTGTAATTCTTGGAGGAGACTTTAATTGCACTCTAAACCCCTCCCTTGATCGAATAGGTCAGGAGCCGCATAATCCCTCTGTAAGAATATTACAACAAACCATAACACTGTTAAACTTGAGGGATACTTGGCACATACAACACCCCACAGACAGAACATTCACGTATACGAGTATCAGAGGTGGTCATATATCACAATCCCGGCTCGATAGAATTTACGTGTCTCACCGTTGGTGTAAGATTGTCAGTGACTCCGGCATAAAAGTTGCCCATTTCACAGATCACAACTTGGCCTGGATTAAGTTTTCCCTGGCGGAAACAAGGCGAGGCCCTGGCTTGTGGCACCTGAACAATGTTTTAAGTCAGGATGAAGCCTTTTTGTCAATCTTTTTGAATTTTTGGCAAGCCTGGAGGAATAAAAAAGGAGATTTTTGCTCACTTGGATTCTGGTGGGATTTAGGCAAGGTACGATTGAAATTGCTGTGTCAGGAATACTCGTATGGATCGAGCAAAACACTTGGGTTAGGGATCAAAAGACTGGAAGAGGAACTGCTGCACCTTGAGAAGCACCTGGCCACACTTACCTCTACTGAACTGCAGGCATACCAAGAAAAAAAGAGCACCCTTAAAGCATGTAGTCGTGTGAAGGCACGAAGGGCGTATGTGCGCTCTCGTTTGCAGTTTATTTCTGAGGATGAATATGTCCTGAATTATCTCAAAGGGGTGGAAAAACGCAAAGGTCAATTCAGGACTATAGCGAGTGTTCTCGCAGAAGATGGTCTCTTGCTCAATGGCTCTGAGGGTGTTCAAAAACGAATTAGAGCCTTTTACGCTCAGCTGTATTCGGGTAAGAGCACAGATGCAGGTGCAGGTGGCACTTTGTGGAGTAGTCTTCCTGAAGCCTCTGTAGAAGACCGGGAGCAGCTGGAGACTCCATTATCTCTGGAAGAATTGAAAACCGCCCTGCACAGCCTATCAAGAGATAAATCCCCTGGCATGGATGGCTTATCATGTGAATTCTATACAAAAGTATGGGACTTGGTTGGACCTGATTACCTAAGCGTAGCTCAGGAAGCATGTGATACAGGTATAATGCCCCTTTCTTGGCGTCGAGCGATGCTGGTCTTGATTCCCAAGGAGGGTGACTTGAGAGACTTGAAGAATTACCGCCCTGTGTCTCTGCTGTGTGTGGATTATAAGGTCATGGCTAAAATGTTGTCACTCCGTCTCGGACCAGTCCTGACAAAATTAGTCAGCCCGGACCAATCTTATGCCATTCCAGGCAGGACAATACATGACAACATATCCCTTGTCAGAGACCTGATACAGTTTGCGGACATGACTCGGACTCAAGTCGGATTTCTTTCCTTGGATCAGGAGAAAGCCTTTGACCAGATGAACCATGAGTATCTGTTTGAAACCTTGCTAACATTTGGGTTGGGGAGGAGATTTGTAGGCATGATTCAGACGTTGTACATGTCGGCAGAATGCCTAGTCAAAGTCAACGGTTTCTTGCTCGCGCCCTTTCCATTTGAGAGAGGAATAAGACAAGGATGTCCCCTGTCCGGCCAATTATATTCCCTATGTATCGAACCCTTCCTTTGTTTGATGAGAAGAAGGCTAACTGGCATTGTGGTGCCACACAACAGGGTCAACCTCAAACTTTCTGCATATGCAGATGATGTTCTCGTGTTTGCCAGTAATGCAAAGGATATGCAAATAGTTTATGATTGTCAGCAGGTCTATTCAGCAGCATCGTCTGCTACAATCAACTGGAGGAAAAGCTCGGGGCTTCTAATTGGACAAATGCAGGTAAAGGAGTTACCAACACGTTTTCAGAAATTGACCTGGAGTCGCAATGAGCTCAAATATTTGGGGGTGCACTTATCCACTTCCCATGGGGCCTCACCACTCATTAACTGGAACACTTTAGGGGACAAGATCGAAGCAAAGTTGCGAGACTGGAGTGGACTACTAAAAGTCCTGTCTCTGAGGGGAAAAACACTCCTTATTAAACAGTTTATAATTCCGAAGTTAGTATTCAGGCTCTCTTGCATAAGCACTCCAGAGGAGTTTCTGGTTAAGATGCAGAGGAAGCTACTGGACTACTTTTGGAATGGTAAACACTGGGTTTCCCTGGGCATTCTGAGCTTGCCTTTTTCAGAAGGTGGACAGTCTTTTCCCTGCCTTCGAAGCCACTACCACGCATCCAGGCTGAAGACCATACAACGTTACCTACATGTGAACCCTGCACCGCAATGGTGCTCACTGGCATCATACTTCTTCAGCAAAGTGCTCAATCTTGGGTACAAAAGGAATCTTTTCATCATTACATCTCGGAGCCTGTCTAGTGCTACATTGCCTCTTTTTTATCAAGAAATGCTGAAGGCTTGGAATGTAGTCAACATACAAAGAACAGTTCCTTATCCAGGCAAGGACCTGTTAGAAGAACCGCTCATTCTCAACCCTCTTCTACAGGGCCCAACTCTGGCTTCCTTTTCAGTAAGAAGGAGCCTCTTAGCTGGTAGCATATCCACAGTGGGAGACCTTCTGAACGATGGTAAGAGAACGCTTTTACCCAAGGAACTCGCAGCGAAAATGGGCCTGAGGACAATCAGGATCCCCTCCAGGATACTTGAAGAGGTCAAAAGCTCCTTGCCTCCCGATTGTCTGTAATATCTAGAGAATCCCAAAGAGGGTGATGGCTCTGGACAGATGTCCATCGGTAACTCCATGGATTTTAAAATCCGACCACGATGTTGCGAGCTCTCTCAGCCAATACCTGCAAACAATATGAGTAAGACCCCTGGCACAGTGGAAATGTCGTTCTGTGGGCTATCAAGGAAAAATATATACCTGCTAGTGATCCACTCGCTCCATTATATAGCTCTTGCAACCCGACTGGATACTCCCTGGCGTGAGATTCTTCCACTTCCTTCGACTGTTCATCCACGTTGGGATTCACTCTATCTCTACCCAACGCCAAGAATGATGGCAGACTTAAGTTGGAGGTTGCTACATGGTGCACTGAGCTCTGGATCTATGATGCGGCATTTCACTAACTTCTCAGAGGATTGCTGCTTTTGTGGTGAAAGGGAAACTATATTTCACATATACCTTCAATGCCACCATCTTGAACCAGTGTTCTTACTGATGAAAAATCTTCTCTTGCGCTTCTGGCTTCACTTCTCTCCAACACTTTTTATCATCGGGCACCCGGTAAAGAAACTAAGCAAGTCACGAGATCTCCTTGTTAACTTTATTTTAGCCTGTGCAAAAATGGCAATATATAAAACCAGGAAGGCAAAAATTGAGAAAGATGTGGTGGAACATATTTTCTTGAATTTCTTGAAAATCTTCTTGAATTTCTCCCGCCTGTGGAACAAACTCCCACACTCCCTTCAATCCCTCTCCTCCCTCCAGGTCTTTAAAACAGCTGTTCACCACCATCTCTTATCTTCCCCCATCCATAACCTTGATCTTTTCTACCCCCACTAATTCACCCCAGATCC
Organism: Myxine glutinosa; assembly: GCF_964187855.1. Classification (NCBI taxonomy): domain Eukaryota; kingdom Metazoa; phylum Chordata; class Myxini; order Myxiniformes; family Myxinidae; genus Myxine; species Myxine glutinosa. The sequence goes on along the minus strand of NC_136272.1, from coordinate 92,582,795 downwards.
ACCTTGTTTGAAATTCCAACTTATTTCCTGGAAATCCTGGCAGTGTCCATATGTTTATACCTCTCCCACCCCCCCCCCCCCCTTCACATGCCTCCCCCCCTTCACATGCCTCCCCCCCCTTCACATGCCTCCCCCCCAAAGCCCTCTCCCTCCCACAGATCTCTCGATGTCTCCATGTCTCTCGGTCCCTGCTCTCAAATGTTGTGTTTGTGTCCTTCCCCCTCTCTCCCCATCTTGTCTACCGCTCCCGATGTTATTTGTTTTATGTGTCTGTTTGTCTTTCTGTGTGATTAATGTTCGCTCTTTCACGAGCCTCGATCTTGTATACAAAACAAAAAAAAAAACAAAAAAAAAAAAACACAGTTCTGTATGTCTGAAGGGCTTAATACGCTCACGCATTATTTCGGAGTACAAGGCGGCAGAATATAGTAACACTGTTCAAAAGTTTAAGGAAACCTGGACTATAAATGATGCACTTTGTACGGTCTCCCCACAAGATACTTTGCTCTTATTTGTATAAATGTGTTATTTGGCATTCTTTTTGGTGTTCTTTGGCGTTCTTTTTTTGGTGTTCTTTGGCGTTCTTTTACCTTCCCCTTGTCTGTCTTGGTAGTGCTTTCACTTCAAAATGCTCTACCTTGTCTACTGTAGTTCAAACCATGGACTTGCAGAGATGAGGAATTGAGCGACATTAAACTGGGAACATATGTTTGCCTGAGCTTGCATGAGCTCTGAACGCAAATCTCTGTAACCTTTCCAACAAAAGCACTACTACCTCTACTTTAATGGCCCCAATTATACCTACTTTTTGTGGGATTGGCAAAGGTGGAGGTTTTTCATCTAATATTTAAACAAACCAACTGGTCAGACCTGATGTTTGAGTGGTGCTGATTTCTGCAGGAATTTGTATTTTTTTAGGATGCCGGTGATGACTCATCTACTCTTCACGAAAAACATCGTGGGATCTTAACAATCACCAATGACCAGTACTGACTGGTAGATGGGTCCTCCAGCTTAACGTCCTTCCAAGGTAAGGTACACACATTCAGACCGCCCTGAATGTGAAACACCGGGACTACGGTTTATAACTGGGTCGAGATTACACCCCAAGCTAGATGGCTCAGAGGCGAATCCTCACAGCTATCCTGGCAGTTTATTGTGGGGATACCTTCTGTGAAATGTAAATCTTGCAAATGATCTGTGAAAATATTCAGAAAACACTGCAGACCCTCATCAAAATAAAGTCTTTGAATTAAATTCAGGGGAAATAAGAGCTAAACTATAAGGGGAAAAAAATTGTATATTTGTTGTTGCAAGTATCACATCAAAGTTAATCTCAAAGAATTCATTTTTAACAAGAGTCTAAAGAATGAAAAAAATGTCCTCCCTGATCCAGGATTCAGTTAAGTCACTGATGACAACAGTTTCACCTGCCTCGGGAGACAACGGTTTTGTGCCCTGAAACAATGTCTTTTTCCAAGTTGTGCGACACTGGTGAGTGTGCCTAATGAGCCCCTCTCCGCAGTGATGGTTCCTGCTGCATTTGTTACAAATGAAGTTTGACATTGCCAGGCTGTGTTGTCATCTCCTGCATAGCCTCTCTCTTGCATTTTGGAAATCCACTTTTCATCACTTCTCTGCATACCTCGGCGGAGAATCTGCTCCCAGCAGCTGTGGTTTCCTAAAAGTTGGTATTGATGTTGAACCACTTCATGACCCATTGGCAGCTGACATCTTTGAAGCACAGAAGGTGCTTCAAAGACAAAGAAGGTGCTTCAAAGACTAACAGGTTTCACCCACGATATCTCGCATGCAATGGTTTACTTTGTCCTCTAGCAGTCCTCAATAGGACATGTTTGCCGATGCAGTCATCATCCACCCTGCTTAAGTGTCCCAAATACTGTAAGCACCTTTGACTTGGCATAGAAAAGATTCTGTGGATCCCATAGAAAACATCAAGGATGTCTGAGTTCAGGACCTCATCCCGACAGCAAAGAAATCACCGAAGGCAACTTAAAGGGAAACTTTTGAGCCTTTTATCCTGGCTGGTGTATGTTGTAGTCCAGAATTCACTGCCATACAGGTGAATACTGGGAACACAGGCTTGGTGGACTTGAATTATTTGTGTATTTCCATATTCTCTTTCAGCTTTGTAATAATTTCCACATCCTCTTGCTCAGCAGTGTTAGATGCTGTCCCTATGCACGTTCAGATCAGCATCAAGTGACAGATTGTCGGTCCCATTGATGATACTAGTGAGATACCCGTGCTACGCATGGGTGGGAGGCCGGAAGAAGCAAACAGGCAATGCAGATACAGCGAATGCTAAAGCATGACACCAATACATTCCACATTCCTGTAGCACCTTCAGTGGCACGTCAGACATGGACAGCAAGTTAGTGAAGGACTTCCATGAAAAACGTACCCATGCGCAAACAAACAGGTACGTGTGTTCCATTCCCAGTCAATGGCGAATCTGCATATGGTGATCCGCGAATATCACGCTTAGAACGTAAAACCGTGACGGCATTCCGTCGTTCACTTGAACTCGATATCTCGTTTTTCATTCCAAACAACTTAACTCCAATCACAAATTAATCACAAAATAAACTTTTAACAACATTGTTAATGTTTCCTTCATTGTAAAAACTACCAAGTCAACAGTTAAAAGGATTTTGAGCCGATAGGTGTTACGGCCTTGGCAAGATCGATGGAGACAGCGATCTGTTGGCTTATAAACCGCCCAAATAGCTATGTGGAATTCTCTCCTGTGGAGATTAAACCCACGTCGTTTGAACTTTGGCCGAGGTCATTATTTACTTTTAATGATGTTTATATACGAATCAAAAATAAGATAATTGGTTTTTCCGCATATCTCGTGGGATTGTGAGTTGGAGAGACGACCATGATGGCGGGGAGGGGGTTGGCATTCTCTCAAGCAGGGATTCAACCCATGTCCTTATAAAAGGTCTTTGGTGGTCACCAAGTCCGATCGGTGCAGACGATCAGTGCAGCTGTGCAGCGATCGGTGCAGCCGTTTGTGCGGCTCCCGGGAAAATAACGTTATGCGGGAGTCCAAACCTGAAAATGCTGGAGGCCAAAGCTGAAATTGGAAAAACAATATAGCCTATTTTACTCCAGGAGATCCCAGGATTACCCACCTAAAATATCGTTGCGATCGGTTCAGCCATTTTTGCGGTACCTTCGAACGAACGGACGGATAGACGGACGGACGGACATTTGGTGAATTATAGTAAGATAACCAGGTTATTTGGCCAAATCTGAAAACCCATGAGTAAGATCGATGTAAATGGCACTCAAAAGTGATGAAATGAAGAATAATAAGTACAGACCTGTTGTGCACATCATGACGTCGAAATTGAGCTTCGTACCAAAAGTAACATTTGCACCATGATCGGGTCATTACCGCCGCCACCAAAGGTGGATGTAGGATATGTTTTCACCCCTGTATGTCTGTTTGTCCATTTGTTTGTGAACAAAATATCTCAAAAATGTGTGGGCGGATTCGGACGAAATTTGGAAGAGAGGTAGCGTATGTGACAAGGACGAAATGATTAGATTTTGATGAAGATCTGAATATGGATTCAGATAAGAGAATGTTTTTCATTTTAAGTGATTCTTCACCATTTTGTAATAGGGCTAAAACCAACAAATAGCAGGATATCTATAAAGTTATGGACATATTTGGACGAAACTTGGTGGTGAGGTTGGGTGTGTGTGTGTGTGTGTGTGTGTTTGTGTGTGTGTGTGTGTGTGTGTGTGTGTGTGTGTGTGTGTGTGTGTGTGTGTGTGTGTGTGTGTGTGTGACAAGGAAGAATCTATTCAATTTTGGTGAAGATCCGGATCCGGATCGGGCTAGTAGAATTTTTTTCAGTGATTCTTCACCATTGGGAAATGGGGCAAAAACGATAAATAGCAGGATATCTCAAAAAGTTGTGGACGAATGATTTTTATTAAATGTGATTCTGTATTGTGATTTTCTGGTCTACTCTAGGATACAAAACGTAAACTGTTCACCTGGCAGAGGTATTCTCTCTACTGAGTGCCGTTCTAGTTTTACAAATGCGACAATAACAATACTTATGGAGAAAAAAAGAAAGGATCCGTGCACATAATTTCAATACATCAGGATTCAAATATTATTCCAAGAATACTGTTTGCAGTAATTATATTAATTCCCAGCTTGGGAATTACCCGTACAAAAGCTCATGATACTGGTAGCCCAAGAGGTTAAAATCCCATATATTATATGTATTTGTCCATTGTTAGATTGAGTACTCTAATGTTGGATGTCAAATCACACTGATGTTCATGTTAAAGTACTGTAAAACTCCATGAGCCTTATATACAAAATATGAGGACAAAGCACAAGAGCAGGAGCCGATGGATTACATGGGATAACTCTTGGATCCGAGCCTGGTGTTGGCTTAGTTGTTAAGGTGCCGGCTTGGGATCCTAGGATCCTGGGTTCGAATCCCGATCGATCGCTGAATTAACGCCAGGGGGGTTGACTCAGCCTGTCATCCTTCCGAGGTCGGCAAATTGAGTACCAGCTTGCTGGGATGAATGATCACGGTGTGTACCCCGATTTAGAATAGGGACACCGTATCCCTGTGCATCGTAAGAGGCGACCAAGGGTTGGCGTCAGGAAGGGCATCCGGCCATAAAAACATTGCCTCAAACAGGGAACCATGATTGTCATGGGGCCCGCAAGGCTAACCCCCGCTCTAGCGGGGAAAACGGCCTTAAAACGATCATTCATTCACTCTTGGAACTACTGATACACAAAAAGGAAAAACATGAAGAAACTAGAATACTCGGTAGAGTGCATACCTCCGCAAGGCTGAACAGTTTACGTTTTGCATCCCACTGATAGACCGGATCTTGGTTTGGACCTAAGCCAATATCTAACGGCTTGTTCTTGCCGCCTCCCCACTCATCCACCTAGTTTTGTCATAATCCATCCACACCTTTTTGAATTATCATGCTATATATCGTTTTTGGTCCTATCACTCAATGATGAAGAATCACTTGAGGATTTAAAAAAATTATCGTATCTGGATCCGTATTCGGATCTTCACAAAAAATGAATCAATTTTTCCTTGTCACACACCCAACATGTAAACCAGGTTTAGTCCGAATCCCTCTAAAACCTTTTGAGAAATCCTGATATGTATTGTTTTGGCCCCATCTCTCAATGGCAAAGAATCGATGAAATAATTATAGTATCCGGATCCGGATATTTACCAAACTCGAATCATTTCGTCCATATCACACACCCAACACCTCCACCAAATTTCGTCCAAAACTTTTTGAGATATCCTGTTCACAAACAGACAGACAAACAGACAGACAAACAGACAAGACTGGGGTGAAAACATAAACTTCGGTGGTGGATGTAAAAATCGGAAGTAAATAAATCATCAGTAGAAGTATATAAACATAAATAAGTGAGACATGACGTTGGACAAGAGAGAAGAGAATTGTAAATAGAAAAGGATATGTAACAGCGAAACTCAATGTGCCTGGCCAAGGAATAAACTGGCTAATACAGGCACACCAGCATTCTTTAGCAAGAAAACGTCAACACTTGTGCCAATTGGCAACGAGACCTGCAAACTGCAGTTATCGAGAAAACAAAATAACATTACAACGCTACCCATTCTCAATCACAGCTACTCCACCCATTCATTGTTACTTCAATTTACCCTTTGCAAAACTTTGTGTCTGTTGACCTTTTGCCCTTTGTTCTTCAACCCCTATTGAGGGCTTGCAGGATAGCTTAGTGGTCTGCACATTGCACACTTTCCTCTTAGCTTTCTAGCCTGGCATTGAATCCTGGCCCAACTGTTATCTTGGTGCTTCGCAAACAGGGCGAGTCATCAATGTGCACCATCCTTTGGATTAATATTAAGCTGCAGGACTACCTGCCAGCACGGAGTATCAAGAAGAGAAGGAGAGTTATCATCGGGACAATTAACAACTTAGAATTTCCTGCATCACTACCACTAGGAAGACAAAAGGGAAACCATTCAGTGGAGTCCTTACCATGGGGCTTCTTTAGCAGCACTGATTTTCAGGCAAAACATCACATAAATATGGAGAGAGTGTAAGAGTAAGAGTAAGAGAGAGGGAGAGATAGAGAGAGCGAGCGGCATTAACAGATCGATATTTATCATACTAAAATTTGCAAGTTGGTGTCTGTCTGTCTGACGATTTTTGACCGCGTTACATTCGGTCATTACGTATCCAATCTCAATCAAACTTGACAGGAGGACTAAGGGTCACACAATGGAGGTTGTAGCGATTTAACTTCAGCCCTGCCCCAAAGGGGTTTTCTCCACCAAGGGTTGCGTAATGAGGTGTATATCGATGTTAAGATAGCTTTATCGTAGCGTTTTTCCAAAGCCACTTCTAATAATAACAATAAATATAATAGCATAATATTAATGTTATTATTAATATATACTAATATCGAATACTAGTAATATCTCCCCTTCCCCAAGGGGTGTTTCCTCTAACAAACACCGTGTTAACGTGTCTCACCAGAAGTAAAAAAAATATTACAAACCACAAACATGTATGATTACCTTTTGAAAGAGTCGCCAATGCTGTTTAACACGAAAATGAAAGGGAGGAAACCCGAGGTGTGTTCAGTTCAGTTCAAATTATTTGTGTTTGAGTTTAATCACGAGGTTCAAATACTTTCAGGAGTCTTTCAGGAGCATAAAGGGTCGACTTCGAAAGGACACGACGTGCTTTAACTCATTATTGCGTGATCCAAACAGGATATTTGAAATGCGTGAAACTAATGAACCACAACGAGGAAGGGGTCAAAAGGTCAACTCATCAGGGTCAAAGGGAGGACAATTTGAAATGATTACTTTGATCGTGGGGCTGTCGAGTGGTGACGCCATAATAAATAAATCAGGCTGAACGGTTAATCCCTGTTCTACAATTTGAGGAACATCGGATTCGTCTGAAACAAATACAACAATTCGCTTATTCATTAGTGATGCAGTGATTACCTTGTCGATCCCGATGATACGGCCAGCTGCAAGTAAAATGTCTTCCACATTGACTCCACTTTCGGGAGGTATGCATAAACCCATTTTTCCGCATTAAGGTTTCAAAGGCTGTAAAACGAAAGGGCCGCGGCGGCCATACTTTTGGCAGCGTTAGAATTTTCCTTCACGAATCGGAAGGTTTTTATTAACAAAGGGGAAAAGATTGATAAGGTTATGGCTAATATTGCCCAAAAATAAGAAATAAGGTAAGGTTATTATTTAACGAACGTTAAATAAAAATAGGAGCAGCACAGCACCGGATACAAACACAGTGAGATGAATATGCTGAGAGCAAATACCCCTCACCTTGGTCTATATCCAGAGCCTGTCATATCCGGCTCCGTCTCTCTCCCCGTCTCTCTCCCCGTCTCTCTCTCCGTCTCTCTCTCCGTCTCTCTCTCTCTCCGTCTCTCTCTCTCTCCGTCTCTCTCTCTCTCCGTCTCTCTCTCTCTCCGTCTCTCTCTCTCTCCGTCTCTCTCTCTCTCCGTCTCTCTCTCTCTCCGTCTCTCTCTCTCTCCGTCTCTCTCTCTCTCTCCATCTCTCTCTCCATCTGTCTCTCTCTGTCTGTCTCTCTCCGTCTGTCTCTCTCCGTCTGCCTCTCTCCGTCTGCCTCTCTCCGTCTGTCTCTCTCCGTGTCTGTCTCTGTGTCTGTCTCTGTCTCTCTCTCTCTCAACAGGGGAAGAGGAGATGAGGAGAGAGATGGGGGAAAGGGGAGGGAGGGGAAGCGCAACAGAAGCACAAACTACAACCAAACCGAGTGGGAAAGGATACACGGCAGAGCTGCTCACCTCAATAAATTAACACGGCCGCCATTTTGCCACACCCAGAAACGAACGTTCACAAGGGGGAGCCAGAGAGAGAGAGAGAGAGAAAGAGAGAGGGGGGGAGGAGGAGGGGGGGAAGAAAATAGCTGGAAACTATTGTTAAAACATGGAATAGCTGTAATATCAAGCCTGACCAATCAATTTGGTATCCCTGGCCAACCTCGTAAGGATATTGGAATAATTACCTGCAAAGAATATTCTGCACAAATTCTACAGAACTCAATATTTCTACAATGCAGTACTCACATTTTGGTTTAATCACATTTTGTCGAGGTTTTTCACATTTTACCTGACTTCTGCTACCTCCTGTGTCCTGGATGTTTTCTTGTTATTTTTTCTTTATTCATTTATTTGTATTTTGTTTTGCTTTATGTTTGTCTTTATTTAGGATCTGTCATCATAGGAGGAATGATATCAGATTCTAATGAGGGTGAGCTATGGTTTTCTACTATGGAGCTTTATGCCTTGTTTGTTTAAAAAACTTGTTTAAAAATTTTAAAAAAAACTCAATAGTACAAATTCTACAGAACATTTTTGGAGGGTTGGGCTGTTATAGTACTGTGTTAGTAGTAGTAGTACTAGTAGTACTAGTAGTAGTAGTAGTAGCAGTAGTAGTAGTAGTAGTAGTAGTTCGTCGTTATGGTGTTATGCCACTGTTGAGCTTCGATACTAATATAAAAAATGCTACACTTCCATAAGACTGTTGCTGAACCACTTTCAAATGGCATCCACTCTTACACCATTAAATGCCAGACACTGCAATGACAAGTACATATGATGAAATTAAATAAATTTTTAAATATATTAAACAATCCACCAATATATACCTGACCAGTAATTTCCTCCAGAAAATAATGAAAAAAAGTAAATCTGTTGGTGAAAACCTTTCAAAAACTGGGTTCTGATTACTACAACTACAAGCCAAATTCTCCAAAATCTCATATAAATTAATTAAATGTCTCAATACTTTTCACAAGATAAGAATAAAACATCTAAACTTACATTTTCCAGTGATTTCTATTTAACCTTTTAAAAATATATGAATGAATTAACTGAATGAATGATCGTTTTAAGACCATTTTCCCCGCTGGAGCGGTGGTTAGCCTAGCGGGCCCCATGACAATCATGGTTCCCTGTTTGAGGCAATGTTTTTATGGCCGGATGCCCTTCCTGGTGCCAACCCTTAGTCACCTCTTACGATGCGCAGGGATACGGTGTACCTATTCTAGGCAGGGGTACACACCGGGATCATTCATCCCAGCAAGCTGGTACTCAATTTGCCGACCTCGGAAGGATGACAGGCTGAGTCAACCCCCCTGGCGTTAATTCAGCGATCGACCGGGATTCGAACCCAGGATCCTAGGATCCCAAGCCGGCACCCTAACCGCTAAGCCAACACCAGGCTTAGCAACCTTTTAAAAATATATATTTGTAATGTATTCACAGCATTACAATTAACTCACTATATTTTCCTAAATTATGAGATATGCAATCCTGTAGTGTAGTGGCAAGAGGCGTTCAAAAGGTTTTCACAAGGAGATCCTCATAATAGTCCAAGACATACCAATGTTTTTGATTTTTCATATTTCATTAAGAGGCTTTGGATTGGACTTTTATGCGGATCTCATTGTTAAAACTTTTTGAACGCCTCTTGCCACTGCACTACAGGATTGCATATCTCCTAATTTAGAGGGGGAAAAAAGGGAGAAGCGAGATTAAAATTGTGACATTTTGGTGTGCGTAAGATGAACGAGTAGATGGTTTCTTCTAATAAAAGATACTTCCTCGAATTAAATTTTAAATGACAGACACTGCAATGACAAGCAGATAGGATGAAATTAAATAGACAGATAAAAACCATCAGTGTGGTATTTGAAACGTGACACAGAAATTATTTTACAAACTACAAATTGTCACGATTGCATATAATCAAACATAACTGCAGGGTTGTACAACTTCTCCCTGCTCAAAACCAGTGGCAGAGACATCTATGTAAGCTGTATGGGGAGGGTGTCTGGGCGAGGTAAAAACTGTTTAATTTCAACATGGGATTTGAAAAATGCAAAAGCAAATTCGAGATGTTGCAAGAACAGCCAGAGAAGAAGATGGAGAGAGAAAGCAAGAGATAAGGAGAGAGAGAAAAAGAGGAGAGAGGGGGAGCACCAGGGTGGTGGTTTTAACCTGATTTAAAGACATGCAGAGTTGGACATAGGGAGTGAACACTCAGCAATGTGTGTGCTCTGCGGCTGCACTAACGACTCTGTTTCATGTGACGTCTCAACACAATTGTGTTCTCATGCAACACTCGCAATGTGATTGCTGCTTACTCATGTAAAAACAATTGATTTCTGGTCATTCTTCAGGGAGAGAGTAAACATGAAACACATGATATTAATATCCAAATTCCCAAGCAAGAACTTACTGTCAGGAGGAATTGTTTCAGTGGGCTCTAATTTTTAGGCAGTGTGAAACTATCTCGTGGAATGCTGCTCCAGTGAGAATGCCGAGGAATGATTATTTATGACAGCTCACTGGCTGAGTCAACCCTGCGGTCACATACCATGTACCGAGAGACTTCACCATGGAGCTGTACTTGCAGTCCCCAGCCCCTGCGCACCCCACTGTTTATAAATGGTCCTTCCAATTTGCATGGAATCAGCGTTTTCTTTATGCCTTGGCAAAAATTCACCCAAAGCTGTCTTTAAAGCACAGCAATGATGTCTTTTCCTGTTCGGCTGGGGAAACAAGGGCTTGCATTATTTCTTTTTTATTCCTTTGCCTATTTACTTTGTTGGAGGGTATGCAAGATAAAAGAAAACGAATGTACGGAGCGGCACGGTGATCGCAGCGACCGAGACAGGACAACGCTGGGAGTGGAAATCGAAAATGGGGTCTGGTATCATGGGAAGAGCGAAAAGTGGATGAAATAATGAATTAGTACGTACAATGCGGTATCATGATCATATACCTCTGTCTGTGGGGGGTCTGTCCAAAGATAGGTCTGCGCTTCCAGAGCAGCCTCTTGGCAAGAATTACACTGGGTTGTTACATCTGCCACCAAAGGTGGACATAGGTTATGTTTTCACCACTGTCTGTTTGTTTGTCTGTGAGCAGGATATCTCAATAAGTTAAGTACTAATTGGGACAAAACTGAAGTTTAAAAACGAACCAATTGGTGGACAGGTTGGGTGTGCAAGAAGGACGAATCTATAAACTTTTGGTGAAGATCCGGATCCGGATTCTGGAATTTCTTAAATGATTCCTCCCCATTGAGTGAGGGCCAAAAACGATGTATAACACAATATATCAAAAAGTTATGGAGGTATTCGGCCAAAACTTGGTGGACAGGTTGTGTATGACAAGGATGAATTGATTCCTTTTTCTTGAAGATCTGCATCTGGATCTGGATATGAGAATTTTTTTAATTTCTTGAATAACTCTTCACCATTGAGTGATGGGGCCATCATTGAGTCCTAGTACACTGAATGGAACAGGACACAACAGGACAAAAGTAACAGCAGATAGAGGGGGGAAACACCAACAGCAGATAGAGGGGAGAAACACCAACAGCAGATAGAGGGGAGAAACACCAACAGCAAAGCCGAAAGCGAAGACAGAGGTAGACTTTGACAACTAGAAATTTGGAATGAGGAGGGATTTGGGTGGGGTTAATGAGGATAGAAAAGGTCATGGTTTTGGATTAGGGACGATCTAAGATGGTGGTGAACAGCTATGTTGAAGACCTGGAAGAATCCTGGAAGACCAGGATTCCTGGAAGACCTGTTGGTGTTCCTCAGGGGCCTGTGTTGGGTTCAATCTAATTCTTGTTATATATCAATTAATCTAACTGATTGTATTCTTTCTCAATTAAGCATTTATGCAAATGACTCAAAACTGTTTACTACCATACCTACCCAGGAACCTTGTCTCCTCCTACCTGTGACCATGCCAGTACCACTCTCAATCAGGACCTAGAGAGTGTGATAAACTGGGGAAAAGACTGCCTTGTTACTTTCAACCAAAAAAAAGACCACCTTGTTGTCTGTGGCTAGTTCAAGATCACCTTGTTTTCCAACCTCGTCTATGGATTCTTCACCTTTGCAGGCACTTCCTGTTATCTGTCTGCTTGGATTGCACTTCAGCTCAAACCTCTGCTGGGAAAAGTACATCTCTGGTATAGCTGAAAGAGCCTCACAGCGCCTTGGCTGCTTATTTCGTGCTCGGTGATACCTTTTTCAAGCTGCTATGCTCCATCTATACAAGGCCACTATATGACCTGTCATGGAGTATCATGGCTACATTTGGGTTGGTGCTCCGGCTTGTCACCTATCTCTCCTTGACAGAATCCAGCGACATGCTGCCATTCTGGTGGGACAGAAGATGGCATCATCCCTGGAACCTCTCTTAGTTCGCCGCTCTGTTGCTTTCTTGAGCCTTTTCTACAGATATTACTGCACGGAATGTGCTCTGAGGGTCTCACACAGGTTGTTCCACCTGAGCATACTTTCAGTCACTCTACACGTTTGGCAGTTTCTTCCCATCCATACTCTGTATCTGTCCCAAGGAGTAAGACTATGAGGTATTCTTCTAGTTTTTTCCCCCACACGGCATCACTCTGGAGCAGTTTACCTGCATCCTGCTTTCCCCACAATCCCAGCCTACCTCAATTCAAGTGGAATGTCAATAGATTCCTCCTTTCTGTCTAATATGTATATACTTTTCTTCGTTTAGCCCCCACCTTGAGTGGCCGGCCTTAAAGGCTTTGTTGCGGGCGATATCCCATTAAAAAAATTGTGGAAATTGGTTCCACAGGTGGGAAAAAGAGGAACAAATGAGTGGAGGTGATCGGTGATCCTGGGTTTAGGTAGTTTCACCAGAAGGTGGTTGATGGTGGGCTGTGTGTGCCTTGCAGCAACCTGGGAGGAGGGGTGGGTAAGCACAGAAAAGTGGAAGGTTCGAGACCAGAAAGAAGGTGGTAGAAGACAGAGACTACCGACCTGTCTGTGATGGCGAAGTGATAGGACCATAGACTCAGCCTCATTGGGGGAGATTCCAATAATCTTAGAGGCCTTGGTTTCTATGGTGTCACACTGAGTAAGATGTGAGGCAGAGGAGCCAACCCAGTGGAGAGAGCAGTACTCCATCAAACTGCAGATGAAAGTCTTGCAGGTGGATAGGAGCTCAGGTGTGCCAAGGAAGGACTTTGAATGATGGAGGATGCCCAGTCAGTGGCTGGCTTTGGAGGCCAACTTTGAAATGTGGTTTTCCCAAGAAAGGTCATGGCTGATAGTGAGACCCAGGAGTTTGAATGATGTACCACTGCCTTCCCAACAGTTGTGAGAACTTGGAGATTTTGGCCATGGTGCCAGCGTGCTCTTCTACTCTTGCTGAAGAACACAATGAAATGTTTAACCTCGAACAGCCGCAACCCATGCTGGAAGATGTCTCCCCAGATGGATGGTGCACCCATTAAAAAAAAAAAAAACCACCTTTAGAGGCCATTTTCCCCCGCAAAGCGGGGGTTGGCCTTTTTCGGGCACCGTGGTTGTTGTTGTTTTTGTTGGTCCCCTTATTGAAGCAATGTTTTGCGGCCGGGTGCCCTTCCTGCGGCCAACCCTGTTAGTTGCCTCTTCCGACACACAGGGAATTACCAGTGAGTTGGTACTCAAATTAGCCGACCTCGGAAGGATGACAGGCTGTCACCCCCCTGGCGTTAATTCAGCGATCGACCGGGATTCGAACCCAGGATCCTAGGATCCTAAGCTGGCACCCCAGCCGCTAGCCCAACACCAGGGCACCCACTGATGCCCTGATTATGAAACACCGAGGTGACAGTTGATATTCGGATCAGGAATTGAATCCAGGCTCGATAGTTCAAAGGTGAATGCACCAAGAACTGTTTAGCCTGGATTATTTGGGCTGTCGAACCTGAACTATTCTTCCAGACGATCATGGTCAGACACAAAGATGTAATGGAGGAGATAGGGGTAAAATGGATCTGCAAAGGACATCCAGAGAACCATCATCCCATGGGATAGAATGTGAGATAGGCCATCATCAATATAGCTTGGTGATTATAGACCATAGCTTGGTGATTATAGACCATAGCTTGGTGATTGGATCGACTCAAAAAGGAAACACTATGAAAACACCAAAAATATACACTCAAATCATTTTTGTGGACATAATTATTCTTTGGTTTTCATATTTCCTGATTCTCCCCATATTTGTGATTTTAATGAATCACTGTTCTAAGAGTGCTGGAGTTATTAAAAAGGAATAAAACATTTATGGAGTCATTAATTATGTTATGGGCTGACAGGAGGCCTAGACGTACGTACATTCACCGCTAAGCTGTCCAGCCTGAGTTCAAATCCTGACCCAACGAAAAACTGTCTTACCGGTGTTTCACAGGCAGAGTGATTCATCAGTGTGTGCCGTCCCTCGGACAGACTTTATACGGGCGTCCCATCTGTCAGCATTCATTTGTGGATGTTAAAGATCGCACAGTGCCCTTCATAAAATGTGGACAAGCTATCACCGGCACCCTGAAGTTCCAACCAGCAGAGGGAATTGCATCAGTGGAAGAGCCTTGTACTGAATACGATCGAAGAAGAAGATTATGTTATAAATGAATACAATGGGACTGCAATATTTATCCAAGAGACAAACCTCATTTGCCAAATATTGCGTACTGAACAAGCAATGTCAGAATAGCAGGTGCCAATAAAAAATGGTCAACTGTGATGTCATCATCACGTCATACCGTACACAGGTGCAATCCACAAGGCTGCAATCTGATTAAAGCAATTACAATTAGCCAGGTTGCTTCCAGAAAGTGAGTGAGCTTCGTCGGCAACAGAGCCATCTGCGGAAACCTGTGTTGCCAAACAAAGCTCGGGATGTCAACTTGAGTTTTCAAGCAACGCAACACATTTTTTTTATTCACGCCGGAAAGCCTTGTATAATTGAAGACCATAGAATTATAACCAGGCTAAGTCACTTCCCCCCCCCCCCCCCCCCCCCCGTTTTTCACGTTTTTCAAAATATTTTTCACGTTTTTCTCGAAATGACTAAAATGTGACTTATCCTGGTTATAATTCTATGGTCTTCAATTGATCAATGGAGTTTGAAGTGGTGGCTGTTTTGAATCCGAGGCGCAGACGTGGAAAACTCAACCGCCGGTGAACATCGATGGCATAGACAAGGGAAAACAATTCTATAATTCTTCCGTTTGTATGTTTTTTGTGATTAAAAATTTACATTACCCTCGTAATTAAAAACGACAACATTCTGTGGGCTTTACATGCTCCTCAGTGCATTGCATTTTGACATGCGTGACTGCACACTTAGACACATCGGTTAGGGTAGCGGCAGAAGTTTGATAGAGTGAATGAAAGATAGTCCTAGCAGGATGTGTAATTACTATGGGATTCGCTGCGAGACCAAACCAGCTCTAAATGAGAGCGATTATTCATCGGTGAAGTTGGCGCGTAATTTTAGAACACACAAGTCACTGCGTGTTCACACTAGCTCTTCCAAGCCAACGCTTGGCCACTGCACAAACAATGGTGTCATCACTCTACAGCCAGAAGGCCATGGTTCACTGTATACCCTTCATCTACCATATAAAACACAATGTCAGTTTGTGTATTTGTACTGATGTCTGTCCACCTTTATAAGGACGATTTTAGTCGAAAATTTAAGGCTAATCTTTTAACAGAAATGTGTGTTCACTAAGGTCTATTTTCTGAGGATAAAACAAACTGGAAAACCATCTTCAATAAAGGAGTAATTATGTCTTTTCTATTGGAATTGTAGACGGTGGCTTGCAAACCGAGCCTCAAGGGCGGTGTACAGAAACGTTTTTTAAAAATAACAATAAATGCAAGGTGCATGGAGGTAAAATTCGCTGCACATGATGTGCAACTCACGGAGAGTAAAACGAGTGTTCATTTACATCCATATGATGGTTCATAAACAAAAAAGATAAAAGCACGTCTGACACTAGGCCAAGGCTTCAGACTTTGGCACACTCACGAGGCTGCACCGTCGAACAAACTGTTCCAACCCGTCATTTTTGATGGGCTTTTATACTAGTATCCCATAATGACCCACAACAGGCATCAAGCTTATTATCGCAGCTCTTCGACATGCATCTCAGATGGTTATGTAAAAGGAAGTGCACACGCATGTATACACACCACACACACACACACACACACACACACACACACACACCGCTCGCAGCAAAACACTTGGATTTTTTGGCGTGAGACACCTCAATGACGTCAATGTGTGGCACCACGTTGAAAATTAGTCATGGAATTTTCTCTCTGCATTCACAATTGATTTTAAAGAGTAAATAAATTCATAATTTCTTTCCTTCATCGATTAAACATTTGTTAAGCTTAACTACTGGGACTAGAGCTTTAAGGGTTAGTGCTGCACAACCACAAGAGACTGTTTTTAAAGGGGTCCTACCGAAGTCATGGGGAGAGGACGACCAATTCCTCACAAAGAGAGAGGACATTATTTCATAGCGGGATGTTAGACATACCACTGCCACAAAAAAGCACCATGATTACCACTGCCCAGCTCATTTATTCACTCGTTTTCTGCCATTACGACCTCCGGCTCAAACCATGCGGCAGATGCCGGGAATGGCTCGAAATTGCTCCATATTGGAGGAGACCCGACTATTGAAAAATATGAGCGAATCTCTGCTGGCAAGAAAAATGCTCAGCAGCAGGCATCCCATCGCGCCCATATTGGCAACTGCAGTTTCCCCGAGTCTGTGGAGCAAAACCACCAGCCATATCCCATAGTGGCACCACTTAAAATTAACTACTGGCGCTCGCCCTGGTGTGATAAATATTGCATCCCCGTTTCTCCTATCCATGGGACCTGGCGAAGCGTGTGAATATGAGCCGCTGCAAAACCATTGCACACGGAGAGGCCACTGCTCAGCTTCGCCATGCACAATGGTTTCGTGGAGAAGCTGTCAAGCTTGCTTTTGCAAAAAAGAGAGAAGAAAATTCAAAAAATAAAATACCATCACTTGTGCGTTCTGTTTAGATTAAATATCCCGGCTTGCGTTCCAGGCGTCTGCTTTCCTAGGCACCGTGGCCTGTACGCGATAGGCTTTAAAGCCAAATGCATCAGCCTTGACATACCCGTGGGCATGGCAGGCGAGATCCACGAATGACTTCTGCTTAAAAGCCTCCTTTTCATTAAAATAATCGGAGCTGATTTTGACAGAATGCTAATTCCAGGCAGTGGGTCTTTGTGAGTGCACTGCCGTTAGCGGGACAGGGCCAGAACAATTGCCAAATGACCCTCAATCGAACAGAAGCCACTGGCGAAAAACCTTCAGGAGACGAATCGTAGATGTAAAAAAAAATAAAAATCACCAAATTGTTCTGCAGGAAGACACCATAGTTTATGTGGATCCACTCGATGCCTCCAAAAAGCAAGGTATAAATGTGAACTGTTGCTCATGATGGAATATTATTTCCCCAAATGAAATAGATGCTGATCGTAAAGGAAAGTTGCGTTTGATTCTCTTTTTCCTTCTGGTTGATTACAGCCCTCAGCATGATACATCTTTTACTTTGCTATTGCTACCATCAAACAGCATTGTTCAAGGGAAGGGAAACAAGGTGGTAATGATGAAGCAACAAAACAATTGAGCAAAAGTATTGCACAAGATCGCTTTGGGGAAGGTCTTCATTTCTGGGGAGATAAAGCTGCTGCAATCAGAGGCTCACATCAGCTGCTTGGAGAGCTAGGCTGTGTACAAGGCGGTCATTACATCGATGGTAGACCGTGGGCGCGTACTCTTAACGACCTGTTTGAGGACGATTAATAAAATGTACGGAACATGCTTCAACAGGGGGAAATTGGGGCAAGCCAACGCAATGAGTGTCAGCTCCCCATCTATAAAAGTTAACGCTGGGGTCTTCTTATTGGTTCGGTATTTCACCACTACTTTGCAGATATGTCTCAATGTCCCATCAGTGGTGCCAGCCCCCCATTGACAAATATGTGGTAGTTCCCAGGCAGAATTGCAGCTTGGAGTCAGAGCAATGACGAACAGCCCTCCATTGAGGTAAAACCTTTGTTGAGAGGGCAAGAAAGGAAGCGAGAGAGAGACAGAGAGATAGAGACAGAGACAGAGAGGGAGAGGGAGAGGGAGAGGAGAGAGAGAGAGAGAGAGAGAGAGAGACAGACAGACAGAGAGAGAGAGAGAGAGAGAGAGAGGAAACATCTGCATAATCATCCTTCCTTTTTCTTTGATAAAAAATTTAATTATTATTTAAATGAGGCGTTCATTGCTGAACATGGAAGAACCAGCATTTTCATTGTTGGTGCTTTTTAAGCTCTACCTCTTCCTCTGCCTGATTATGTAACCTTCAGACAAATGAGGTTATACACTCATCATTCAAAGAGATTCTGGGATTGAAGGGTCGAAACATCGATGGAAGATGTCCAGCAGATGATCCAGATGGTCATTGAAGCAGGGATTAAATAGCTGGAATAATTCTTCAGATCACTCTTCTCTCCTCCTCTCCTCCTCCTCTCCTCTCCTTGCCTCTCTATCTCTATCTCTATCTCTCTCTCTCTCTCTCTCTCTCTCTCTCTCTCTCTCTCTCTCTCTCTGTGTGTGTCTGTCTGTCTGTCTGTCTGTTTCTCTCCCAGATGATGAACCATATGATCACTGAATCGGGAACTCAATAAGCTGAATGAATTATTCAGATCTCTCAAGAATCGATGGTTTATTTTGGTGATGCATCACCAATTAAGGCTGTCTTTTCTATCAGTAATAAATCTTCGACTCTCTCTCTCTCCCCATCCATCTCTCTCACACACATAGATTAAGGGAAAATAATAAGTAAAGATCAAACTTCGTCATTTCAAAAATGGAACATGTCTGTCTATCCTTTGACCGTTATATCATTTGGAAGTCGTAATGGGAATCAGCCATTCCATCACTACAGTCAAAGTGTAGCCATATAGCAGGAATTTGAAATTTGTCCAGTGTACGAGCAAACATCAGCAGATGATCTGGTGTTGATTGCAGAAAGTATGGATAGACTGAAGGAGAAGATGAACAAGTGGAAGGAATGTATGGAGACAAAAGGTCTGAAGGTGAATATCGGAAAGACTAAGGTGATGGCAAGTGGTAAAGTATGTGGTGAGGTGGAAAGAACTGGGAAGTGGCCGTGTGCTGTGTGCAGGAAGGGTGTCGTAGTGAACTCCATTCAATGGACAATGTGCGCTGAGTGGGTTCATCAAAAATGTAGTGGTTTGAGAGGGTCATTAACCAGTGTGGCAGCTACATTCAAATGTAAGGTGTGCACAGAGGGAGCTGCAGATGGAGGAAATGTTGAGTTGGATCTTGGAGACGACGTGAAGCTAGAAGGTGTCAAAACATTTTGCTACCTCGGAGACATGCTGAATGGAGAAGGTGGATCAGACTCGGCAACAGTTGCTAGAGTGAGATGTGCATGGAAGAAGTTTCAGGATCTGAGTGCCGTGCTGATGAGGAGGGGAGTGTCGTTGAAGCTGAAGGGAAAGGTGTATGCTGCATGTGTGAGACGTATTATGATTTATGGGAGTGAGACATGGGTCATGAACGTAGAGCAGCAACCAAGGCTGGAAAGGGTGGAAATGTGAATGGTTCGGTGGATGTGCGGAGTATCGTTGAGAGAGAGGAAGACAAATGATGAATTGCGAAAGATGATGGGAATAGAGCCTGTGATGGATGCTGTGAAGAGAAACAGATTGAGATGTTTGGTCATGTGTTGAGGAAGGATGAAAGTGACTGGTTGAGAAGAGTGATGGAAATGAATGTAGAAGGAAGTAGAGGACGGGGAAGACTGATAAAGACTTGGCTAAAGATGGTGGAAGAAGAAATGTGGGCAAGGGGGTTAACAAGGAGAGATGCAGAAAATAGGGCAAAATGGAGAAGATTGTCATGGGGACCGCAAGGCTAACCCCCGCTCTGCAGGGAAAATGGCCTTAAAATGCATGTTGTTGTTGTTGTACTGGCAAACAATGGCCTACTATTATCAAAAACATTGTGGTATCTTTAATATCCATAAGAAAGTGCAGGAGGGACAGAAAACATCAGAAAATCTATGTTTAAAACCAAAAACACCCACAATATATATTAATTACATTCCAAGTGGTGGAATGTTTAATGTTCAGCCTTGTGAAACTGGTATGTTTGTCCTACTGCAGAAAAATGTTACATTTTCTCCAATTCAGCTTTGAATCAGCATGAAGAATATAGCTGTGAGGAGAAATATTATACGTGTTGGTTGCCCATCGTAACAGAAGCGGGTATTCACATGGAACACGTGACCTACCTCGCGAATTTGTTTATAGTGCTGAAGCTGCTGCCCAGACAACAACTACACTCCAAGGTAGAAAGGTGTGATCTCGAGTTAACGAACCTCCAAGAAGACCAGACCACTTGCGACTTGTAGTCAAGGTAGGAATTTGTAATTTGTTCAGGGTGCCAGCGATAACTCGTCTACTCTTCACGAAGGGCACCGTGGGATCTTTAACTTCCACCAACCAATGTTGGCAGACGGGACACCTGGCTTAAGGTCCAGCCAAAGGATAGTACACACGTTGATGAATCTCCTTGCATGTGAAACAACGTGATGACTGTTTACAGGTGGGCAAAGATTCGAACCCAGGCTAGACAGCTTGGAGGTGACTGTATGTACCTTCCTTCAGAGCCTATACCCTGAACTCACAACATCTTCAGTTGCATCAAAATACCAATGTTTACATATCTGGAAAAGACAATCCAAACACATTATAGAAAGCCATCAATGTAACAAATTGTGCCAAAGCAACGAGAATTTCTCTCGAGTACAAATGGTTCTACCTTGTTTGGTCATTACTTAACGAGCATCACCACACCCAGTGGGAGTATGCTTGTAAAAGCAGGTGTGAAAATGGATACAAGCGTGTGTGTGTGTGTGTGTGTGTGAGTGTGTGTGAGAAAGAGAGATAGCGAGAGAGAGAGAGACTCGTAAACAACATCACGTGTTTTTATGCTTCTTCATTTTCTCAATGCCATTTCTTATTCACTGCACTTTCGGGCCAGTAGACCGTGGGGATTCACGCTCGTTCCAGGTGATCTTACATCTGACAAGTGCGAGGAATTCATTTCGACACCCGCGTTGTTGCGTCCCACTGAGCGTGCGAGCGAGCAAAATGAGCGTCCAAGGCTGCGCCCAGCTGGCATCACGTCCGTATCCAGTCTCCATTGGGTCATGGGGTTAGGCAAGCAAAGCTCCCTCGCTCATTGAGGCGACTTCCCCGTGCACTCGTTAGAAGAAGAAATTAAAACAACGTAGTTCGTATTCACACGGCCCCTTCTTCTCGAACATCTCCAAACCTTTATTCCATCCTGCTGTCCTTAAAATCCCGACATCGCTTTTCCTATTGTGCTTTCCTATGCAAGCGGTTCAACCGCAACAATTTATCTGTCTGGGGTTGTGCAAAAGTAATAAATCGATAAACAAATCGCACCTCTAATGAAAGGCAGGCAGCATTCAAAATGACATTTGGGTGCAAGGCCTGAGCTGTGAGTTTTTGCCTCTAAATTCTTTTTTTATTGACTGTTCCAGCTCGCGAGGCAACTGAAGCAGTGAAAATGGAGGCTGAGATGCAGTAGTTCGGAGAAAGGCAAATGATCAATAACATTTACAGCAATGGGTTGGCATTAACAACAAAGATGCACTTTTCTCCAATAAGAAAAAGCATACGACGATAAGGGAAGCATCTGTAAGCCGACTTTGTTCTCTTACAAAAGGTCAGGAGCACATCAAAATGGTCAGGAGCAGATTCCACACCTGGTAGGTTTGTTCCACTCTGCTCGACTCAACAAGGTATTGAGGAGAAGTAGAGAGGAACATCTTGCTTGGGTTGTCTTTTGTGGGATACAGAGGTCCTTTTGTGGGACACAGGGCTTGATGCCCATCCAAGTGGCGGCGGACATATTGATGCAGCAGGCTTGTTGGTAAGGACACTGGAGTAGCATCCCAGAGGTTGTGGGTTCAAATCCAGCTGATGGCAGCGGTATTAAAGATTTCCATTGTAAGCTTCAGGAAATAGAGTTCGTTTCAGGAGAACCACCACGACACTACTGGAAGGTCGGAAACCCCAGCTGGCTCATTGACGACCTTCAGGATGGGGACCAATCTGACTGCCCCACCATCTCTGGTCTCCATGGGATGCTCGTCCACCCATTGTGCTCGACTCTTATTCCTTTCCTTTGTTACAGGAGGTCATTCTGAATGACTATGGACTCATTCCTTCCCCTGTACATATGACATGACAATATAGAAATATAGAAATACAACAAAGAAGATAATTTCAAAAACCGAGGATTACTGAATCCGATAATGAATGCATTTTCACCTCATTGCATCTTCAGTGGATCCATATGTTAAACAAGCGTTACGCCTAGGTCCCCCGTCGGTGAAGTGATGCGAGTTGACAAAGTGGAAGACACAAGGTGGCCATCTTGGATTTTGACGTGGCGACCCAATTTTCAATAGCGTTCTTCCTTATGCGTACATGCACCCACACACCAGATCAGGCGTTAGTAGTTCGTTTATTTTTCAAGATATTCCGCTCACAAGGTTTTTTTTTTTGGTTTTTTTTTTGTTTTGTATACAAGGTCGAGGCTCGTGAAAGAGCGAACATTAATCACACAGAAAGACAAACCGACACATAAAACATATAACATAGGGAGCGGTAGACAAGATGGGGAGAGAGGGGGAAGGACACAAACACAACATTTGAGAGCAGGGACCGAGAGACATGGAGACATCGAGAGATCTGAGAGAGGGCGAGGGCTTGGGGGGGGGGGGGGGGGGCGTGGGAAGGGGGCGGTGGGAGAGGTATAAAACATATGGACACTGCCAGGACTTCCAGGAAAGAAGTTGGAATTTCAAACAAGGTGGATCTGGGGTGAATTAGCGGGGGTAGAAAAGATCAAGGTTTTGGATGGGGGAAGATAAGAGATGGTGGTGAACAGCTGTTTTAAAGACCTGGAGGGAGGAGTGGGATTGAAGGGAGTGAGGGAGTTTGTTCCAGAGGCGGGAGAAAAGAGGAATGAAAGAGTGAAGGTGAGCAGAGAGCCGAGATTTCGGCAGTTTAACCATCAGAGGGTTGCTGGCAGATCTTGTGCGACCTGTAGGAATATTTGGGGGACAGAGCACAGAGAGAGCTGGGGGTGCAAGGCCGGAGAGGAGTCGGTAGAAGACAGAAAGACCACCTACCTGCCTGCGGTGAGTGAGTGAAAGGCCCTCAGAGATAGCTTCATCGCGGGAGATTCCAATAATTCTGAAAGCTTTGGTTTCAACAGCGTGAAGCCGAGCTAGGTGTGAGGCAGGAGCACCGGCCCATAGGGGAGAACAGTATTCCATTGAGCTGCGGATGAAAGCCTTGTATGTGGTGAGGAGCTCAGGTGTGCCGAGGAAGGACTTCGCACGACGGAGGATGCCCAGTCGGCGACTGGCTTTGGAGGCCAGCTTGGAAATGTGGTTTTCCCAAGAAAGATCCTGGCAGATAGTGAGACCCAAAATCTTGAGCGACAGAACTTCTTGGAGAGGATTGTTGAGAAAGTAGATGGGAGGGTTGTCCAGTCGATCTTTTCGGAGAGACATAGTAAGAGTGTGAGATTTGTCAGGATTGAAAGACATGTTCCACTTGTTTGACCAGTCTGTGATTTTGTCCAGGTCTTCAGAGAGTGAGGAGGCAGCAGACTGCCGATCTGAGGGAAGAGGAATGGAGCGGCAGAGAGTGGAGTCATCAGCAAAGAGATAGAGAGGATTTTCGAGAGAGTCAGAGAGATCATTGATGAAGACCAGAAAAAGCACGGGGCCCAGAACACTGCCTTGGGGAACTCCAGCCTGAACAGGAAGAGGAGATGAGAGAAACCCATTCAGGGCCACACGTTGACGACGACTAGAGAGGAAGTCCGCCAGCCATGCGTGGAGATTTCCATGGATACCAAAGGAGGAGAGTTTGGTGAGCAGAGCGGGGTGCCAGACCGTGTCGAAGGCACGTGATATGTCGAGGGAGACAGCTCTAATTTCCTGTTTGGCATTGAGGACCTCCATCCATTGTTGAGACAGCAGAAGCAGCATGTCCAGAGTAGAGTGACCTGGTCTGAAACCAAATTGATGATCAGAGATCAAGCCATTGGAGAAGAGGAAAGATTTCATATCCGAAGCAATGATGCATTCCATGACTTTGCTGATAATTGGGAGAAGGCTGATTGGTCTGTAGTTGCTAGGATCTGTTTTTGCACCTTTTTTGTGCAAAGCGGTGATGTTGGCTGATTTCCAAGCAGATGGCAGTTGAACTTGAGCAAAAGAGAGGGTGAAGAGATCAGAGAGAGGGTGAGATAGAGCAGCAGAGCAGGATTTTAGGACCCGTGGGCTGATGCCGTCGGGTCCAGTTGCAGAATCAGAGTCGAGGGTTGACAGAAACTTTTCCACCTTGTCAGGAGGAAAGGACACGGAGTCCAGGAGCAGCAGGGTACGACTGGGTATGGTGGGTACAGAGAGGGATGGGTTTGGGACACAAGATTTAGAGGCAAACACAGAGTTGAGGCATTCAGCTTTTTCACGTGCGGAGTCAGCTGTGTAGCCGTTTGAGGTAAGGGAGGGGATGGAGGGGGAACAAACACCAGAAACGGATTTGACCAGACGCCACCAGGATTTGGAAGAGGGAGACAGATAAGAGAGTTCGGTCTTGAGAACGGAGAGATATTGTTTCCTGGCTCTCCTGAGGGTGGACACACACTTGTTTCGGGCTTTGTGAAAGGAAATGAGATTTCCTTCCGTTGGATTTGCTTTCCAGGAGACGAAGGTTCAGACATACATGGCGGCGGCCATCTTGGATTTTGACGTGGCGACCCAATTTTCAATAGGGTTCTTCCTTATGCCTAGATACACTCACACACCAGATTAGAAGTTGGTACTTCGCTTATTTTTCAAGATATTCCGCTCACAAGGTTCAGACATACATGGCGTCAGACATACATGGCGGCGGCCATCTTGGATTTTGACGTGGGTTGCACCCACACACCAAATTCGAATGCGGTCCTTCGCTTACACACGCATGCACGCCCGCACGCACGGACGGACGGACGGACACACGGACGGAGGGGAAAACCATAGTCCCCCTTTCGCTCCACGGTGCGACGGGGGACAAAAAGTGAAATATTACACAGGTGGTGTGTTTTATAATTATTGTTAGATCGTCCACTCTGATTCTGGGAGGTTGGTGGTTCAAATCCTGGCAAGTCACACCAAAGACTTCAAAAATGGTATGTGCTGCTTCCTTGCTTGACACGCAGCATGTAAAGGGATGTCTGTACACGTATGTGAAGCCACTGAATTGTTTGTGGGTTCATGCTGGAGAAACACTTGGCGTTACATTCACGTTTTGGTAAATCACGGCTGCTTCCATAAAAATTATGAAGAGATTCATCAAAGTCGAAGCTGGTGCTTAATGGCGCAGTTTCAAGTCTGCGCGACCCAGTTTTCTATTCATGATATTCATAAATGACCTCTGAAATCATCTTTATTTATTTGATGAAGACTCCACCCTCTGCTCTCTGCTCGCCCTCATCCTTCAGACAGACAGGCTGCAGCCTCTTCCCTCTCTTCAGACCTTCCCAAAATCACAAGATGGTCAAAAACTTGGAATATGTCTTTCAATCCTGACATATCTCATACTCTCGCTATCTCTCTCTGAAAGGACCATATGGCAAACCCTCCTATCTACTTTCTTAGCAATCCTCTTGAGGCAGGTCATTCATTCAAACTCCTGGATGTCACGATCAGCCAGGATCTTTCTTGGGTAAACCACATTTCAAAGTTGGCCTCAAAAGCCAGACGCCGACTGGGCATCTTCCATTGTACAAAGTCCTTCCTTGGCACACCTGAACTCCTATCCACCTAAAAGGCCTTCATCCGCAGCTTGATGGTGAAGTACTGCTCTCCCCTCTGGCCCCCGCCTCACACCTTGCTCAGCTTGATGCCATGGAAACCAAGGCCTATAAGGGCATTAGGATCTCCCACGATGAAGGCAAACGTAGCTTTCGCAGACAGGTTGGTGGTTTTCTCTGTCTTCCACTGCCTCCTTTCTAGTCCTGCATCCTCTACTTTTACCATGCTTTCCCCCCCCCTTATCCCAACCAGGTTTCTGAAGGGTTCATGTGGTCTACCATCAACCCCCTTCTAGTGAAACTCTCAAAATCGACAATCACTGTTCACCTCCACTCATTTGTTTCTCTATTTTCTCACCTGTGGAACCAACATCCACATTCTCTTCAATCTCATTCTTCCCTCCAGGTCAGACAGCTGTTCACCACCATCTCAGGTCATCCCCCATCCAAAACCATGACCTTTTTTTACCCCTGTTAACTCCTCCCATCCCCCAGCCTCAACCCCACTCTCTTCCAAATTTCCAGTCTTTCCTCCCTGAGAGTTTGCTTCTGTGTCCATCTTGTCCACACAGCCATGTGTCCCTCCCTACCCCTCTTTCCTCCCCAGATCTCTTATTTTAACAAGTCTTCCTCTAGAATATCCTTCAACCTGCTGTTGGTGTTTTCCCCCTCTTCCTCCCGTTCCTTTTGTTGTTTAGTGCTTTGATGCGTTCAATGTTCTCACTTTTCCATGAGCATTGAGCTTGTATATATATATATATTTTTTTTTTTTTTTTTTTTTTAAAGGATGCAAAGTCAAAAATGTCTTCATGATCAGATAAGTTGTTTGTTATTTTGTGAAATCCGACTTGTTTGAGTTCAAAAAAATTCCTAGTTTTAAAGCCTTCATCATTGCCAAAAACTTTCCAACAAGCTTTTGCTGCTGGCATTCCCGATTTAAAATATTTCTGGGATAGTTATGAATGCATATGGACCATACACAGACTTGAGACATCCTATTGGTGAATTCAAGTGTCTGCAATTAAAAAACAATACTCGACAATAATTACATCCACCCTTCCCTCTGCCCTCCAAACAACAACTTTGTTACAATTATACCACATGGGAAGTGATGATGCGCTACATTTATCATGATTTGGGGCTATTTACTAGTCCGTCCCCTGCAGGGCAGAATATGGGGGGGGGGGGGGGGGGGTGTGGTGTGTGTGTGTGTGTGTGTGTGTGTGTGTACTGTAACTTTTTACCATTTGAGCTATTGTCATCAAAGCTTTATTAGTTACATATTTACAGGGCTTAAGGCTTGTGGAGGAGTTGCAACATAAAACAAGCGCCGATATCTTGGGGGAAATGACGTAACTTCCTGGGGCACTCTGGGTACCGGCATTGCCATCTTTGTGATGTCACTTTTCTCTCTGCTCCCTCTCCTCTTTTCATACCTACAATATCGAAGCATTTGTAGAAATAAATTATATTCCTGTAAAATATTTGCTTTCAGTGTCTGTGTACAATATCCTTTCTCCTCCCAATTCCCTAACTCCCACACACAACTCCTTATCTCCAACTCCCTTCCCTTATGATCACTGTTATTCACTTCTGGGAACTGTTATCTTCTTCTTCTTCTTCTTCTTCAAGGAAACTGTTATCTCCCTTCTCTCAATCATATTTTTCTCAATTTAACATCCTCAATCCATGACTGTGCATGTAATATGTAGGTATAGCCCGTAAACACGTACTCATACCATGTTTGGTTGAGTTTTTTCATTTCTCTACCTTTTATTCTGTCCATGGGATGTCGCGAGCACAGCTTTGCAATGGGAAAAATATGAGAATTTTAATGGCAGTACCAAATTGTCTTGAGGGTAGAGTCAACTACAAAGCTTATAATGGCATCACCTATACACCATACATGGCTGGCGAGATAACCTAGATTTATGTAGACTTGCCTCTGAGCTCGCCAGCTAGCTTGGGTTTGAATCCTGACCCAGGTATAATCATCTCTTGATGTTTCACAGGAAGGGCGAGGTATCCATGTGTGCACTGTCCCTCAGATGGACATTAAGCTGGACGACCCGGCTGATAACACTGATCGCTGGTAGAGGTTAGATATCCGATGGCGCCTTTATTTTTTTTTTTGTATACTGAATCGAGGCTCGTGAAAGAGCTGACAACCGCGAGGGAAAGACAGCACAGGGGGACCGGACCACGAGGGAAAGACAGCACAGGGGGACCGCGAGGGAAAGACAGCACAGGGGGACCACGAGGGAAAGACAGCACAGGGGGACCGTGAGGGAAAGACAGCACAGGGGGACCACGAGGGAAAGACAGCACAGGGGGACCACGAGGGAAAGACAGCACAGGGGGACCGCGAGGGAAAGACAGCACAGGGGGACCACGAGGGAAAGACAGCACAGGGGGACCACGAGGGAAAGACAGCACAGGGGGACCACGAGGGAAAGACAGCACAGGGGGGACCACGAGGGAAAGACAGCACAGGGGGACCCTTTGCAAAAAGTAGGCAAGTTATCCCGGCACCTGAAACAAATTACAAATTCTTGCTCTTAATGACTGCTGGGAAGGCAACGGTAAACCACCCAGCACAACCAAACCAGCCATCATACTACACCTTGCCAAAAGACTGCTTCAGAAGCTTTGCTCTGTAAAGGGAACGGTACTGATGATTATGATAATGATGATGACGACACACCATATTCAGCCATAACTCCTTCCTGACTGTCATTTGTGATGACAGCTTGATTATTTTTTTTAATCAACAATCACGATATGGTAATTGTCCTCTCTGGCATTTTGAAACAATTTGTAGAGCATATTTACCCATTGAATTTCTCCTTGAACGAAACTAGAAATCCAATTTACTTGACCACGTGATGCAACATATGGCACCACAGCACGAAAAGAAACTGTGACAATTGCACACATCGGAGGAATCAATGATGGTGGAGACATTAGTCATAAAAGTACAGCATTGATGGCAAAACGATCGCCGTACAGACAGTTATGGACACAAACATTTAGTGATGGGGAGTGAAGGGAAGATGGACTCGTCAAGCTTGAACGGCATCAAATGGAGGCTGAATCGACAAAAACGTTCAATACAGCGCAAGTTGCTCTCAGGTCGGACGTGAAGAATCTTTCAACAAATCGACAAGCACAGGTACAGAGAATTGTGTAAAACACTCGTTTCAGGTTACAACGATAAAGAACAGTGTTATAAGAAGCGAAGAGAGGGGACTATTTATACCTGAGATACGATGTTGTACAATTCGTTGTCCACAAAACTCGTTTAGCTGAAGTATTTGAGATGTATTGTGATCATGCAATTGCAACAGAATACAAAACTAGGACGGCACTCCGACGAAAGTAGAGAGCATACCTCCGCCAGGCTGAACAGTTTACCTTTTGTATCCCACGGATCTGGATACAGACCTGACCCAAAATCTTGGCTTCTTTTGTCAAATTAATAAACTCATCCACCTAATTATGTCACAAGTCATCCACAACTTTTTAAAATATCATGCTATACATCGTTTTTGGCCAAAAAAAAAAAAACCACACTCAAGGGTGAAGAATCACTTAGAGATTTTTTAAAATCTCATATCCGGATCCGGATCCGGATCCTCACCAAAATCTAATCATTTCATCATTGTCACACACGTAACCAATCCACGATGTTTCGTCCGAATCCATCCACAACTTCTTTCAGATACCGTGCTGTATATTGGTTTTAGCCCTATCACTCAATGGTAAAGAATCACTTAAAATCTATGATCCAGACCCAGATCCGAATCTTCACCAAAATCTAATCATTTCATCGTTGCCACATATTCAACCTGTCCACCAAATTTTGGCCGAATTCGTCCACAACCTTTTGAGATATCCTGGTCACAGACAGAAAGAGAGGGGTGAAAACATAACCTCCATCCACCTTTGGATAGGATATCTCAAAAATATATGTATGCATTATGAAACCTGGTGGACAGGTTGGGTGTGTGACGAGAACAAAATTTTGGTGAAGATCCAAATCCAGATCCACATACGAGAATTTTTAAAGTGATTCTTCACCATTGGTATATAGGGCTTAAAACAATACATGGCAGGGGATATCTCAAAAAGTTGTGTACGGATTTGGACGAAACTTGGTGGACATGTTGGGTTTGTGACAAGAACGATCTGATTCGATTTTGGCAACGATTCAGATCCGGACATGGGAAGTTGTTTAATTTTAAGTGATTCTTCACCATTGAGAAAAGGGGCCAAAAATGATACCTCAAAAAGTTGTGGATGGATAATGACAAAACTAGGTGGATGAGTTTGGTGGATGAAAATAGCAAGCCGATTCGATTTTGATAAAGATCCGAATCCAGATCCGGCCCATCAATGGGATACAAAACGTAAACTGTTCAGCCTCTAGCGCAGGGGTTCTTAACCTGTGGTCCATGGACCCCTTTGGGGTCCGTGGATGGGTTTCAGGGGGTCCGTGAACCAGGCGCATAAAAATAATTTAAAATTTATTTTCGCTCGCTTTTTATAAAAGGTTATATTTTTTGTCCATGTACAAGTTGTTATGTACTTATTCTTCCTTACTGAAGACTAGTAGATCTGTAAGGTAGGTTGAAATGGGATGATACTGAGTGTACAGTCAGGTAACATACAGTCGTCATCGTCGTCAAGTTATGACTTCTAGAATAGTTCCCGTCGATAGAAATTGAAGAAAATGTCCCCTGCCCCAGATTTTAGCGCTGGCCGCTAGACTCCATGTTTACAGTTTGGTGTCGTCGTTTGCACGACCGCCACCCAGTACCACTACTCCATAATTAAGTGCTTATTTCTCACTTTCCACGGCTTGTCACGACTCAGGAATCTTCTCATATACTGGTGAGGTTTAAAACTTTATAGTATCTTCAGATCCATGTTTTTTTCCTATATAATTATACTGTATATTAAATTACCCATCAATATAATTTTTCCATCGACCTGCTATTTTCTATTTTCCTTCCTGCTTGCCATGTTTTTATCTGCATTTATTTACTTTTGTGTTTATGTGCTTATGTGCATTTTTCTGGGGAGGGTTCCTTAGCTTTCACCAGATTCTCAAAGGGATCCATGACTCAAAAAAGGTAAAGAACCCCTGCTCGTCTAGCGGAGATAAGCTCTCTACCAAGTGTTGTTTTTGTCAAATTAACAAACTCATCCACCTAATTATGTCACAAGTCATCCACAACTTTTTGAAATATCATGCTATATATCATTTTTGGCCAAAAAAACACACTCAAGGGTGAAGAATCACTTAGAGATTAAAAAAAAAAATCTCATATCCGGATCCGGATCCGGATCTTCACCAAAATAGAATGGGTTCATCATTGTCACACACCTAACCAATCCACGATGTTTCGTCCGAATCCATCCACAACTTCTTTCAGATACCGTGCTGTATATTGGTTTTAGCCCTATCACTAAATGGTAAAGAATCACTTAAAATCTATGATCCAGATCCAGATCCGAATCTTCACCAAAATCTAATCATTTCATCGTTGTCACATATTCAACCTGTCCACCAAATTTTGGCCGAATTCGTCCACAACCTTTTGAGATATCCTGGTCACAGACAGAAAGAGAGGGGTGAAAACATAACCTCCATGCACCTTTGGTTAGGATATCTCAAAAATATATGTATGCATTATGAAACCTGGTGGACAGGTTGGGTGTGTGACGAGAACAAAATTTTTGGTGAAGATCCAAATCCAGATCCACATACGAGAATTTTTAAAGTGATTCTTCACCATTGGGTTTAAAACAATACATGGCAGGGGAGGGTTCCTTAGCTTTCACCAGATTCTCAAAGGGATCCATGACTCAAAAAAGGTAAAGAACCCCTGCTCGTCTCACGGAGATAAGCTCTCTACCAAGTGTTGTTTTTGTTAATTAATTTGTTGTATCACCTAATTGCTCTATTTATTTATTTGTATTGTATGACAGAGCTTTTCAATGCTCCACAAGCTTTTCAAATAAAGAGTACAACACAAACCTCCACAAGTACTTGTTTCAATCTAAAAGTCCAAATAGCTGGAAGTGCTTTCTCAAGATGTGCCACAATTCGAGTAGACCTTTGCTCCCTTAATTACTGTGTAAGGCTCAATGAATGCCGTCCCTAACATCGCATCGTTGCCGAGCATGCTCTGCGAAGGCGATGGCTACTTTGAAACGATATGAGTGCCATCCATTTAATGGGATGACGCCATCTGCGAATCGATTGAGGTGTAAGAATATTCATGACCATCGCCGAATCTCGATCCAATCTGGCGGGTTTGGGATAAACGTGAACCGTCTGTGGACAAGTCTGCAGAAGTCTTCAAATATCTTTTGAGTGGATGGATTAATATCCTCCAAGCCGACCCAGCATTTTGTGGAGTCGATACTACTACATCATCCTTTCAGATGGAGATTGTAGGACAATCTTTTGATGAAGGCTCGAAAAACGGTCAAGGAGTGGTGAATAACAAGCAGTCTGAGTATTGCGCTGCAATACATGTCCCCTACTGGCAGTCTGTCGTCCGGATAACTGATGGGGAAATTCCCAAAGTTCAAAGTGCCATAACTTTGTCAAAAATTATCGAAACGTCATGAAGTTCGAACTTGACCTGTAACTTATCATGAGGAAACCATGTGCCAAGTTTGAAATCATTAGCGTTAAGCGTTTAGAGAAAAGTCCGGAAAACTGTTCTTTGCGTGACGGACTGACAGACGGACAGACTGACAGACGGAGGGACGGAGTGCAAACCTATAGTCCCCTCCGGTGTACACCGGTAGGGGACTAATAAGATGAGCGTTTTAAAAACCATTCTACGCTCGGATTAAATTAAATATTTTCACTTTTTAAGTTTTTGTGGAAACGAATATTTTAGAAACCATTTCATTGATAGACGACGTTGATGAGGTGCATAAGTTATCGATAAACTGTCCTTGTATAATCGAGGATTCCGAAGTGCATTCAAAAACGCCACTTCTAGACCGAAGCATTCACTGTATCAACTGAAATGCCATGATAGCAATAAAACTATTGACCGGTCTTTCGGCCTTTCTGAGACCATTTCTGGAGTTTTCTGAAGCAGGCTATTTAGTTTTAATTTTTTCAGATGCTCTGCGTCTCGGTGCTTTTAAGTTATTTTTATGTTTTTTACCTTGGGATGGAATTTTTGGCATTTGGTAACTGGCTCAGAGTGAGAAAGAAAAAGGCAGCATACCACAACAGGTGTAAGAAGGAGGAAAAAAAAAGCAAGGATGTACAGTGCAGTAATGACAATGCTTGGAAATTCAAATTCAAACTGCCACACATCATTCCCTTGTGCAGCCATATGTGTTACACCATTATCTTGGCACGTTGACAACTAATGGCAAATTAACTGCCACATTTACACCAATTAAGCTCTGTGATGTCATAGTGGTGCTGCGTTGCACATTTCCTTTGCTGTTTCACTTTTACTATCGACAAATCATATCATTTTAAAAACGAACAGAGGGGGGATGGAACAGCGAGAGGATACAAGAGGGCAGATGACATGGTAAAAAGAGAAAGGATACGAGAAGTTGAACACACAATCTTACCTGTGACAAACCCAGGTATATGGACACGGTTTCTGAAATGTACAGGAAACGACCTTCGTGGTTCAAGACAAAGATGAAGCCATCCATAGACTGTGTGAGAAAGGGGAACACATGAGACATTCCATTCGGTGGATGTACACGTCTCACGGCAAACAATGTTTGAAAACTTTACTCATGAGCACAATGGAGATTAAAAGGATATCATCATTATTGTAATCATCAATGTACCATACTCTACAGGGTCACAAGTCCCACGACACGATTTTAGCTGCGTATATATATATATATATATATATATATATATATATACAGTATATATATATATATATGATTTGTTTATACCATGTATTTATACTGTTGTACACCACTCCTTTCCTATACCATCTGCAGATGCTGCATGATGTCATCGCCAGGCATCGAAGGGGGATCGGCGATGACACGCACCGAAAGGGAGTACTCAGTTTTAATTCCGGTTTCTTGTTTTCTTGCTTGTTTGTTTGTTTGTTTTTCCGGGCGATATCTCAGCCATCCTTTGAGCTAGGAAGCTGAAATTTGAGCACATTAGTGAGCACGTGCTTTGGCAAAAACGGTAATTTTTAATTTTTTGCTTAATGAATTAATTGATTAATTACTTAATTATTAGCGATTTATTTATCAGTTATTTATTTTCTTTCTCATCTGGGCAATATCTCAAGCACCTTTTCAGCTACGAAGCTAATATTTGTATATGAAAATGGCCAAGTGATTTGGCTATAAAGGGTATTTTTGATTTATTGATAAACAAATTAATTGATTAATTATTAATTTTTTCGATTAATTACTTAATTATTAATTTTCATAAAGTTACAGATTGGGAAGAAGCAGTGGTGGTTTAGGTATTATATTAGCCAATTGATTATGAAACTTATTATGTTACGATTATTATTTATTTATTTTCATTTTTACGATTATTTATTTAGTTCACCACTCCCTTTATTAGGATTTTATAATATTATTAATATTTATATAATTATATGTAATATTATTTATATAATTATTTTATGATTATCAAGTTCACCACTCCCGCACAATTACGTCTCCATGTGCTGCATGGCAGCATCGCCGGGCGCCAAAGGTGCACCGGCGTTGTCTCGTGCTGGAGGATATGTTATTACCTCCGCCACCGAAGGTGGAATGGATGTTATGTTTTCATCCCTGTCTGTCCGTTTGTCCATTTGTTTGTGAACAAGATACCTCAAAAAGTTGTGGATGGATTCGGACGAAATTTGGCAGAGAGGTAGCGTATGTGACAAGGATGAAATGATTATATTTTGGTGAAGATCCGGATTCGGATCCTGCTCGTATAATTTTTAAGTGATTCTTCACCATTGGGAGATGGGGCCAAAAACCATACGTAGCAGGATATCTCAAAAAGTTATGGACGGATTTGGACGAAACTTTGTGGGCAGGTTATGCATGACAAGGAATAATCGATTCGATGTTGGTGAACATCTGAATATGAATTCAGATATTATAATTATTGAATTTTTAAAGTGATTCTTCACCATTGAGAGATAGGGCCAACAACGATACATAGCGGGATATCCCAAAACGTTATGGATGGATTTGGCTGAATCTTGGTGTACCGGTTGGGTGTCTGACAAGGACGATTTGATCCGATTTTGGTCAAGATATGAATATGGATTCGGATATGAGAATTATTTAATTTTTAAGTGATTCTTCACCATTGGGAGATAGGGCCAAAAACGATACATAGCGGGATATCCCAAACAGTTATGGACGGATTTGGCCGAAACTTGGACAGGTTGTGTGTGTGACAAGGAAGAATCGATTCAATTTTGGTGAAGATTCAGATACGGATACGGCTAGTAGAATTTTTTTTTAAGTGATTCTTCACCATTGAGTGATATGGCCAACCAGGCGGAGGTATCCTCTCTACTCTGTGCCGTTCTAGTTTATTTATTTGGCATGGGGGTGGTGTACTTTGAATATATCCCTACTTGTCTTCTTTTCTTTTTTTTAAAATAATACAGCTACATTAAACGAAGATGGCAGACACCAGTCCATTTACAGTAGAAGAGAGGCTGGTAGAAGAGAAACACAAACAAGACAATGAAACAGGTGCAATAAGATTTGAGGAGCATTTTGGAAAGCCAGCACCGTCAAAAACAAATCTCTATCTCAAGGAAAAAAAGGTATTTCAGACTGGAAATGTATGTGTACTCGACAGCAAGCACAGCGAGCGACCAAACATTCGTGAATTGGGAATTCATTACATTAAAACATCCGTTATCAGATCTCAGAATAAATGATTACGGAAACGTTCTGCAGAGTTGGGTGTTTTATATTCATTGTTACGTCGCAAAATGAAAGAGGACCTTCACGTGGGACGATATAAACCAAATGTCATTTGTGAATTGTCAGATGTAGATCATGAAAACAGGTTGACAGCTTGTTACAACAGTTGACGTCATACGGATGCACTCGATGTGTAAGGAGGTATTGTAAGAGTTATAATACTGTAATATGTTATTATTATTATTCCGGTATTATGTATTACTTTTATGACTGTATATGAATGAATGAATGATCGTTTTAAGGCCATTTTCCCCGCTAGAGCGGGGGTTACCCTTGCGGGCCCCATGACAATCATGGTTCCCTGTTTGAGGCAGTTTTTTTTTTATAGCCGGATGCCCTTCCTGACGCCAACCCTTGGTCACGCTCTTACGATGCGCAGGGATACGGTGTACCTATTCTAAATCGGGGTACACACAGTGATCATTCATCCCAGCAAGCTGGTACTCAATTTGCCGACCTCGGTAGGATGGCAGGCTGAGTCAACCCCCCTGGCGTTAATTCAGCGATCGACCGGGGTTCGAACCCAGGAACCTAGGATCCCAAGCCGGCACCCTAACCGCTTAAGCCAACACCAGGCTTACTTTTATTACTGTAATGTGTTATTATTATTCCGGTATTATGTATTACTTTTATTACTGTAATATGTTATTCCTCCTCCACCTTCTGGCTCACCCTGGTAGATGGTATAAACAACTCTTGTATAAGCAGCTAAAACAGTATCCTGGGACTTGCGACTCACCCTGTACAGAGCGTCGACGCTGCCGAAGCAGTCTCTTGGCAAGGATTTTGCTGTGTAGTTTTCATTTGCCTTCCCAATAATCACCAAGAGTAGGAATTTGTAATTTGTTCAGGGTGCTGGCAATAACTCGCCTACTTTTCACAAAAGACATTGTGGGATATATAATGACCACAAATGGCCAGTGCAGGTAGACTGGTGCTCCAGGTTAACATCTTTCCAATGGACGACACACTCATTGATGCCTTGCCCTGCCTGCAAAACACCAGGATGACAGTTTGTAGCTAGGTCAGAAATCAAACCCAGACTTGACAGCTCAGCAGTGAGTGCACAGACCTCAAGACTATCCTTTCAGCCATAAGGAAATATGAAGAAACAAAAATGTTTTTTTTTAAATTAATTTTAATCGTTTTGTGTCATCTTGATGAAAAACCCAACTCATCCACATAGTTTTGTCATAACTCATGCAAAACTTTTTGAAATACGGTAACATGCTATTTTTCATTTTTGGCCAAATCTCTCCAATGGTGAAGAATCACTTAAAAATAAAAAATTTACATATCTGGATCCAGATTCGGATCCTCACCAAAATCGAATTGATTCGTCCTTCTCACACACCTAATCTGTCCACCAAATTTCGTCCAAATCTGTCCATAACTTTTTGAGATATCCTGTTCACAGACAGACAAACAGACAGACAAACAGACAGACAAACAGACAGACAGAGAAACAGGGGTGAAAATATAACCTCCATCCACCTTCGGTGGCGGAGGTAACTCGAATGGCACTCGGTAGAGCACATACCTCCGCCAGGCTCAACAGTTTACGTTTTGTATCCCCCTGATAGGCTGAATCTGGATCCGTACCTGAACCAAAATTAAACGGCTTGTTCTTGTCACCCAACTAACTCATCCACCAAGTTTTGTCACATCTTGTCCAAAACTTTTTGAAATATCGTGCTATATGTTGGTTCTGGCCTTATCTCTCTCTCAATGGTGAAGAATCACTTAGAAAATAAAATATATATTAGTCAGATCTTCACCAACATTGAATAAATTCGTCCTTGTCACTCACCCAACCTGTCTATCCATCAACTTTCGTCTGACTCCATCTATAACTTTTTGAGATATCCTGCTGCAAACAAATAGCCAGACAGACAGGGGTGAAAATATAACCTCCGTCCGCCTTCGGTGGCAGAGGTAATAAACAAGGGTGCCACATTGATGTAATGTTTTTGTTAGCAACATAATTAGCAATGTGCAATCCTCTGTAGATAAAGCTGGCTGTCTTGAATGGCTGCACAACTTAAAATCAATCAAATACCGGTACACGAATTTGACAAACAATATGGTAATACTACACTCGTACATTCATCATTGCTCGCGCTTGTCTAATCCCACATGTCTCGTCATCGTCTCTTCCAGTGCGTACACAGAATTCAAAAACTTTATGCTGTGAGCAATCCAAACGAGCCTC
Source organism: Myxine glutinosa (assembly GCF_964187855.1). Taxonomy (NCBI): domain Eukaryota; kingdom Metazoa; phylum Chordata; class Myxini; order Myxiniformes; family Myxinidae; genus Myxine; species Myxine glutinosa. The sequence continues at coordinate 92,544,701 of NC_136272.1, read as the reverse complement.
GCAAGGCCCGTGAGGCCCGTGAGGCCTTTCTTGGGCTTCAATGGGATGATATTAATTAAAGATGACAGAAACCACCCACATGGGTGTGATGCCGTAGCGAATATCATATTATAATCCAAGCAACCTCAATGCTGTAAGATCGGAATACAATTGAACAATACACATAAATCATATGATGCATTATTTTTGCAAAGCTGCATTGAGGTTCAAACTTAATCATTATCTTCCTGCTGCGCTCATTGCACTTATTATTATTGTTTCGTGTGACGACTAGTTCCTTCATAAGGAAATGATCTTGAGTTGGAATTTTTTTCTTTCATTCTGGTTATTTAGTCAAACTTTTCGATTGATGACAGCACTAAATCATGCTTTGTAGCTGAGGGAACAGCACAATTTAGGCTTACAGATGGGAAGGGAATAAAAAAGAAAAGGAACCGCAATGAATCCGATCCATTAGCACGCAACCCGGCAGAAATCTCTCAGCATTGCATCTAAGGTTGTGCATCCGAAGAAGCTTTAAAAGCAGGCTTCACTTCAACTACCGGTACATGCATGTTCGTCTTTAAAAGGCATGAACACCACTCTTGACTGCACACAATGAGTTTCCATCAATCAAGGCCAGCAGAAAACTGTTGTAAACAACTTGTTGGTTCCATTAGAGTTTGCAAATGTAATAATGAAAACTTCGCATTGCATGCCTGTGCCGAACCTGCTTTATATATATATATATATATATATATATATACATACACATACACACAAGTATATCATAAAATACAATATGTGTGTGTGTCAGTTAGTTTGTCTTCTCCATAACTACAAAACCATACCTAGAGGCTCAAAACTTTGTATGCATACCAACGGAACATCAAAGGAGTGCTTGAATGAAAACTGGGTGTTTGGATGAATTTAAACACGCTTGTTGAAGATATTTAACTGGCTTATTTAATTAAGACTAAAACAGTCTTTAACATTGGTCGGCCCGGTATCCCACAAGGAGTCTTAAACTTTTTCGGCCGGCACAAAAATATCTTGCCTTGGAAACACTTTTCTGCAAGATTAAGCCCTCAAAAATTTATTTTTTTTCATTTTCCTCACACATCATCTAATGTCTACGAATCACTACACACATCGCTTTTGTAGGTGCTATAGTTTTCAAATTAGGAGCTCGGAGCGATTTTATGCTATATTTACATGTTGCGATTTTCCACGATGGCCTCTCATGGACTAATTAAAGTATATAATCGAAATATGATTTCACATTTGAGGACCACATCTCCGAAATAAATGTCGAAATCTGCAGTAAAATCTGCAAAAATTTAAGAAATTAGCGATTGTAATACCAAAGCATATTTATTCATTTATATGCAAGAAAGGCTATCATACAGCCATGGCCAAAAATATTGGCACCCTTGCACTTTTTTCAAATAACTCACAATTTTCTCGAAAAAGTAGTTGAAATTGACAAAAGTATTTGGTCTCCACAATTCTTTATTTCACGGTTAATACAACAGAACATTTGTTTTTGATTCAGAACGTAAAATATCCTTTTAAATCAGAAAATAAAAAGAAATGGCGTTGACAAAATTATTGACACCCGAGACTTACTATTTGTGAGCACGGCCCTTGGACAAAATAACTATAGTCATGAATGAGCTTCCTACAACTCTTTACTGGCAGTTTGGCCCACTCTTCTTATGCAAACTGCTCCATTTCTCCCAGATTTGAAGGGTGCCTTCTCCCAACTGCTGTTTTCAGATCTCCCCACAGGTGTTCAATGGGATTTAGATCTGGACTCATTGCTGGCCACATCAGAACAGTCCAGCGTTTTGTCTTGAACCATTCCTGGGTGCTTTTTGAAGTGTGTTTTGGGTCATTGTCCTGCTGCAAGACCCATGACCTTCGACGGAGACCCAGCTTTCTGACACTGGGTTGAACATTGCTCTCAAAAATGCCTTGGTAATCTCCTGATTTAATGATGCCAAGTATACATTCAAGGCACCCAGTGCCAGTATCTCAAAAACTTATGGACAGATTTGGAAGAAACTTGGTAGACAGGTTGGGTAGGCGACAAGGACGAACTGTTTAGATTTTGGTGAAGATCTGGATTCGGATACGAGAATTTAAAAAAATGTGTAAGTGATTCTTCACCATTGATAGATAGATAAATAGAGCCAAAAACCATTGAGATGGCACAATATTTCAAAATATTGTGGATGCATTATGAAAAACTAGGTGGATGAGTTGGTTCAGTGACAATAACAAGTCGATTCGATTTTGGTTAAGGTCTGGATTCAGATCCGGTCTATTTGCGAGATACAAATTGTAAAGTAGCAGCCTGGCGGAGGGAATGTGCTCTTCTAGTTGGCATTTGCTGCAAGTTTTCTTTCTTTTTCAAGCAGATTGCCTTAATACAATAATTGGCCACATGGGTTGGGGGAAGGAGGGAGGGAATGGGTCAGGGTTAGGGCTATATCCCCAAATGTCCCAGTTGTTTATCTGTGCCTGTTTTAGATGGAGCATGAAAGCAAAACAAAAGGTAGCGAAAATATGCCCTAAGCCTAAGGTCATCGTAAGGAGTTTGAGATCTTACTTCCAAATTAAAAGTGTCACTTAAGAAATTGATTGTTTGTTTGTTTCCACCATTGTACATCATGATGACTTTTATCTCTACTTCTCTATGTATCAGGAAACTCCAGGTTTGTGATACTTTACTGTAAACCTATAAATTATGCATAAAACACAACAAACAAAACAAAACAAATGAATTATCAACCACAAACCCCAGGGCACATAATAATGTGAATAGTCATGGAAACATAAACTAGCACACACAAACACAAGACATTCTGGACAAACACCAAAAACCCACAAAAATACAACACTAATTTGGCTTTGACATTAAAACCAGTGCAGGCCTCGACTTCCATGAAACTCCCAGCTGCCCTTGTGTGTATAACACTTGTGAGGGAAAGTTTCGCTTATTACACAAGTCTTTTTTAATACTTAACCAGTTTTGAATCTCTGTTAAAATGACAGCCAAAGACTTTGTGAGGATAACTGTATTGGCCTTGACTGTTTGTTCCTTTGCATGGTTTTCTCTAGACATGTCTGACGCATTTTTAGCTCACCTGGAACGAAGTTCAGGGGAGCTTATGCGATGGCGCGTTGTCCGTCCGTCAGTCCGTAAACACTTGAAACTTCTTCTCCGAAACCGCTGATGGGATTGCGACCAAATTTGGCACAAATGATATTTGTTGTGTTGTGACTAAAGTTTGTTCACGGTATTAAAAAAAATCGGCGTCTAAGGGGGTCTCCCGGGGGTCAAAGTGGATCCAGGTTTAACCCCCAAAATCGGAATTTGCTTTTTCCTCTGAAACTACACAAACTATTTCGATGAAACTTGACCACAACCTTCATCACCCATGATGTGCCGAAGTTTGTTCACAGCACTAAGAAAATCAAGGTCTAAGGGCGTGTATGGGGGGGTCAAAGTGGGTCCAGGTGTGACCCCCACTAAAATAGGTATTTGCTTTCTTCTCAGAAACTACCCACACAATTTCGATGAAACTTCACCACAACCATAATCACCCATGATGTACCAATGTTTGTTCAAGGCATTAGTAAAATTGGGGTCTTTGGAAGTATATGGGGTTGGGGGAGGCGGGGCGTGCCCCCCCAGAATAGGTTGTTTTTTTGTTTAAAGTGTTATAATTATGTTCGTATGATTCTACATGCTGCTCTGTCTTCTAGCAACCATTGAAATTGGTTTAAAATACCGTTAGTGCGTGCAGTTTAGTGTTAATTCTACCAGGTGAGCACCAGGGGTATTAATTAATTAATTACCCCTATGTTTCTTGTCCTGTATTACTGACGGCTTGAGGCTTGAGTTCCATTTCGTGCAATTGTCCCTGTTAATAAGTCATCTAATTCAGAATGACTGTCACCCCAACTTTCAAGCTGTGGGTACGTTTAGCTGTCTGTGTGGAATTTAATTAATGGGAACGATAGCATTTTGTAGACAGGAATGGTTAGATGCCGGCCCTATCTGCTGTGACGATGCATTTTCCCTCAATGCTTGTTTAATCCACCGGCTCCTTCTACCTGGCTTTGCAGAAGACCAGAAATGGCCCATGAAGACAAAACTCCTTCCTCAAATCCTCATCAATAACTTGAACCTATTTGGCTGGGTATTAAAAAAAAAATCAAAAGCACGGGAAAGTACGATCAGTTGTGGACAGCAAAAGTACGATTCCCGATATCCCCAAGGGCCCTGGAGGAGCTTTCATCAGGAAAAAACATCGCCTGGGAATGCGCGATGCGCATGCGTCACTCGGGGATCTTCCAGGCACCCCAAAGCGAAAGATCTCGCCCCGTCCGACGTGCTGTTGTGACGGGATCTAGGAAATCCGCTAATCCCATGGAAAATGGTTCTGCCAAGGACGAAACGTTTGCCTCAGAGAAAAGGGCCCGGCGCGTCGGGTGTCCATCGGCCCTGTTATCCCCTCGCAGCATCTGAGTCTCGTCTTGAAGGCTGTCAACATGAGGGATGCTTTTAAAACTCACGTTTGACCTTTTGCCGCAGAGTGAATGTTTGCTCGAGGCTCACGACGCCCGCTATTTGTAAATTTGCACAGATATAATGGTCGGCCATTTTGACAATAACACTCATTCATCAACCAGAACTTATTGCTCTGTGGACGGACCAATCGAATGATCAATACCGTTTTCGTTGAAGAAACAAAAGTAAGCTCATCCAAGTGAAGCCATGAGTAATATTTCATGCATTCCGACATTTCTTTTTCTTTCACCACCACAAAGTGATATCGTATTGAAAAAAAATGGAGGAATGAAATTCGAAGTTATTCTCGAGTTGAAGTAAAAAGCAAACATTTTAAAGCTGTAATGACATTACCCGACTCGTCGACGCTAAAAGCACATTTCAAAAACGATTTCCAAAGTGGATTTTTAATGTCATCTCGAGTTCTTCTTTGAGACTCCTGAATACTCATCCTTTTCAAGTATTTTGCACGCCGCGCAATTGGGAACTCCACCTTAATGGGACTTGTCACTTCTCAGATCGACCAGTGGCTCCTAACTCATACGATAATTGGCTATCCCTCCCTGTCCCTTTTTGCAACATATAAGCCGGTTATCTTCATGAATGCATTCTTTATATTTTCTACCTGTGGAACACACTTCCTGGCAATTCAGCACCCTGGGATTATGAGGTGACAGGCCATTCACATGTGATGTATATGAATTTCCAGAAATCTTGGACTTTGACCCCCCTCCATCCACATTTGCAAAAATTTTCCCAGGCATTCCCCTTTTCCTTATTCTCAAACTCTTCCCAACCGTATTTTAATTTTTCCCCTCTTCCATACATTTTATCCCCCTCTTTAATCCCTTCTCCGCTTTCTCTTTCTTTTCCCAGTTCCATCTCCCATAGAAAGGAAAGGGGTTAAACACAACTGCCATTTTGTATATCTAATGCATAAAAGGCCCTTTCCGTGAGCATGAATAATCATGAGGAATTGTTGAGGAATAAAACTAACGAATAGCGAGAACGGAGGATTTGTGTGACAAGAGGTGTCAGTAAGTGGCCAATGTTAAAGCCTCGTCAGACAACGGACTTGGGTAGAGTTTGGGAAGAATACCGGAGGCAGGATGTAAAGAAAAAGGGTTGGTATATTCGTTAATTCATGAACATGTCGACATGATAAATCTTGTAAAGGTGAATAGGCAGGAAAGGATGAACAAACCAAACAAGACGACGTCATGCGGAACAGGATACTTGCAAAATCCACCCCCACCCCCAAGAAAAAAAATTCCATTGACACAGCAAATTGTCCATTTCATCAAGATTAAAATTGACAATCTTGATCAAAGCTCGGGTCAATAGGAAGAAAAGTGACGATTTTTCAGATGAAAAATGATGATTTTGGACGGTTGACCTTGAGTTGACCTTTGACCTTTTGACCTCAAAAATAGTTTCCCTATTTAGTGACTCAATGTGCAAATGCTGTTCAATTTTCCAGTCAATCGGATGAAAATTGAGGATTTTTGAAACTTGGCGTATGTTGACCTTTTGGCCTATGTTGACCTCAAAAATACTTGGTGGTTGAATTCAGTGACCAGATATGCAAGTCCTCTTCAAATGTCAAGTCAATCGGATGAAAATGGAGGATTTTAGAAATTTAGCAAAGTTGGTGACCTTTGGCCTATGTTGACCTTTTGACCTATTGACCCCAAAACAATAGGCTTCTTGTTTTTGACCAACTCTACCATTTGGTGAAGTTTCGTGGAGATCGGTTGAAAATTGTGACCTGTAGGCCAGTGACAAACAAACAAACAAACAGACAGACAGACAGACAGACAGACAGACAGACAGACAGACACCACAAACGCAACCCAACAATATAGTTGAAAAATCTTCGATTTTGCAAGTAATAAAATGGAGAGGAAGAAGAACAAGAAGAGTCGGACATCTTGTACCCTGTCTCCAGTGACCAAGTAACAGGAAGAGTGCTCCCACTTCGTGGAGGCCAGATTCCTCATGAAACATTAGGCCTAATATTTCCAGATGTAGCAGGAAGTGTCTCCACTTCATGGAGATGGATACTCATGAAAAGGAAGGCTTCAGATATCTCAATGTCAAGAAATGCCACCCGATGCACAGCTGCTTCGGTCCACAGTGAGAAGGAATACCTCAGAACCCTGCATATGAAAGTGCCGCATGCTGAACACGAAGCTGAGTTGTGTTGAGGCAAAGATTGGCACATCAAAGAGCCTCGAGCTTTCAGTCACTTTACAGAGATGGTCAGGCAAGCAGGTTGTGGCTTATAACTATTCTAAGAAACTCCAGCAGTCAGTATTTTGAAAGGGATATGAAAAGACGATATGTCGAGAGAGACAGAACAGAAACACAAGTCCACCTGAGTTGACTATGAGGTTCTAGGTTTTGGACCATTTTTCCATATCATGCAGCTTGGCAGTGAAAATATACTGCCAATGGCTGCCCTTCACTCAAATAACTGCAGGATGTCCTCACATCAGTAGATGCACAAACCATGTTGGATTCAAGTGTAAAAGAACGGCATATCGCCATGGTGATATGACTTCTCTGTGACGCTTTAACTATGTAAGCAGATACGTGGTGGCATTTTAAATTGACTTCCCTTTTGTGTAAGCTCCAAGGAAGGAAACGTTACAAAATTTAAGCTGCATTCCTTCGTGCACAGCCCTCTCCCTGAATACACCACAACTCTGTCTTCAAATGCACCTATTTTTTAAGATGCCATTACTGAACGGGAGTGCAAGTGATCACAATTTCCACAAAGAGCGGAGTGCTCTTGAGTGGGCTTTCTGGTCCTGGGAAAAGTCTGTCTCACACACACTCTCACTCTCACTCTCACTCTCTCTCTCACGCGCCCCCTGCTGGTCGTTGGTGAGTCGTGCGTGGGTGTGGCAATCATGGCTGCTGTGTGTGAGGAGCTGTGAGTACTGTGTTGTGTTGTTGCCTTTCCCATCCCCCTTTTCACTCCCTCTGTGTCCTTGTACGTGTTTGTGAAGTTTTCCCCGTGTTTTCCTTCTTTGTTGAGACAAGAGAGAGAAAGAGAGCGCGCACGGTGAGTTTGGTGCGAGTCCTAAAGAACCTTGTGTTCTTCGGGCCTGTGCTCTGCTTGTCGTGTTTTTCATTATCGTCGTTTATCGGCTCCCTTATTCTATTTCTTTTCATTTTACCTTCGCCTGCAGGCTTTGTTTGCGATGGGTTCTATTTTGTTTTGCTTTTTCAAATTTTTCCTTAGTTTTGGTTCATTTATCGCTATGGCAAACAGTCGTTTGCAGAACAGCATTTACGAGTCACTTACTCGTAAAAATGGGGTAATAGTTAGTCCACCCGACGGGGTTCGGGTCGATGACGTCGTGATGGGCTTGGGTGAACTCGTTGGTTTTGAAAATGTGTTAGCAGCTTCAAAGATGAACCAACGAGTTGTTGTTTTTCTTTCCGAGGAGCGCTATGTCGCTCAGGCGGTTGAAACTGGTTTGTCCTTACCGCCAGATATTTTCGTTAACGTTAGTATGTTGGACTCACCGGCGGTGAAAATCACTTTATCTAATTTACCGCCTTTTGTTAAAAACGAACAGATTTTGTCCGTTTTAACACAGTTTGGCACCGTGGTGTCAAAAATCTCCATGATTCCCTTCCGTTTGCGTTCGGATTCTACAGTCCGCCATATCATGTCCTTCCGGCGGCACTGTTACATGGTGTTAAAAAACAATGCTCAATCGCTCAATGCCTCAGCTACGTTGGTCGTTGAAAATCGAAATTATCGAATGTACATCGCAACAGAGACAATGACGTGTTTCACGTGTGGTGCCTTCGGACATTTAAAAGGTGCTTGTCCGAAGTGTATATCCGGTGGCACATCTAGACAGTCAGGAACAAATGCCGATCCTAGTGGCACATCTAGACGGACAGAACCAAACGTCGATCTTCGCAATGATAATGACGCGTCTGGGACGGCAGATCAGCCTTCACATTCGAGCGCAGAAATCGATAATTCACCGGCTGATGACGCGGGTTTTATTACCGTGTCCTCCAGGAGGAGTTATAAAAGAGGAAGCGGTAATGAGGACATACAGGCGAGCGTTTCGAAAAAGATAGCGCCGTCGAATGAACGTAATGTTTCTTTTTTAGAAACAGAAGCTCCTACAGCTGGTCTTCTGCTGCAGAATAGGTTCAGTGTGTTTGCTGAAATGGAAGAAGACGTTTCCGTTCATTCCTCTCATGAACAAGGGCCAAGCGCAATGCCCCAAGATGTTGTGGTAACCACCCCGGTTACTGAAACTAAAGTCAAGAACCACAAACCTGCTCTCGTCCCGCGCCCTGCTGACGATGAAGTGTCTGAGGTAATGGAGGCAGAAGAAGTAGCAGCTCCAGAAGGAGAGTGCAAAGCCTCTGATATAAAAACGTTAATCCCTGTTACGGTTTTTAAAACTCCCACTGTGGAAACAGCTGCCCCTTTAGTAGAAGACGATATTCCCGTTATGAGAGCATCGGTTTCGGTGTGTGGGGGAAAAAATGAAGACCTTTCGGATTACGACTCAGATGGGGCCTCGTCGCTTGCCTCTAGTGCTAGCAGCGAGGTCTGGAATGACCCAGCAATAGCCAAGGAACTGGAGGGTGATGATGATTTATCACCCACGGAAATTCTAAAGTTTCTTCAGGACACCTTTCGAAAGAAAAAGGTTAAAATTACAACCTTCTTCCCGAACCTGTCTGGTTTTATAAACTCCTCAAGACGTCTCCTCCTTAAGGCTGAACAACTTGGTGTGACTGAGTCACAAGTTTTTCGCCTTAGAAAGTGTGTATTGAAAGCTCGGAAAGAGCTACAAGCACACCCTAACTTTCCTGTACATGATAAATCTTCCCTACCTACACCATGACCTTCCCTGTTGTAACTTTAAATATAAATGGGGGACGTTCACCCCTGCGTAAAGCTCAGGTAAAGTTGCTTGTCGAGCAAAAACATTTCGATGTTGCTCTTTTGCAAGAGACAAGATGTAGCTCTTCGTGCATGAGCGAATGGACTCGCATCATGAAAGGACAGTGGTTCTTTAGTAGCTTGACCTGTCCTAGTGCTGGAGTGGCTATTTATTTAAATCCTTCTTTCTGTCCTGAAAATGTCACTTTTAAGGAGATTACTAAAGGGCATTTAGTTTCAGTTAATTTCTTTTATAATGGTTACAAACACACTTTAATAAATGTATATTCACCCAGCACGAGCACAGAAAGATTAGTTTTTTTCACACAGTTAGAAATGTCCCTCACACACTTTGATTTTGATGGTCTTGTTTGTCTGTGTGGGGACTTTAATTGCACACTGTATCCCACCCTTGATCGTAATGGAGAAGAGCCCCACCCATCAAGTACAACACCCTTAAAGAGAGCATTGTCCAAATTCTCCCTTATGGATGTATGGAGGCTCCAGAACCCATCTGCACGGCAATACACGTGGTGCCGATGTGCAAATGGCCGGTTATCTCTTGCAAGGCTAGACAGATTTTACATCAATAATGACTCTCTAAATGTCATAGACCATGTTGACGCCACCCCAAGTGGTTTTTCGGACCATCACATGGTTGTTCTTCATATACTCTCCCCGGCTCAAAATCGTGGCACTGCCCATTGGACCTTCAATGTGAGTTTTCTGCAAGATGACGCTTTTCCTGTCGCCTTCCGAGCCTTTTGGGAAGCTTTACTACTACGGAAGCCTTCCTACTCCTGCCTCGCACAATGGTGGGACAATGCGAAAGCCCATATTAGGACCTTTTGCCAGCAATATAGCTCCTTTTGTACAAGGAATGAAACTGCGCTGCAATCTCTAATTGCCAAAGAAATATTGTCTCTCCAGTCAAGCCTTCCAGCTCCCAGTGCCGAAAGGACTAGTTCTCTAATAGCAACGAAGAAAGCACTCCTTGCTCAACACTGTGCAAAACAAGCCAGAGGGGCTCTAATAAGGCTACGAATGGAGAACTACAGCTCTATTGATACTCCTTCCAAGTTTTTCTTTGCTTTGGAAGCACGAAAAAAGAGAAACCAGCAAATAACTTCGCTGCAGGCACCAGGAGGCCGAACAACACACGATCCAAAAGACATTAGAAGCTTGACAAAACAATACTTCTCTGACTTGTATTGTGCCAGAAACACTAAAGAAGACATGATTCGTTCCTTAACCACTTCTTTGCCCACCTTGTCCGAACCTGCATGTCAACAACTTGACAAGGAAGTGACTCTTGACGAACTTTTTACTGCTTTGCAAACCTTGCCCACAGGTAAAGCTTCTGGACTTGATGGAATCCCTGCAGAGTTCTACAAAACCTTCTGGGATTTGTTGGGACCTGAGTTGCTTGACCTCTTAGTTGATAGCCTACGATCAGGCTTGTTACCAATCAGCTGTCGCAGGGCTATACTTGCTCTCATACCTACGAAAGGAGACCTCCAGCAACTTAAAAATTGGCGTCCCATTTAGCTCCTCTGCACGGACTACAAGATTTTTTCAAAAGCTCTTGCCAACCGCCTCAAACCTTTGATTGGGGAGATTGTACACCCCGATCAATCCTATTGTATTCCTAAAAGGACAATACACGATAGCATTTTTATTGTACGTGACATGATTGACATTTGTATTGCTGAACATAGAAATGTTGGTCTGGTGTTTTTAGACCAAGAAAAAGCTTTCGACACGATTGATCACTCTTATCTCTTTGCTGTTTTACGGGGGTTTGGTTTTAAGGAAAATTTTATTTGTTATATCAAAATATTGTATAACAATATTTTTAGCTTGCTCAAAGTAAACAACATCTTAAGTCAGCCTTTCCCTGTTACCAGGGGTATTCGTCAAGGGTGCCCCCTGTCTGGCCTTCTATACTCCCTATCAATTGAACCTTTACTACATCGTTTATGCACACAGCTACAAGGGTTCTATCCTCTGCCGCTAGAAAATCCCGTAAAGACCATTGCTTATGCGGATGACCTCTGCGCAATTGTGCACTCCGATGACGATGTTCGCGCTCTGGTTGAGTCTGTCGAGGAATTCAGCCTGGCAAGCTCGACTAAAGTTAATTGGGAAAAGAGCAAAGCTTTTTACTTAGGTCCACAGAATGAAACTCCCCCTCCAACCCTACCAGGGCAGCTTGTATGGACCAATGAAGGAATACACTACCTCGGTGTCTTTCTTGGAACTCAAGATTTTATTTCAAAAAACTGGGAGTCGCTGATTACCAGAACTGAGCAGCGGTTGATAAAATGGAGGGGACTATTGAGGCAGCTTTCCTTCCGGGGTCGTACTCTGGTCATTAATAATCTCGCGGCATCAATGCTCTGGCATGTTTTTAAAGCACTGCAGGCCCCAGGTTTTATCCTTAAAAAACTTCAAAGCTCTTTTGTAGATTTTTTCTGGGGGGGAAAGCACTGGCTCCGGCCAGGAATACTAAGCCTGCCGACTGCAGAAGGTGGACAGGGGCTAATAGATGTGACGAGCAAAGTGATGGCTTTTCGCCTCCTTTCAGCACGAAGGCTTCTATACTCCGACGTCCCATGGAAAGCCTTTGCCCATTGTTTGCTTAAGCAAGCTGGGAAACTTGGCTATGGTGACGAGCTTTTTCTTCTCGACGCGAAGCACGTGGATATGACATCGGTCCCGCTGTTCTACCGAAGCATGCTGGAAGCGTGGCAGGCTTTTTCTTTTCGCCGCGACACCAGTGCTTACTCCCTTCAGATGTTTTTAAATGAACCAATATTTTTAAATTCTTTTTTTGATGGGGTCTGTAGTGACAGATCTTTTATGCAAAAGTTTATTGATGTCGGCGTTACCAGAGTAAAACACCTCAGGAACCCCTTTGCACATAGATGGAAGCCAGCTGCTGACATTGCCGTGGCCACCAGTGTGAGGTCCATCAGAGTCATTGGCAGAATTTTCTCTGTGATTTTACGGACCTTTAAGCAAACCGGGTTAAAATGGGACCCAGACATAGAAGATGCCCTCCATCGATCCCAATGTCCTTTCCTATTTTAATTTTATTTCAAAGTTTTAGGCTCTTTAATCAGATGGAGAAATCCTCAGTGTACAATCTATGTGTTCTCACTCTTTTTCCTGGCAAACCTGCAGAGCCACAAGCTCATTGGCGAGCGCTGCTTCAAGCTAACCGTTTCACAACAATAAAGTGGCAGGTGATGTACAAAGAACCTACTCTCAAGCGCTCGGGTGACCTACAATGGCGGTTAGCGCACCATATCCTGCCTTGCAACATCCTGTCCCACCGTATATGTCCTGAAAATTCGGAATTGTGCCCCTTTTGCAACACCCCAGAGACCATTTTTCACATTTTTATTGAATGTTCAAGGTTGGCCTCGTTTTTTAAAATCCTGTTACGTGTGATCCGGGGGCTCGGTTTGACTTTTACACATTGTGTTTTCATATTTGGTTTTAATGTCTTGTATCAATGTAAAAATGAATGTCTTTTAGCAAACTTTCTGTGTTCGGAGGCAAAACTTGCCATTTATTTATCGAGGAAACGAAAACTGCAGAACACTGACGTTTTAGCTGATGACGTTTTAACTGTTTTTAAAGCATTGGTTACATCGCGTGTTCTTTTTGAGTTTGAAACTCAAGATCCTGCTTTATTTAAAAACCGGTGGTGTGCGAAACAATCCTTATGTGGTATGGTTGGTGGTGTTCTAACAATCAATTTATAAATCTAAAGTATTGCTTCTTTGTTACCCCTTCCTTTCCTGGTTATTTCTTTTGATGCCTGTACAAACATCCTTCATCATGTAAAACTTGTTTTCCTTGTAATAAAGGGGAAGAAAAGTCAAAAGTGTCTGTGTGTCTGTGTCTGTGTCTGTCTGTCTGTCTGTCTGTCTGTCTGTCTGTCTCTCTCTCTCTCTCTCTCTCTCTCTCTCTCTCTCTCTCCTCTCTCTCTCTCTCTCTCCCTCTCTCTCTCTCTCTCTCTCTGCACAGCTGCCGCTCGCTTAGCACGCACGTGCGATTGCCAGGTCTGTTGCTCAGTCACTGGCGGTACGTGCTGTGTCTCGTGTTGCCTTTTCCTTCTTCCTACCTTTTGGTCCTTTCTGCTGTCCGAGTGTCGGTGTCCCTTTCTATCGTCTTGTCTACTGAGCGAGAGAGGGAGAGACAGCGCGGTTAAAGTTATCCGCTTTAGGTGGTTAACGGGATTTATTTATTTATTTCCCAGTTATTGCTGTTGTTGTTTTTTTTCATTTATTTCGGCTTTATAAACCTTTGTACCATTTATTGGTTATTTTTTTCGTTTAGTTACTTCAAATGGCTAGCAAGAATAGTCGAAGTAATGCCGGTCGTGACGCCGATGAGGGGTTAACAGATGAACACGGCATGTGTTTTGTCCCACCGGAAGATGTCTCGCTGGAGGAGACGCTCCTCGCAATCGGAGAATTGATCGGTTGTGAGAACATCCGGGCAGCGTCCCGAATGCACCACAAGGTGGTTGTTTTCGTTTCACGTGTCCGTTTCGCGCGCATCGTCGTGCAGAACGGCCTCACCTTGGGCAATGACCAGTTTGTTCCGGTTTCGCCATGGAACACTCCGGCCTCGAAGGTAATACTATCAAACGTTCTACCGACGCTGTCTAATGAGGAGATTCTTCAGAAGCTCGGTCAGTACGGTACTGTGGTGTCGAGAATTATCCAAGCCTCCATTCGCACCACAGACGGGAAGCTTAAGCATATCGAAACGTTCAGACGGTTTTGTTATGTTGTTTTGAAGGATGGGTTGACACAATTGAATGTCTCTCTCGTTTTTAAGTCGTCAAAACGTGAGCACAGGATTTTTGCGGCAACGGAGAGGTTGATTTGTTACGGGTGTGGTGTACATGGACACACTCGGCAGTATTGTCCTGATGGGGAGAAAACGTATGCCTCAGCAGCCGGACCAGCCCCACCCTTGACCATTACGGAGGATTCTATAGATGTTTCGCCTTCAGTGCGGGAATCTACGTCGGACCATCAAGGTACGGCTAAGAGTGGTGCTGATGAGACCCATACGGATGTGCTTCGTGTAAGCGATGAGTCATCCAGTACAGCTGGCCATCGTGCAACCGATGAGTCAGCAAATGTAAGGGAGAAGCCTCTACCTGTAGAGGGAATGATTTGCGAGGAGCAGCTGATTGTAGATGCGGCATCTCGGAAAATTTGAAACGGTCACTTGTAAGTGCGAGGAATGAGGACAAAGGTGTTAAAGTGTTGGTGGTGCAGACAGGAAGCAGTTTAAACGATTCAGACAGTCCTTCACATGAAGATCAGCAAGGTGGTGAAACTATGGCTGACATGATACCACCTGCTCAGGATGAAGGGGAACTTTTTCCTGAAGGTTGTAAATCAACCTGCGAAACCGAACAGCCTACTGATGACCATATCAATTCTAATGGGGAATGCAAAGTACCCATTACTACTAATAACGACTCCTCCCCCCCCCCCCATTGCAATGATGCATGAGGATGAAGAGGATGAAGAACCTAAGGTAGATGGGGATGGAACAGGTGTTTCTGTACAGGTTCAGGAGGAACTCGTTACTAGCATCACGGAGGGAATTCTAACTACAGAGACACTGATCGGCCATGAGGAACCAGTGGCAATGGTTGACAGGGCTCCCCCCCCTCAGGAGGAAGAGCAGCCTTTGGAGATCTCAAAAGAAAATATTGTCTGATTTTTGAAGGAAACTTTCAGACAAAGGCATGTACGAATTAAGGATCATTTTCCTAATATCCAGGCTTTCCTTGCAGCCGCAAAACCTTTGCTGCAAAGGAGTGAGCATGTGGAAATCTCCGAACCTGAATTTCAGCGGCTGAGGAAACCCATCACGAAGGCAAACAAGGAATTAATTGAGGAAGAGGACTTCACCCCCTAGAAGAATCAACCATGGAACTAAATGTTGTATCCTTAAATATAAATGGGGGTCGTGCCCCCTTACGGAGGGTGCAAACCATTCAAGCGGTTGGAAAAGAAAAGGCTGACATTATTCTCTTACAAGAGACCCACGCTACTAGTGCTCAAGTAGCCGATTGGGGGAAACTTTTTAAAGGGCAATGGTGGCTAAGTGGGTTCCCTACACCTCGGGCCGGTGTTGCCATTTGCCTAAGTCACAAGATTTGTGCTCAACAGGTTTCATTTAAAGAAATCTATAAAGGGAATTTGATCTCCGTAGATTTTCTTTATAATACCCAAAAGATTATCGTAGTGAATGTTTATGCACCGTGTGACCCAATGGAGAGGAAAATTTTCTTTTCCACTCTGCGGGATTTTGTAAAAACTCTGGACCCAACAGCCTTTATCTGTATTGCGGGAGATTTTAATTGCACAATTTGTCCGTCAATTGATAGGAATGGTCATGAGCCTCATGTTGCCTCTACGAAAGCTCTAGAGGACACCATCAACATCTTTCGGTTTAAGGATGTGTGGAGATCACAACACCCACTCTCACGCTGTTATACATGGTGTAGATGCAATGATGGTATTATGTCAATGGCAAGGCTGGACAGATTCTATGTGAACAAGCCAATGTTGAATGTGGTGTCTGTCTCCAAAATTTTACCAACTGGATTCACAGACCACAGTTTAATCTCAATGTCCTTTAAGTTACCCTTTCCACCCGGTGGTAGTGCTTACTGGTCTTTGAATACTCGTCTCTTACATGACAAGGAATTTAATGAGGCCTTTCACGTCATGTGGGAGAAAATTCGCTCCTCCAGACCTGAGTATGATAGTCTCCGGCTGTGGTGGGACATTGCAAAATCCCAAATTAAGAATTTCTGTCAACAATATAGAGCATACACCACCAAAATCCAATCAATATCAATCGATCAGTTAAAATCTGAAATTATATCGTTAGAACAGAATGTTGACGAGGTTGGGAGAGGTGCACGTGACCAACTAATATGGGCAAAGAAAGCAGTGCTGGAGGAAGCGGTACAGCAACGGGCGATGGGTGCCTTGGTCCGAATGCGAATGAGCTATTTAACTCTGGACATGCCAAACAAAGAGTTCTTTAAGTTAGAGTCTTCCCTCAAAAGGTCACAACAAATTCATACTTTACTCACTCCCAATGGGTCACTGGTGACCTCTCAGCAGGCGATCAGGTGTACTCTGAAAGGGTTCTATTCTAACTTGTATTCTCCTCAGAACGTGGACAATGAGGTGATACGAGAGTTAACTGCTGGGCTTCCGAGTGTCGAGGAGGATGAGCGATGCATGCTCGATTCCCCAATTTCGGCTGATGAACTTGAAGCAGCTGTGCGGAGCCTGAAAGATGGGAAAGCTTCTGGAATAGATGGCCTGCCCACAGAATTCTACAAGACCTTCTGGGCCCTTGTGGGACCTGACCTACTCGATGTACTCGATGAAAGCATACGTGTCGGAGAACTTCCAATGTCTTGTAGACGAGCAGTCGTTTGTTTGCTACCAAAAGCTGGGAATCTTCAACTGGTTGATAACTGGCGACCTGTCTCCTTATTGTGTGTTGATTACAAGATTTTCTCTAAAGTACTTGCTAATCGTATGAAGACTGTGATCAGTTCAGTTATACACCCGGACCAGACCTACTGTGTGCCTAGAAAATCTATTTATGATAATATTTTTTTGGTAAGAGATATTATTTCATGCAATAAGTTCCTGCGTGACGATTTTGGGTTGCTGTTTCTTGATCAAACTAAGGCCTTCGATCGTGTTGACCACAAGTACCTTTTTTCTGTCCTGAAAGGAATGGGGTTTGGTGAAACTTTCACCTCTTATGTGAAACTCCTGTATACTAATACTCAATGTATGATGAAGATCAACAATAGGTTATGCTCTCCCTTTCCTTTCCAACGGGGTATTCGCCAAGGTTGCCCCCTCTCTGGGCTTTTATATATAGTCGCCCTTGAACCACTCCTTCGGTCTATTAGACAGCAAATACCTCAGGGAATGAGAAGTATAGAAGGAGCAGAATTTGTGCAGACGGCTTATGCTGATGATGTCTATGTTTTGATTAGAAGCTCCAATGATGTCTCTGCTTTACAACGTTGTATGCGAGATTTCTCTGCAGCCTCTTCCGGTGGGATCAATTGGAATAAAAGTACAGCATTATGGTGTGGCAAAGGCAATCTCTCTTGTGTATCACCACCCTCACTCCCACACAACCTGGTCTAGAGAACGGACGGGGTTAAATATCTTGGAGTGCATATCGGTAATCGTGAAACAGAAATGAAAAATTGGGAAGGAGTGTTGGAGCAAATTATGCACAGATTGAAAGCATGGGTAGGACTGCTGAGGTCCATCTCCTATCAAGGCTGTACACTTGTCATAAACAATCTGGTTGCAACAAAATTATGGCACAGAATTATTGCTTTACAGCCATCAAACCAACTAATTATGGCTACTCAGCGAATGCTAGTAAACTTCTTTTGGAGTGGCTACCATTGGCTGAGGCCTGAGATATTGTACTACCCCCGGAAGGAAGGTGGCCAGGGCATTGTTGATATCTCTGGTCGGGTTGTGGCCTTTCGGCTGCAGTCTCTGCAGAGACTACTGTTCGCTGAACAGCTGCCCTGGCGGCCCTTTGCATTTTTTCTGTTACAACAGGCTGGTAGACTGAGATATGATCGGCAGCTTCTTTTGATAGACCTCGAGCATATAAATTTTGCCTCTCTTCCGAGATTCTATCAGAGTTTATTGGACACTTGGAAAAGGTTTGACGTCCACCGCTTCCTTGAGGGCTATAATTGTCGAATGTTCCTTCAAGAACCCCTTTTCTTCAATAACTTTTTTCCTGGTATCCCTCATAGCCATGCCCTGATTAAAAAATTTATCCAAGGAGGGATTAACAAAGTATGTGATCTGAGAGATTCATCTGGAGTCAAGTGGAAACCTGCTGGTTTGGTGGCAACCTCAGTTGGATCTCGGTCTGTCCGACTTGTAGACCAAGTTGTACATATAGTCATTAGAAAATTTAGACAGCTAAACATCGGCTGGGAAGGTGTTGGTAACATTGAGGACTTTCGGTTAGGTATCCCTGAAATCAAAGTGCTCCTTTCGTCTTCTCTTCAGCCGGAGATTGAACATACCCCCCCTTTTCATCTTGTAACTAAGATTGGAATCCGTGATCTCTCTCGACAAAATAAGAATGTACCCCTCTCTGGGAGAACACGAGTAGCTTTGTGGTCAGAGCGGTTAGGGTTGGGGTCTCCCTCTACCCCCCTTTGGCCTCACATGTACACCTTACCAATACATGGTGTGTTAGCGGACATACAATGGAGGTTAGCACACTGGGCGCTTCCCTCCAATATTTTTGTCCACCGTATTAACAGCTCACTGCCGGAAACTTGTCCTTTCTGTGACCAGAAGGAGGATTTGTTTCATGCTTATGTACAGTGTCGTAGACTGACATCGCTTTTCTTGTTCCTTGAATATCTTTTTCACCAATTGTCCTTCCCTTTCAATATGCATATGTTTATATTTGGTGTGTCTTTCAGGCCCACATGTAGAGATGTGGGTGTTCTTCTCAATTTTTTGGTTACTGTTGCAAAATATGCGATATATAAATCTCGGAAAATTAAAATAGATAACGGCTATGGCTCTGAGGCTATTTCTATTTTTAAAGGGTTTGTCTCAACATGACTCAAGCTAGAATTTGATTTCTTTGTCAGTAATGGAAACGTCCAACTTTTTGAGAGAAAGTGGTGTATTGGCAATGTTCTGTGCTCAGTCGATGATTCAAAAGTGGTAATTACTTTATAATTCTTGATTGATTTGACTTTTTTCTTTGGAACTGATTGCTTGCATATATGTTTCTTCCTGTGTCCTTGAATACATTTCTCTCTCTCTCTCTCTTAGTTTTTCACGTAATTTGCTCTTGCTGTATTTATGCTCTTGCATGAGCATTTCCTTTAAAATTGGTTGTGGTTTTGTTTGTGTCTTCCCCTTTGGTTTGTAAAATATATATTTTTTGTATATTTGCTGGTTTCTTTTAAATACCCTTTGCTCTTTTTGTGGTGCCTTCATGATCCTTATGCAACTTCTTTAAACTAGTTGCTGTGTTGTTTTTTTTACAACTGCTTTGTGAAATGTGTTTTTTTTTTACAACTGCTTGTGAAATGGCTTTACATTGTTTATAATAAAAGGACACAAAAGTCAAAGTCAGTCTCTCTCTCTCTCTCTCTCTCTCTCTCTGTGTCTCTCTCTCTTTCTTCCTGTCTTCCTGTCTTACTGTCTTCCTGTCTTCCTCTCTTCCTCTCTTCCTGTCTTCCTGTCTTCCTGTCGTCCTGTCTTCCTCTCTCTCTTCTATCTGTATCCCCTTCACTTCCAAGAGTTAAAAGCTCTGCGTGCCATTGACACATTGAGACGGTACAGTGCAGAAGAGGTCGGATTTACCATGGAGTTCTCTCATTCCTGTTTTTGGAACTCTGACTCTCCACCGAGTCTTGCGATACTTTCCAAACACCACAGGTGGGATGCTGTTTATCACTGTTCAAGATGATGTTTGCTTCTCTCCTTGCCTAAGCCCATTCGTTATCCATCTCCTGAGCTTTGAAATGTGTAAACGAAAAGAAAAAGCACACAGCTATTAAACAGGTTTTAAAATAAGCTTTTACAAGTTTTTATGCCTCCGCCGACGAAGTCTCCCGCAATGAAGCAGATTGTGAAGGCCTTTCACTCACTTACCACAGGCAGGTAGGTGGTCTTTCTGTCTTCTACCGACTCCTCTCTGGCCTAGCCCCCCCCAACCCTGTCTGTGCTCTGTCCCCCAAGTACTCCTACAGGTCACACAATATCTGCCTGCAACCCTCTTCTGGTGAAATTGCCAAAATCAAGACTCTCTGCTCACCTTCACTCTTTCATTCCTCTTTTCTCCCACCTCTGAAACAAACTCCCTCACTCTCTTCAATCCCACTCCTCCCTCCAGGTTTTTAAAACAGCTGTTCACCACCATCTCTTATCTTCCCCCATCCAAAACCTTGATCTTTTCTACCCCCGTTAATTCACCTCAGATCCACTTTTCTGAAATACCGACTTCTTTCCTGGAAGTCCTCGCAGTGTCCATGTTTTTTTTTTTTTACCTCTCCCACCGCCCACCCCCGTTCCCATGCCTCCTCCCCGCCACAGATCTCCCAATGTCCCTGCTCTCAAATGATGTACTTGTGTGCTCCCCCCTCTCTCTTCATCTTGTCTCCGCTTCCTTTATTTCGTCTTATGTGTCCGTTTTTTTTTTGTTTGTTTGTTTTTTGGCATTAATGTTAGCTCTTAAACGAGCCTCGATCTTGTATACCCCCCCAAAAAAAAAAAGGGCACTGGAGGGAGGCATTGTTTTCAGGTTGTCCGTCCGCGATAGGTTTTCGTTACCGCGATAAATTGAGAACAGCGAAAGAGATATTAGTCAAACTTGGCACAAGTATGTATAATGAAGTAAATATGAACTGATTAGATTTTGGGGTCACGAGGTCAAAGGGCAAATGTCAAAGGTCAGGTTAGGTAAAAATACTGTTACCGTGATAACTTGTGAATCAGTGATGGGATTCTGACCAAATTTGGTATACTTATGTAGAATGATGTAAAGATTAAGTGATTAGATTTTGGGGTCAATGGTCAAATCTGTAATACGTCTATAACTTGAGAACGGCTGAAGTGATCTAATTCAAACTAGGTACAGGTATGTACAATGTTGTAAAGATTAACTGATTCGATTTTGGGTTCAAGAGGTCAAAGGCCAAAGGTCAGAGGTCATGTCAGGTAAAAATGTGAGAACTTGTGAACAGCTGAAGGGATATAAATTAAAACTTGTTACGGGTATGTGTAATGATGTAAACATGAACTGATTAAATTTGGGGGGCAATAGGTCAAAGGTCAGAGGTCATGTCAGGTAAAAATGTGCTAACTTGGGCACAGCTGAATGGATTTAAATAAAACATGATACAAGTATTTTAATGATGTAATAATGTGGGCGGAGGCATATCAGTCGATGTCGTGATGTCGAGGAATGCCGTTCTAGTTTTTAGCTCACATGGAACGAAGTTCAGGGGAGCTTATGCGATTGCGCGTTGTCCGTCCGTCAGTCCATAAACACTTGAAACTTCTTCTCCGAAACCGCTGATGGGATTGCGACCAAATTTGGCACAAATGATATTTGTTGTGTTGTGACTATGGTTTGTTCACGGCATTAAAAAAATTGGGGTCTAAGGGGATTTACAGGGGTCAAAGTGGATCCAGGTTTAACCCCCCAAAATAGGAAAAAAAATTCCTCTGAAACTACACATACTATTTCGATTAAACTTGACCACAACCTTCACCGCCCGTGATGTACCAAAGTTTGTTCACAGCACTAAGAAAATCAAAGTCTGAGGGGGCCTACGGAGGGGTCAAAGTGGGTCCAGGTTGTTTGAACCCCCAAAATAGGTATTTGCCGCTCTTTTCTGAAACTACACACACAATTTGGATGAAACTTGACCACAACCTTAATCACCCATGATGTACCAATGTTTGTTCAAGGCATTAGAAAAATTGGGGTCTGAGTAGGTATACGGGGTTGGGGTAGAGGAGGGGTTGCCCCCCAAAATAGGTATTTTTTTCTTTGTTTGTTTAAAGTCTTATGATTATGTTGGTATGATTCTACAT
This sequence comes from Myxine glutinosa, assembly GCF_964187855.1. Classification (NCBI taxonomy): domain Eukaryota; kingdom Metazoa; phylum Chordata; class Myxini; order Myxiniformes; family Myxinidae; genus Myxine; species Myxine glutinosa. Next base: position 92,522,518 of record NC_136272.1, on the reverse strand, counting down.
GCTGCCCTGTCTTCCAGCAACCAATGAAATTGGTTTAAAATACCCTTAGTCGATGCAGTAGACTGTTCATTCTACCAGGTGAGTGCCAGGGGTATTGCCCCTATGTTTTAATGTACAATTGCTTCGTTGTGAATTGTGACTTTTTTAACAGGACCTGCAATCAGGTAATGGCAAACACGTTTGTGTGTGTGTATGTGTGTGTGTGTGTGTGTGTGTGTGTGTGTGTGTGTGTGTGTGTGTGTGTATTGTTTGAAAGCAACAATGAGGACAAGGCTGTTTTGTTGATTGTTTCTGCGCTCCTCAGTCACAACGTAATTTCTGAAGAGGAAATTTCTTCGCTAACACATCTTCGTTGGTTCATGAACGAATGGTTGAAGGACTATGACAAGTACGAGGGTCAGCATGTGCATCACAGGTCGCGACAATATGCATCTCGTTTCCTTAATCGACATCGTGGTTCATCCATAAGTCATAGCTCAGACACTCAGGTGTATTTTGGGTTTGCTTTTTTTTTTGCCGTGTGCATATTTTTATTTAATAACCCGAATAATAATAATAATAATAATAACTAGCCGAAACCCGTGAAACATCCACGGAAGGGAGGATGTGGTGTATGGATAGAGTGTACCATTATGGATGGCATAGGGGAGCGCTCATGGGATCTTCTTCTTCCGTTAAGCTCCAATTTTTTCTCTTTAAGTTAAGTCCAATCAGTCCTCTCTGTTCGAAGTACTCAGGCCATGCCTTCCCGCTCTCATACTTTTATTTCCGTTTGGTGTAGAAAGAGATTGACATATCGTTCGTCTGTTTTCAGCTCGTTATCTTTAAGCTTCCTTACGTCTCGCCACCTGCTACACCTCTCTGAGTTACGAGGATTTATGCAACGCACCCCGAGTATCGCAACGTCACTCCATTTAACTTTATTAAAATGACGATAAAGACGTTTCCTTATATATCCTAATTTAAAATGTTCAAGGGAATAAAAAGACCATTTGGTTCACACCACCCATGTTCACACCACTCGACTGTCCAATCAGCGGACGGCTCGCTTCGCCTTCGCCCAGCAGACGCCAATACGATGGCGTCGTAAGATGGCGTCGTATCAGCAGTTAATCGGATGCTTTTGGGCCCCAACGTCGACTAATTCAGATATTTCGAGTATGGCTGTACGTGATAAACAAAGAGCACGGTTCGTAGATCGTAAATCCATTAGTGCCGTGGGCATCGGGTCACTGGGTGCGGCGTAAAAGGGATAACAAAGTCGAGTCCTTACAGTATTATTATATAGATAATAATAATAAATATTACCATTGGACGTGTAGCTTATCTGGGTCGTGACCTAATGTTGTAATCCAAATTTGGTAGCATTCTGACTGGTGGGTATGGAGAAGATTTTTGAAAGAATTTATGCGATTTTCCCAAAAATTGACCTAGTCTGCCATTTAGACACACATCTGGTCACGTGATCGGCATGGCCTGTGCAATTTATCAGGACCCTGTTCTAATGTTGTAACCCAAACTTGGTAGCATTCTGACTGCTGGGTGTGAAGAAGAATATTTTTGAAGGAATTTATGCGATTTTCCCAAAAGATTGACGAAGTCGGCCAGTTTGACACATTTCTGATCACGTGATTGACATGACCTCCGCAATTTAGAATCCCTACCTGGGCCTAATGTTGTAACTCAGAGTTGTTAGCATTCGGACTGATGGGTCCGGAGAAAACAATTTTCGAAGGAAGTCCGTAATTTTGTCACATTTCCAGTCAGGACCAGAATCTTGCTGCCAGATTTCAGCCAGATCAGGCCAGCGGTTTGGCCGAAAAAGTCAAAATAAGAGATGGACGGACGGATGGATGGTGCACAATGACAATACCTTATCTGGAATTCAAATTCCAGATAAGCTAATAATATACAAACAATACCCAAAACCATAATAATCATAATAAATAGTCCCAAGTGGGACAGATGCTCATCTCCCGGTGGAGAGCGGTCTAATGGGTCTTAGAGGATTTTAACGGTCAGGGTCATAAGGGTCATAGAGGATCTTAGGTTTCTAAAGGCTCTTAGGATCTAAAGGTTCAGGGGTCTTAGAGTTATAAAGGGTCTGAGAGGTTTTAAAGGGTCTGAGAGGTTTTAATGGGTCTGAAGGATATGAGGGTTCTAAATGGTTCTAAAGGTTATTCGGGTTCAAAATGGTGTAAAGTGTCTTCGGAGTCTAGGGGGTGTTAGGGGTCTTAAAGGGTCTGAGGGTTCTAAGGGTCTTAGGGATCTCAAGTTTTTTCAACAGTATGTAATTTAAATACACTTGCTCATGTTCTGTGCATTCAAACAAACAGACATACAGACAAACGGACACAAATGCAATACTCTCACCTCTTGAGGGTAATTAAGAGGGTAAATTAAGAGGTTTAAATTATACAACAATGAAACATCTCATGAGATGATGCAATCTCTCGATATGATGGACGTACAAATATCGATTAGATTTTGATTTAATCAGCTAATTATCTCACCACCTGGATGGAAATTTAAAAAGGGCTCCGTTAGTTTTTGTGCATCGACGTCATGAATCATCATGACAAGTTTCAAAACGATCCATTGAGCCACCTTGGAGGAGTCGGGAAAAAAACGTTAATGGACCATTGCCTGACTGAATGACTGAAGGACTGACTGAAGGGCATCATTATGGCTACAAAGGTCATCTCGACTTCATCGTAGACGAGATAATATTAATTAAAAAGGTTACCTGTATTTAAAAAAAATTATTGACTACCTTTTTCCTTTATTACCTCCGCCACCAAAGGTGAATGGAGCTTACGTTTTCACCCCTGTATGTTTGTCTGTCTGTGAGCAGGATATCTCAAAACTTTGATGGATTCGGCCGAAATTTGGTGGACAGGTAGGGTGTCTGCCAAGGATGAAATGAAGCGATTTTGGTAAAGATCGGGATCCAGATCCGAGAATAAAAAGGATTTTTAAAGTGATTATCCAACATTGAAAAAGAGGGCCAAAAACGATATATCGTAAAATGGGGTGAATAGGGACAGCAAGGTGAATAGGGACACAAACTGAAAAAAAGTTCAGAAACTTTTTACGCTGAAAATTGATAACCATACTGATTTGTTGATATTTGGGTTGAAAGTGTTCTCTTGTTTGTTTTTTTAAAGCAACTTTTTTTTTTCTTTTTTTTTGTAGACAGAGCTCGATACAGCTCGTGAAAGAGCGAACATTTATCAAACAAACAAATCAAACAAACAAGCAAACAAAGTATAAAAAAGGGGAGCGGTCGACAAGATGGGGAGAGAAGGGGAGGAAGCACACAAACACAACATTTGAGAGCAGGAACATCGAGAGATGTGTGGGAGGGAGAGGGCCTGGAGGGAGGCAGGACAGGCAGGCAGGACACCAAGGAGTTCCAGGAAAGAAAAAAAAGTCACCTCAAAAAAGTGGATTTGGGGTGAAATTAGCGGGGGTAGAAAAGATCAAGGTTTTGGATTGGGGAAGACAAGAGATGGTGGTGAACAGCCGTTTTAAAGACCTGGAGGGAGGAGTGGGATTGAAGAGAGTGAGGGAGTTTGTTCCAGAGGCAGGAGAAAAGAGGAATGAAGGAGTGAAGGTGAGCAGAGAGTCTTGATTTTGGCAGTTTAACCATAAGAGGGTTGCAGGCAGATCCTGTGCGACCTGTAGGAATATTTGGGGGACAGAGCCCAGAGAGAGCTGGGGGAGCAAGGCCGGAGAGGAGTCGGTAGAAGACGGAAAGACCACCAACCTGCCTGCGGTGAGAAAGTGAAAGGCCCTCGGAGATAGCGTCATCACGGGAGATTCCAATGATTCTGAACGCTTTGGTTTCAACAGCGTGAAGACGAGCTAGGTGTGAGGCAGGAGCACCAGCCCAGAGGGGAGAGCAGTATTCCATTGAGCTGCGGATGAAAGCCTTGTATGTGGTGAGGAGCTCAGGTGTGCCAAGGAAGGACTTCGCACGACGGAGGATGCCCAGTCGGCGACTGGCTTTGGAGGCCAGCTTGGAAATGTGGTTTTCCCAGGAAAGATCATGGCAGATAGTGAGACCCAAAAGCTTGAGTGACAGAACTTCTTGGAGAGGATTATTCAGAAAGTAGATGGGAGGGTTGTCCAGTCGGTCTTTTCGGAGAGACATCGTAAGAGTGTGAGATTTGTCAGGATTGAAAGACATGTTCCACTTGTTTGCCCAGTCTGTGATTTTGTCCAGGTCTGCAGAGAGTGAGGAGGCTGCAGACTGCCGATCTGAGGGATGAGAAATGGAGCGGCAGAGAGTGGAGTCATCAGCAAAGAGATAGAGAGGATTTTCAAGAGAGTCAGAGAGATCATTGATGAAGACCAGAAAAAGCACAGGGCCCAGAACACTGCCTTGGGGAACTCCAGCCTGAACAGGAAGGGAAGATGAGAGAAACCCATTCAGGGCCACACGTTGACTACGACGAGAGAGGACGTCCGCCAGCCATGCGTGGAGATTTCCATGGATACCAAAGGTGGAGAGTTTGGTGAGCAGAGCGGGGTGCCAGACCGTATCGAAGGCACGTGATATGTCGAGGGAGACAGCTCTAATTTCCTGTTTGGCATTGAGGACCTCCATCCATTTTTGAGACAGCAGAAGCAGCATGTCCAGAGTAGAGTGACCTGGTCTGAAACCAAATTGATGATCAGAGATCAAGCCATTGGAGAAGAGGAAAGATTTCATATCTGAAGCAATGATGGATTCCATGACTTTGCTGATAATTGGGAGAAGGCTGATTGGTCTGTAGTTGCTAGGATCTGTTTTTGCACCTTTTTTGTGCAAAGCGGTGATGTTGGCTGATTTCCAAGCAGATGGCAGTTGACCTTGAGCAAAAGAGAGGGTGAAGAGAACAGAGAGAGGGAGTGAAAGAGCGGAAGAACATGATTTTAGGACCCGTGGGCTGATGCCGTCAGGACCAGTTGCAGAATCAGAGTCGAGGGTTGACAGAAACTTTTCCACCTTGTCAGAAGGAAAGGACCCAGAGTCCAGGAGCAGCTGGGTACGACTGGGTATGGTGGGTACAGAGAGGGATGGGTTTGGGACACAAGATTTAGAGGCAAACACAGAGTTGAGGCATTCAGCTTTTTCACGTGCGGAGTCAGCTGTGTAGCCGTTTGAGGTAAGGGAGGGGATGGAGGGGGAACAAACACCAGAAACAGATTTGACCAGACGCCACCAGGATTTGGAAGAGGGAGACAGATAAGAGAGTTCGGTCTTGAGAACGGAGAGATATTGTTTCCTGGCTCTCCTGAGGGTGGACACACACATGTTTCGGGCTTTGCGAAAGGAAATGAGATTTCCTTCCGTTGGATTTGCTTTCCAGGAGATGAGGGCAAGTTGTTTCTGGGCAACAGCCTCACCACAAGATTCCATGTACCATTGTACCATGGACGGGAGGCAGGGTATGACAACTGAAGACGAGATGGGATAAATCTGTGCATGAGAGAGAGCAATTTACTTTGGAAGAATTCCCCTTTGGAGAGGCGTTTGGTTCGTGTGCAGAGTTATGAGGGGAGAGGCGCTCATCAGTTGCGGTATTCAGTTACGAGGAGGAGAGATGCACGGCGACAAGCCTTAAAAAGGATTGATTGCGCTTTACAAAGGACTGGCGCGCGGCACGCATTGCAGAGGACTGCAGCGTGCAGGACTTTTTGTGGGAAGGCACCATTGGTAACATCATTGGGGGGAGCGGCGCATGGTACATAGCAATACCCGGAGCGCGTATAAAGGCGCCGGTACACCTATTGCGTACGCGATATAATCGCCAGCCAACCGACCTTTCCCCGATATATAACTGTCCGCCTCGCGCCTACGCCACGCGAAGAGTTGCCTGCCATCACCATCTGCACGGTACGATTCGGGGACCGGACGAGCTGTGGACCCTTCGACCCTCAACCCGACCATCTTCAAACCCCGTGTGAGTGAGTCTGAGAGCGAGTCTGAGTGTGAACCGGCCCGTGTCCAGGGAATAAGTAAGACTGTATCAGGCTGCCCTGTGTATCTGCTTCTTCCTCTTCCCTGTACATTCTTTCTTCATCTTCCTCTTCTTATTTGTACAAATTGTAAATAAATTACCTGTTCTTCCTAGTTTCCTCTCAATTCGACCGTATCAGTCTTTTCCGCAATGGGGTAATCGTGGCACGATTAAGAACCGCTCGAATCGGGTTTAGTACCTGTTAATGGCCCGAATCGTGGCTCGCTTCGCTCGGCGTGACCACTAACGCCGTGGTTCAGGTGGGGTTCTTTTCCTTGCTTCACGGCCGGTGTTAGTACTTAGATAAGAGGACTAATTCGACCAACAACCCTATTTAACACCGCCCGGAAGGAACGTGATAGCCCCAGGATCGCGTCGGCCAGTAAAAGGACAAGGGGATTAAACCCCGCCCCCCCCCCCTTGGTAAGAGGAAGGCCGCCGACCGAGATCCGCAACAATTGGTGTCGGGAGTGGGATTTGGACCCGAAGTGCGCCTAACGCACTCGAAATTATGAGTGGCCGACATTTTATTAACACCTAAATTTGAATCATGCCATGGATAGCCAAGGCGGTCGGATGCCGGTGGGGGTAGATGAGGAGTAATTAGAATCGACCCAGGACCCCCGGGAAGAATTGGGACCATTGGGAGAAATGGAAGAGGACACTGATGAGGGTGCAGCAGTAGGGGTTGCAGGCAAGCAAAATGGCGGCGCCTCACACATGGCGACGAGGGCCGCGCCCGCTGCGCAAATGGGGGTGGTCGACATGCAAGCCTTCATGGCGCAATTCATGGCGGAAATGAAAAAAAAGAATGACAGTATTGACAAAATGGGAGAATAATTGGAGCAAATGAGGAACGAAGCAAGGGGTACCAGTGAGCGATTGGAAAACAAATTGGACACCCAAAGTGATAAGTCCACTTGGGAAATAAAAGGATTAGAAAGCAAATTGGGGGGATTAGAAAGCAAATTGGGGGGCCAATTGGAAGACGTGAATGGCCAAATGGGAGAAGTGAACGAGAGGTTAACGGGGTTGGAAAACAGGATGGCCACCCGAGGAAATCAAATGAAAGGAATGAAGGATGGGTTAACGGGGTTTGAAAACAGAATGGGTGGCCATATAAAAATTTTTGGGAAGGACATAGACCGCAGGTCGAGCGGGAAAGGTACATTGGTATGCGGTGGGGTAGCGCGACTTGAGGAGCGCAGGGAAGGCGAGGTGGAGCAAAGCGCAGCCGGGTGGACCGGGGTAGAAATCGCGACTCGGGGTGTAGAAAAGCCGACGGCCGCCGAATTAGAAAGTTTTATTTTATGTGCGCCAGCGGTCGTCGAGCTGAATAAAGAAAATGAAATAATTATAGTTGAAATCGGGGTTAAGGAGACGGCAGAGATAGGAATTAAATCGGAGATTGAGATGGAATTTGTGCAAAGTCTGTGCTCACATCGTGATGCCGTACTTGCTATCCCCAATGGAAGTTTGCAGCTGCGTGAAGAGAAAAGGATCCCGAAGGTAAGCAGGGCTGTATATGGCGCGAAAAGGTTTGGCGCGAAAGTGTTTGGTGCGAAAGGATTTTTCGCGCGCTTGGGATCCCGACGTCACTCGGGCGTTTGTGGAAGGTCCGTGGTGCACTGTGTGAAAGGAAATGACTCGCGTGTGAGGGAAAGGTGTGCGCCGGGCACGAGTATGAAACAGAGTGTGAAAGGGAGAGTGAGTGTGACAGAGTGTGAGATGGATGGAGAGAGTGTGTGAGGATGCACACCGGAGCATGTTGTAGAGCGTGTGCGGGAGTGCACACCGGAGCATGTGATTGGGTGTGCGACCAGAGAGTGCACACCCGTGGGTAGATGTGCGCTGAGTGGGTGTATGCAGGAGTGCGCACCCATGGTAGTTACAGAGGACGTAACGGAGAAGTATGCACAAGAATGTGCGCGAGAGGAGTGCGTAATGGAGTGTGTGGAAGGAATGAGTGCGCCTGAGTGGTGTGCACCTGTGTGTGGAGTGGAGGAGTGTGCACGAGAGTGTGCGATGGCAGAGTTAACGGAGTGTATGGAGACACCTGGATGTGCGAGTGAGAGAAGGGTCGCGTGGTGTGAGAATGCGATCCAAGCATCGACGCAGACCGGGGCAGCGTTTAGGCCGACGTATAGCTGACGCGAGTCCTCGGTGCGCGGGGTGCTTTGTGTGCTGCGGGAGCGGGCGGGGATCATTGCCGCGGCGCTCTCGCAAGGAGCGCCGTGCACGATTCGGGCAAGGCCCCGCCCTGTATGGTCGGTGCCGCGCTTCGACGAAAGGGGCGAACGGCACGATTCCGGGGGAGGTCGGCCAGGTCGAACCTTCGCCCCTTGGCGGGTGCGGTGCTCCGGCCGAGGGAGGTTGGGTCACCGTGCCGGAGACCGAAAGGCTCCGCGCATGGATGGTGCCTGGAACCTCGGCCCGAGTATGCCTCCTCCCCAGAATCGAAAATGCCGGATGGACCCAACCAACAGGAGACAGACCACCCGTATGCATTGCTCGGCTTTGCAAAGCCGAGCTGTGAAAATGTATTGCTGCACCAAGAGGCTCATAGTACAGTGGACGAATAGCGATAGTGTTGGTGGTGGTAACCGGTGTAGAGGGATGGTAGCCCTACCATCCCTCATTTGGGGCAAAGGAGCAGTAGAGTATGGGCTTTGGCAGTGAAAGCTAGCCAGGGCGGGCTAGGATAATTGTTATGGACTTAGAGATGACTTTAGGAGACTTGAGATTTAAGTAGCGACTTTTGTACCAGTAGTGGGGATGTAGAGAGATTAGGTGGATAATAATGACGAGGGATGTGCTTTGTGTAAAGGGAAGATGGGGAAAGCACAAGTATTAGAGGGAAGGAGATAGTTAGATGATGCTGTGTGTGTGAGTATGAGGATGCGCTTTAGGCGCAAATGAGGAATTGATAATGAGAGTCTTTGTGGTGAGAGTGAGCAAATGAGGCAATGGTCGAGAATGGTGTGTGGTGTGTGTGTGTGTGTGTGTGTGTGTGTGTGTGTGTGTGTGTGTGTGTGTGTGTGTGTGTGTGTGTGTGTGTGTGTGAAAGTGTATGAGTAGAGTATTGTGGACAAGTGTAAGTGTATTGAGTGGTTGGCTTGCATGGGGTGCAAGTGAGAATACTGAGTGGTGTGGAATAAATGGTGTGGAATGAATGGTGTGGAGTAAATGGTGTGTGGAATGAGTGGTGTGGAGTGCATGGTGCGAAGGAGTGGATGGGGGAAGATGGACCCCTTCACGAATACCCGGCGAGGGTAGTTTAAAGTTAGGTAGAGGGAGTAGGTAAATTGTTTGGATATTGACATCTGTGGTGCGAGTAGTAGCAATGTGGTGCTTAGAGGGGTGCATGAGTAAGTGGTATGGCTGGGCGTGTGGGCTTTGTTGGTGCGTATGGTTATTGGGGCACTCTGCCACTGGTAGTCTGCCGGCCAGGTGAGGCCGCAGGGTAGGCTCTGGGAACCAGGTAGAGTTCAGAAGTAGAGTTCAGCAGGGCCCGAGGATCCGAGGTGAAGGACCCGGGTAGCCCAATGCCAGGGAGGGCATTAGTGGGGTGAGAGAGCCAGGAGGGCCGTCCCCAAGTTAGGGTAGTCGCAGGAGCTGGGCAAGCTCGGGTGGTGACTTCAGTGGCGGAGGTGCGCAGGTAGGTTGACCTGCTAGTAGAGCCACACGACCCAGCCCCGAAATTGTGCGAGGGCACAGTGAGAAAATTTGGGGGAGTGAGACCCCAAATTGGTAAGGCACCACAGGATGGTCAATGGGAATTGGTTTTTAGAATCACATAGTTTAAAGATGCCAAGTGGCAGGGCATGACCCCGGGTAATTTAAAGAGTTAATGTAATTAGAAGGATAGTTAGGAAGAAATATCTTCGCACCATACACATCCACTCACCGAGGTGACAGGACTCCACACCGGGTTTTTGCAAATGTTTGGAATGGAAGACGCATCATGACGTGGGTGAGGCATTGTGTGTGATTCCATCCCTTCCTTCTTGGGAGATATTGGGTGACGAATTTGGTTTAGGGGAAATATGGGAGACGAGACGGTAGAGACGAATTTGTAAATTGTGTAAATACGGGGAAGGGCAAGGGTAGAGTAGGTGACATGGGGGGGGTGATGTACGAGTAGGGACGAGCTTTCTCCACTCGCTCTCCCGCGCCCCTCATGTCGCATTAGCTTGTTTTGACGTGTACCCTTGCGCCCTTGCCCCCGCTAACCTCTGCTTTGTCTTCCTCCCCACTCATGTACCCATGGTCTTTTGTTGAGGGGAGTGTGCAGGTGTCCTGAGCCGTGCGGCCGCACTCTACGCTGCACCCTGCTACCTGCCGCCTGCACCAGTACACCATATGGACCACACGTTCTGTGGCCTGGCACCTTTGCTGGAGCAGACCATTGCTGCCAGCAGTGTCTTACTTGCGGACCACTGTTCTTAAGTGGCGCACATGCCAAGCAGTCGGACCACGCTGGCCCTGCTGGCCAAAATAAAAAGCGGACACGGTTTGTGCCCTTTTTTTATTAATTATCTTCGGTGTGCCCGGACAAGAAGACATCAAGTCTAACGATGGCACACCGAAGAACATGAAGCAAGAAGACACATCGGCCCAGCAGTCAAGCACAAGGCGTCACCCAGGATTTTGAAATGTTTTTGTGCATTTTTGGTGATGGTGCTTTTTGTGCATTTTTTTAATTTTTGGTGCATATGGGTGTATGGTGTATTGGTGCAGTGTATGGCAATTGTGTTTCCTCTTCTCAAAATTTCTATCTTTTTTCCCGCAAAAGACAGGTCCTGGGTTGTACTTGTAAATAATTAGTTAGTGTCTTGTAAATAACATGCTCCCCACCGGCTTCATGTGTAGTTTGCGAATAATTCCGTAATTCGGTTAATTGTGGGCGTGAGTCAGTTAGATAGTACACAAATCAGCAGGTGGGACATATCTAGTGTTTAAAACTGTCGCACTCAGGGTAGAAGGTTAAAGTAAAGGGTAACCACACCTAAGTGTCACACTTATTGTTAAAGAGTAGTCCTGACCCAGGTATCAGAACCGGCTGTCCTCACTGGTATGTCGTTCGGCTCGGGTCGAGGCTGGCGAAAGGAGGGGTGCAGTGTTGCGGTTTTGAGAACCCACACAGGTAACATCATTAAAGGTCAAAGGTTGCACCCCATAGCTAGGCCACATGCAACACGTAGGTCACCTTAGAACGTTAGTTATTTCATAGTATGTGTTTAGGATAAGGCCATTTCCAATAGTTGCATCTGCGCTGTGTAAAACAAATAAGAATAGGCCCCGTCCATTTTGCAGCCTCCCTCCAACCGACTCCATTGCGCCTATCCTGTCTGCACCCCATTGCCCCTCGCAGTTTGTTACGCTTGCTTGCCAACAGCGTTTGCTGCTCTTGCTCGCTCAAACCAGCCCAAAGGCCACGAGGTAAGGCCCGAAAAGGGGGCCGAGCGCAAGGGTGGGGGTGTGGCCACGCCAAGCAGCCGTCAAAGGCGGAGCCGGTAAGCCCTCAACAGCCAACCAGGGCTGAGGCAACATCGCCTGACAGGGTGTGGCTGGACATTGAAGAGGGTTCGCTGGGCGTGGCAATATAACCCTTCGCGCAAGGCCCCCACCTCAGTTGAGAGTCGAGTTGAGATGAGACGGCAGTCCGGGCAGTTGAGAAGGGAGAGGCAGGCGCTCGAGTTATGAGGAGGGAGAGACGCTTGAACAGAGTTGAGTCGAGTTACGAGTCTTGAACAGAGTTGAGTTACGGGAGAGACGCTGGCAGAGTTGAGTGAAGGGAGAGGCGCTTGGTTCGTGTGCAGAGTTACGAGGAGGAGAGACGCACGGTGACAAGCCTTAAAAAGGATTGATTGCGCTTTACAAACTACTGGCGTGCGGCACGCATTGCAGAGGACTGCAACGTGCGGAAGGAATTTTGTGGGAAGGCACCATTGGTATCATCATTGGGGGAGCGGCGCATGGTACATAGCAATACCGGAAGCGCGTATAAAGGCGCCGGTACACCTTTTGCGTACGCGATATAATCGCCAGCCAACCGACCTTTCCCCGATATATAACTGTCCGCCTCGCGCCTATGCCACGCGGAGAGTTGCATGCCATCACCATCTGCACGGTACGAGTCGGGGACCGGACGAGCTGTGGACCCTTGGACCCTCAGCCCGACCACCTTCAAACCCCGTGTGAGTGAGTCTGAGAGTGAGTCTGAGTGTGAACAGGCCCGTGTCCAGGGAATAAGTAAGACTGTATAAGGCTGCCCTGTGTGTCTGCTTCTTCCTCTTCCCTGTACATTCTTTCGTTCTCTTCCTCTTCTTATTTGTACAAATTGTAAATAAATTACCTGTTCTTCCTGGTTTCCTCTCAATTCGACCGTATCAGTCTTTTCCTCAATTGGGTACGCATGGCACGATTAAGAACCGCTCCAATCGGGTTTAGTTCCCGTTAACGGCCCGAATCGCGGCTCGCTTCGCTCGGCGTGTCCACTAACGCCGTGGTTCGGGTGGAGTTATTTCCTTGCTTCACGGCCGGTGTTAGTACTTAGGTAATAGGATGAATTCGACCAACAACCCTATTTTACACCGACCGGAAGGAACGTGATAGCCCCGGGATCGCGTCGGCTAATAAAAAGGACAAGGGGATTAATCCCCCCTTGATAAGGGGGAGGCCGACGTTAGAGATCCGCAACAATATATAAATTCCAGTCCTGACTGGCAGATGGGAAAGCAACAACAAACCAGCCAGAACATCCGAAACCACTCAGCATAACCAAACCACCCAGGATAACCCAAACCACTGACCATAACCAAACCACTGAGCATAACCAAACCACCCAGCACAACCCAAACCACCCAGCACAACCCAAACCATTCAGGATAACCCAAACCACCCAGGATAACCAAACCTCCCAGCATAACCAAACCACTCAGCATAACCAAACCACCCAGCATAACCAAACCACTCAGCACAACCAAAACTACGGAGGACAACCCAAACCACCCAGCATAACCAAATCACCCAGGATAACCAAACCACACAGCATAACCAAACCACTCAGCATAACCAAACCACCCAGCATAACCCAAACCATCCAGGATAACCAAAACAACTCAGCATAACCAAACGACTCAGCATAACCCAAACCATCCACCATAACCAAACCACTCAGCATAACCCAAACCACCCAGGATAACCCAAATCATCCAGGAAAACCCAAACCACCCAGCATAAACAAACCATCCAGCATAACCAAACCACCCAGCATAACCAAACCATCCAGCATAACCAAACCACCCAGCATAACCATACCACCCAGCATAACCATACCACCCAGCATAACCATACCACCCAGCATAACCAAACCACCCAGCATAACCATACTACCCAGCATAACCAAACCATCCAGCACAACCAAACCATCCACCATAACCAAACCATCCAGCATAACCATACCACGCAGCATAACCAAACCATCCAGCATAACCAAACCGCCCAGCATAACCAAACCGCCCAGCATAACCAAACCGCCCAGCATAACCAAACCGCCCAGCATAACCAAACCGCCCAGCATAACCAAACCGCCCAGCATAACCAAACCGCCCAGCATAACCAAACTGCCCAGCATAACCAAACCGCCCAACATCACCAAACCACCCAGCATAACCAAATCATCCAGGATAACCCAAACCACTCAGCATAACCAAACCACTCAGCATAACCAAACCACTCAGCATAACCAAACCACTCAGCATAAGCAAACCACTCAGCATAAGCAAACCACTCAGCATAACCAAACCACTCAGCATAACCAAACCACTCAGCATAACCAAACCACCCAGGATATCAAAACCACTCAGCATAACCAAATCATCCAGCATAACCAAACCATCCAGCATAACCAAATCATCCAGCAGAACCAAATCATCCAGCATAACCAAACCACCCAGCATAACCAAACCACTCAGCATTACCAAACCATCCAGCATAACCAAATCATCCAGTATAACCAAACCACCCAGCATAACCAAAACACTCACCATAACCAAACCACTCAGCATAACCAAACCACCCAGCATAACCAAACCACCCAGGATAACCCAAACCACGCAGCATAACCAAACCACTCAGCATAACCAAACCACTCAGCATAACCAAACCACCCAAGATAACCAAACCACCCAGCATAACCAAACCACTCAGCATAACCAAACCACTCAGCATAACCAAACCACTCAGCATAACCAAACCACGCAGGATAACTAAACCACCCAGCATAACCAAATCATCCAGCATAACCAAACCACCCAGGATAGCCAAAACCACTCAGCATAACCAAACCACTCAGCATAACCAAACCACTCAGCATAACCAAACCACTCAGCATAAGCAAACCACTCAGCATAACCAAAACACTCAGCATAACCAAACCACCCAGCATATCAAAACCACTCAGCATAACCAAATCATCCAGCATAACCAAACCATCCAGCATAACCAAATCATCCAGCATAACCAAACCACCCAGCATAACCAAACCACTCAGCATAACCAAACCATCCAGCATAACCAAACCATCCAGCATAACCAAATCATCCAGTATAACCAAACCACCCAGCATAACCAAACCACTCACCATAACCAAACCACTCAGCAAAACCAAACCATCCAGCATAACCAAACCACCCAGGATAACCCAAACCACCCAGCATAACCAAACCACTCAGCATAACCAAACCACTCAGCATAACCAAACCACCCAGGATAACCAAACCACCCAGCATAACCAAACCACTCAGCATAACCAAACCACTCAGCATAACCAAACCACCCAGGATAACCCAAATCATCCAGCATAACCAAATCATCCAGCATAACCAAACCACCCAGGATAACCCAAACCATCCAGCAAAACCAAACCACTCAGCATAACCAAATCATCCAGCATAACCAAACCACCCAGCATAACCAAACCACTCAGCATAACCAAACCACTCAGCATAACCAACCCACTCAGCATAACCAAACCACCCAGCATAACCAAACCACCCAGGATAACCAAACCATCCAGCATAACCAAACCACTCAGCATAACCAAACCACCCAGGATAACCAAACCAC
This sequence comes from Myxine glutinosa, assembly GCF_964187855.1. Lineage (NCBI taxonomy): Eukaryota > Metazoa > Chordata > Myxini > Myxiniformes > Myxinidae > Myxine > Myxine glutinosa. Next base: position 92,507,378 of record NC_136272.1, on the reverse strand, counting down.
CCAGCATAACCAAACCACTCAGCATAACCAAATCACTCAGGATAACCAAACCACCCAGGATAACCAAACCACTCAGGATAACCCAAACCACCCAGGATAACCAAACCACTCAGCATAACCAAACCACTCAGCATAAGCAAACAACTCAGCATAACCAAACCACCCAGGATAACCAAACCACCCATGATAAACCAAACCACCCAGCATAACCAAACCACCCAGGATAACCCAAGCCATCCAGGAAAACCAAACCATCCAGCATAACCAAACCACCCAGGGTAAACCAAACCACTCAGCATAACCAAACCACTCAGCATAACCAAACCACTCAGCATAACCAAACCATCCGGCATAACCAAACCATCCGGCATAACCAAACCATCAAGCATAACCAAACCACCCAGCATCACCAAACCACCCAGCAAAACCAAACCACCCAGGATAACCAAACCACTCAGCATATCCAAACCACCCAGGATAACCAAACCACCCAGGACAACCCAAATCATCCAGCATAACCAAATCATCCAGCATAACCAAACCACCCAGCATAACCAAACCATCCAGCATAACCAAACCACCCAGCATAACCAAACCATCCAGCATCACCAAACCATCCAGCATAACCAAACCACCCAGCATAACCACCAAACCACCCAGCATAACCAAACCACCCAGCATAACCAAACAACTCAGCATAACCAAACCACCCAGGATAACCAAACCACCCAGGATAACCCAAACCACCCAGGATAACCCAAACCACCCAGCATAACCAAACCACCCAGGATAACCCAAACCATCCAGCAAAACCAAACCATCCAGCATAACCAAACCACTCAGCATAACCAAACCATCCAGCATAACCAAACCACCCAGCATAACCAAACCACCCAGCATAACCAAATCATCCAGCATAACCAAACCACCCAGGATAACCCAAACCACCCAGCATAACCAAACCACTCAGCATAACCAAACCACCCAGGACAACCAAACCACCCAGGATAACCAAATCATCCAGCATAACCAAACCACCCAGGATAACCCAAACCACTCAGCATAACCAAACCACGCAGCATAACCAAACCACCCAGGACAACCAAACCACCCAGGATAACCCAAACCACTCAGCATAACCAAACCACCCAGGATAACCCAAACCACTCAGCATAACCAAACCATCCAGCATAACCAAACCACCCAGGATAACCCAAACCACCCAGCATAACCAAACCACCCAGGATAACCCAAACCACTCAGCATAACCAAACCACCCAGGACAACCAAACCACCCAGGATAACCCAAATCATCCAGCATAACCAAACCACCCAGGATAACCAAACCACACAGCATAACCAAACCACCCAGGATAACCCAAACCACCCAGCATAACCAAACCACCCAGGATAACCCAAACCACCCAGCATAACCAAACCACCCAGGATAACCCAAACCACCCAGCATAACCAAACCACCCAGCATAACCCAAACCACCCAGGATAACCCAAATCATCCAGCATAACCAAACCACACAGCATAACCAAACCACCCAGGATAACCCAAACCACCCAGCATAACCCAACCACCCAGCATAACCCAAACCACCCAGCATAACCCAAACCACCCAGCATAACCAAACCACACAGCATAACCCAAACCACCCAGGACAACCAAACCACCCAGGATAACCAAATCATCCAGCATAACCAAACCACCCAGGATAACCCAAACCACTCAGCATAACCAAACCATCCAGCATAACCAAACCATCCAGCATAACCAAACCACTCAGCATATCCAAACCACTCAGCCTAACCAAACCACTCAGCATAACCCAAACCACCCAGTGTAACCAAACCACCCAGGATAACCCAAACCACCCAGCATAACCAAACCACCCAGCATAACCAAACCACCCAAGATAACCAAACCACCCAGCATAACCAAACCACCCAGGATAACCCAAATCATCCAGTATAACCAAACCACGCAGCATAACCAAACCACCCAGCATAACCAAACCACCCAGCATAACCAAACCACCCAGGATCCCCAAACCACCCAGGATAACCCAAACCACCCAGCATAACCAAACCTCCCAGGATAACCCAAACCACCCAGCATAACCAAACCACTCAGCATAACCAAACCACTCAGCATAACCAAACCACCCAGCATAACCAAACCACCCAGGATAACCCAAACCACCCAGGATAACCAAATCATGCAGGATAACCAAACCACCCAGGATAACCAAACCACTCAGCATAACCAAATCACTCAGGATAACCAAATCATCCAGCATAACCAAATCATCCAGCATAACTAAACCATCCAGCATAACTAAATCATCCAGCATAACTAAATCATCCAGCATAACCAAACCATCCAGCATAACCAAACCATCCAGCATAACCAAATCATCCAGGATAACCAAATCATCCAGCATAACCAAATCATCCAGCATAACCAAATCATCCAGCATAACTAAACCATCCAGCATAACTAAACCATCCAGCATAACCAAAATAATCCAGCATAACCAAACCATCCAGCATAACTAAACCATCCAGCATAACCAAAATAATCCAGCATTACCAAACCATCCAGCATAACCAAATCATCCAGCATAACCAAACCATCCAGCATTCCCAAACCATCCAGCATAACCAAATCATCCAGCATAACCAAATCATCCAGCATAACCAAACCACCCAGGATAACCAAACCACCCAGGATAACCCAAACCACCCAGCATAACCCAAACCACCCAGCATAACCAAACCACCCAGGATAACCCAAGCCATCCAGCAAAACCAAACCACCCAGGGTAACCCAAACCACTCAGCATAACCAAACCACTGAGCATAACCAAACCACTCAGCATAACCAAACCATCCGGCATAACCAAACCATCCAGCACAACCAAACCACCCAGCATCACCAAACCACCAAGGATAACCAAACCACTCAGCATAACCAAACCACCCAGGATAACCAAACCACCCAGGACAACCCAAACCACTCAGCATAACCAAACCACTCAGCATAACCAAACCACCCAGGATAACCAAACCACCCAGGATAACCCAAATCATCCAGCATAACCAAACCACCCAGGATAACCCAAACCACCCAGCGTAACCAAACCACCCAGGATAACCCAAACCACCCAGCATAACCAAACCACCCAGGATAACCAAACCACCCAGGATAACCAAACCACCCAGGATAACCCAAATCATCCAGCATAACCAAACCACCCAGCATAACCACACCACCCAGCATAACCAAACCACCCAGGATAACCCAAACCACCCAGCATAACCAAACCACCCAGGATAACCCAAATCATCCAGCAAAACCAAATCATCCAGCATAACCAAATCATCCAGCATAACCCAAACCACCCAGCATAACCAAACCATCCAGCATAACCAAACCATCCAGCATAACCAAACCACCCAGCATAACCAAACCACCCAGCATAACCAAACCATCCAGCATAACCAAACCATCCAGCATAACCAAACCATCCAGCATAACCAAACCAACCAGCATAACCAAACCATCCAGCATCACCAAACTATCCAGCATAACCAAACCATCCAGCATAACCAAACCACCCAGCATAACCAAACCATCCAGCATAACCAAACCATCCAGCATAACCCAAACCACCCAGCATAACCAAACCATCCAGCATAACCCAAAGCACCCAGCATAACCAAACCACCCAGCATAACCAAACCACCCAGGATAACCCAAACCATCCAACATAACCAAACCATCCAGCATAACCAAACCACCCAGCATAACCAAACCATCCAGCATAACCAAACCACCCAGGATAACCCAAAGCACCCAGCATAACCAAACCATCAAGCATAACCAAACCATCCAGCATAACCAAACCATCCAGCATAACCAAACCATCCAGCATAACCCAAAGCACCCAGCATAACCAAACCACCCAGCATAACCAAACAACCCAGCATAACCAAACCACGCAGCATAACCAAACCACCCAGGATAACCCAAACCATCCAGCATAACCAAACCATCCAGCATAACCAAACCATCCAGCAAAACGAAACCACTCAGCATAACCAAATCATCCAGCATAACCAAACCACCCAGCATAACCAAACCACTCAGCATAACCAAACCACTCAGCATAACCAAACCACCCAGGATAACCCAAACCATCCAGCATAACCAAACCACTCAGCATAACCAAACCACTCAGCATAACCAAACCACCCAGGATAACCAAACCACCCAGCATAACCAAACCACTCAGCATAACCAAATCACTCAGGATAACCAAACCACCAGGATAACCAAACCACTCAGGATAACCCAAATCATCCAGCATAACCAAACCACCCAGGATAACCAAACCACTCAGCATAACCAAACCACTCAGCATAACCAAACAACTCAGCATAACCAAACCACCCAGGATAACCAAACCACCCAGGATAACCCAAACCACCCAGTATAACCGAAACCACCCAGCATAACCAAACCACCCAGGATAACCCAAACCATCCAGCAAAACCAAACCATCCAGCATAACCAAACCACTCAGCATAACCAAACCATCCAGCATAACCAAACCATCCAGCATAAGCAAACCACCCAGCATAACCAAATCATCCAGCATAACCAAACCACCCAGGATAACCCAAACCACCCAGCATAACCAAACCACTCAGCATAACCAGGACAACCAAACCACCCAGGACAACCAAATCATCCAACATAACCAAACCACCCAGGACAACCAAACCACCCAGGATAACCCAAACCACTCAGCATAACCAAACCACCCAGGATAACCCAAACCACTCAGCATAACCAAACCATCCAGCATAACCAAACCACCCAGCATAACCAAACCACCCAGCATAACCAAATCATCCAGCATAACCAAACCACCCAGGATAACCCAAACCACTCAGCATAACCAAACCACCCAGGACAACCAAACCACCCAGGATAACCCAAACCACGCAGCATAACCAAACCACCCAGGATAACCCAAACCACCCAGGATAACCAAACCACCCAGGATAACCAAACCACCCAGGATAACCAAACCACACAGCATAACCAAACCACCCAGGATAACCCAAACCACCCAGCATAACCAAACCACCCAGCATAACCAAACCACCCAGCATAACCAAACCACCCAGCATAACCAAACCACCCAGGATAACCCAAACCACCCAGGATAACCCAAACCACCCAGGATAACCCAAACCACCCAGCATAACCAAACCACCCAGGATAACCCAAACCACCCAGCATAACCAAACCACCCAGGATAACCCAAATCATCCAGCATAACCAAACCACCCAGCATAACCAAACCACCCAGCATAACCAAACCACCCAGGATAACCCAAACCACCCAGCATAACCAAACCACCCAGGATAACCCAAATCATCCAGCATAACCAAATCATCCAGCATAACCAAACCATCCAGCATAACCAAACCACCCAGCATAACCAAACCACCCAGCATAACCAAACCACCCAGCATAACCAAACCACCCAGCATAACCAAACCATCCAGCATAACCAAACCATCCAGCATAACCAAACCATCCAGCATAACCAAACCATCCAGCATAACCAAACCATCCAGCATAACCAAACCACCCAGCATAACCAAACCATCCAGCATAACCAAACCATCCAGCATAACCAAACCATCCAGCATAACCAAACCACCAAGCATAACCAAACCATCCAGCATAACCAAACCATCCATCATAACCCAAACCACCCAGCATAACCAAACCATCCAGCATAACCCAAAGCACCCAGCATAACCAAACCACCCAGCATAACCAAACCACCCAGCATAACCAAACCACCCAGGATAACCCAAACCACCCAGCATAACCAAACCATCCAGCATAACCAATCCATCCAGCAAAACCAAACCACCCAGCATAACCAAACCACCCAGCATAACCAAACCATCCAGCATAACCAAACCACCCAGGATAACCCAAACCATCCAGCAAAACCAAACCACTCAGCATAACCAAATCATCCAGCATAACCAAAACATCCAGCATAACCAAACCACTCAGCATAACCAAACCACTCAGCATAACCAAACCACCCAGCATAACCAAACCACTCATGATAACCCAAACCACCCAGGATAACCAAATCACTCAGGATAACCAAACCACCCAGGATAACCAAACCACTCAGCATAACCAAATCACTCAGGATAACCAAATCATCCAGCATAACCAAATCATCCAGCATAACTAAATCATCCAGCATAACCAAACCATCCAGCATAACCAAACCATCCAGCATAACCAAATCATCCAGCATAACCAAATCATCCAGCATAACCAAATCATCCAGCATAACTAAACCATCCAGCATAACTAAACCATCCAGCATAACTAAACCATCCAGCATAACCAAAATAATCCAGCATAACCAAACCATCCAGCATAACTAAATTATCCAGCATACCCAAACCACCCAGTATAACCAAACCACCCAGCATAACTAAACCACTCAGCATAACCAAACCACTCAGCATAACCAAACCATCCAGCATAACCAAACCATCCAGCATAACCAAATCATCCAGTATAAACAAACCACCCAGCATAACCAAACCACTCACCATAACCAAACCACTCAGCATAACCAAACCACCCAGCATAACCAAACCACCCAGGATAACCAAACCACCCAGGATAACCCAAATCATCCAGCATAACCAAATCATCCAGCATAACCAAACCACCCAGGGTAACCCAAACCACTCAGCATAACCAAACCACTCAGCATAACCAAACCACTCAGCATAACCAAACCACCCAGGACAACCCAAATCATCCAGCAGAACCAAACCACTCAGCATAACCAAACCACCCAGGAAAACCAAACCACCCAGGACAACCCAAATCATCCAGCATAACCAAATCACTAAGCATAACCAAACCATCCAGCATAACCAAACCACCCAGGATAACCAAACCACTCAGCATAACCAAACAACTCAGCATAACCAAACCACCCAGGATAACCAAACCACCCAGGATAACCCAAACCACCCAGCATAACCAAACCACCTAGGATAACCCAAACCATCCAGCAAAACCAAACCACCCAGGGTAACCCAAACCACTCAGCATAACCAAACCATCCAGCATAGCCAAACCATCTGGCATAACCAAACCACTCAGCATAACCAAACCACCCAGCATAACCAAACCACCCAGGATAACCAAACCACCCAGGATAACCCAAACCACCCAGCATAACCAAACCACCTAGCATAACCCAAACCATCCAGCAAAACCAAACCATCCAGCAAAACCAAACCACCCAGGGTAACCCAAACCACTCAGCATAACCAAACCATCCAGCATAGCCAAACCATCTGGCATAACCAAACCACTCAGCATAACCAAACCACTCAGCATAACCAAACCATCCGGCATAACCAAACCACCCAGGGTAACCCAAACCACTCAGCATAACCAAACCACTCAGCATAACCAAACCATCCGGCATAACCAAACCATCCGGCATAACCAAACCACCCAGCATAACCAAACCACCCAGCATAACCAAACAACTCAGCATAACCAAACCACTCAGCATAACCAAACCACCCAGGATAACCCAAACCACCCAGCATAACCAAACCACCCAGGATAACCCAAACCATCCAGCAAAACCAAACCATCCAGCATAACCAAACCACCCAGGGTAACCCAAACCACTCAGCATAACCAAACCACTCAGCATAACCAAACCACCCAGGATAACCAAACCACCCGGCATAACCAAACCATCCGGCATAACCAAACCATCCAGCATAACCAAACCACTCAGCATAACCAAACCACTCAGCATAACCAAACCATCCGGCAAAACCAAACCATCCGGCATAACCAAACCACTCAGCATAACCAAACCATCCAGCATAACCAAACCATCCAGCATAACCAAATCACTCAGCATAACCAAACCACTCAGCATAACCAAACCACCCAGCATAACCAAACCACTCAGCATAACCAAACAACTCAGCATAACCAAACCACCCAGAATAACCAAACCACCCAGGATAACCCAAATCATCCAGCATAACCAAATCATCCAGCATAACCAAACCACCCAGGATAACCCAAACCATCCAGCAAAACCAAACCACTCAGCATAACCAAATCATCCAGCATAACCAAACCACCCAGCATACCCAAACCACTCAGCATAACCAAACCACTCAGCATAACCAAACCACTCAGCATAACGAAACCACCCAGCATAACCAAACCACCCAGGATAACCCAAACCATCCAGCATAACCAAACCACTTAGCATAACCAAACCACTCAGCATAACCAAACCACCCAGGATAACCAAACCACCCAGCATAACCAAACCACTCAGCATAACCAAATCACTCAGGATAACCAAATCACCCAGGATAACCAAACCACTCAGGATAACCCAAATCATCCAGCATAACCAAACCACCCAGGATAACCAAACCACTCAGCATAACCAAACCACTCAGCATAACCAAACAACTCAGCATAACCAAACCACCCAGGATAACCAAACCACCCAGGATAACCAAACCACCCAGCATAACCAAACCACTCAGCATAACCAAATCACTCAGGATAACCAAATCACCCAGGATAACCAAACCACTCAGGATAACCCAAATCATCCAGCATAACCAAACCACCCAGGATAACCAAACCACTCAGCATAACCAAACCACTCAGCATAACCAAACCACTCAGCATAACCAAACCACTCAGCATAACCAAACAACTCAGCATAACCAAACCACCCAGGATAATCGAACCACCCAGGATAACCAAACCACCCAGGATAACCCAAACCACCCAGCATAACCAAACCACCCAGGATAACCCAAGCCATCCAGCAAAACCAAACCATCCAGCATAACCAAACCACCCAGGGTAACCCAAACCACTCAGCATAACCAAACCACTGAGCATAACCAAACCACTCAGCATAACCAAACCATCCGGCATAACCAAACCATCCAGCATAACCAAACCACCCAGCATCACCAAACCACCAAGGATAACCAAACCACTCAGCATAACCAAACCACCCAGGATAACCAAACCACCCAGGACAACCCAAATCATCCAGCATAACCAAACCACCCAGGATAACTCAAACCACTCAGCATAACCAAACCACTCAGCATAACCAAACCACCCAGGATAACCAAACCACCCAGGATAACCCAAATCATCCAGCAAAACCCAAACCACCCAGCGTAACCAAACCACCCAGGATAACCCAAACCACCCAGCATAACCAAACCACCCAGCATAACCAAACCACCCAGCATAACCAAACCACCCAGCATAACCAAACCACCCAGGATAACCCAAACCACCCAGCATAACCAAACCACCCAGGATAACCCAAATTATCCAGCAAAACCAAATCATCCAGCATAACCAAATCATCCAGCATAACCCAAACCACCCAGCATAACCAAACCATCCAGCATAACCAAACCATCCAGCATAACCAAACCACCCAGCATAACCAAACCACCCAGCATAACCAAACCATCCAGCATAACCAAACCACCCAGCATAACCAAACAATCCAGCATAACCAAACCATCCAGCATAACCAAACCACCCAGCATAACCAAACCATCCAGCATAACCAAACCATCCAGCATAACCAAACCACCCAGCATAACCAAACCACCCAGCATAACCCAAACCACCCAGCATAACCAAACCATCCAGCATAACCCAAAGCATCCAGCATAACCAAACCACCCAGCATAACCAAACCACCCAGCATAACCAAACCACCCAGCATAACCAAACCATCCAGCATAACCAAACCATCCAGCATAACCAAACCATCCAGTATAACCAAACCATCCAGCATAACCAAACCACCCAGCATAACCAAACCATCCAGCATAACCAAACCACCCAGCATAACCAAACCACTCAGCATAACCAAACCACCCAGGATAACCAAACCACCCAGGATAACCCAAATCATCCAGCAAAACCCAAACCACCCAGCGTAACCAAACCACCCAGGATAACCCAAACCACCCAGCATAACCAAACCACCCAGCATAACCAAACCACCCAGCATAACCAAACCACCCAGCATAACCAAACCACCCAGGATAACCCAAACCACCCAGCATAACCAAACCATCCAGCATAACCAATCCATCCAGCAAAACCAAACCACCCAGCATAACCAAACCACCCAGCATAACCAAACCATCCAGCATAACCAAACCACCCAGGATAACCCAAACCATCCAGCAAAACCAAACCACTCAGCATAACCAAATCATCCAGCATAACCAAACCATCCAGCATAACCAAACCACTCAGCATAACCAAATCATCCAGCATAACCAAACCATCCAGCAAAACCAAACCACTCAGCATAACCAAACCACCCAGCATAACCAAACCACTCAGGATAACCCAAACCACCCAGGATAACCAAATCACTCAGCATAACCAAACCACCCAGGATAACCAAACCACTCAGCATAACCAAATCACTCAGGATAACCAAATCATCCAGCATAACCAAATCATCCAGCATAACTAAACCATCCAGCATAACTAAATCATCCAGCATAACCAAACCATCCAGCATAACCAAACCATCCAGCATAACCAAATCATCCAGCATAACCAAATCATCCAGCATTACCAAATCATCCAGCATAACCAAATCATCCAGCATAACCAAAAACATCCAGCATAACTAAACCATCCAGCATAACTAAACCATCCAGCATAACCAAAATAATCCAGCATAACCAAACCATCCAGCATAACTAAATTATCCAGCATACCCAAACCACCCAGTATAACCAAACCACCCAGCATAACCAAACCATCCAGCATAACCAAATCATCCAGTATAACCAAACCACCCAGCATAACCAAACCACTCACCATAACCAAACCACTCAGCATAACCAAACCACCCAGCATAACCAAACCACCCAGGATAACCCAAATCATCCAGCATAACCAAATCATCCAGCATAACCAAACCACCCAGGAAAACAAACCACCCAGGACAACCCAAATCATCCAGCATAACCAAATCATCCAGCATAACCCAAACCACCCAGCATAACCAAACCACCCAGGACAACCCAAACTTTCCAGCATAACCAAACCATCCAGCATAACCAACCCATCCAGCATAACCAAACCATCCAGCCTAACCAAACCATCCAGCATAACCAAACCATTCAGCATAACCAACCCATCCAGCATAACCAAACCATCCAGCATAACCAAACCATCCAGCATAACCAAACCATCCAGCATAACCAAACCATCCAGCATAACCAAACCATCCAGCATAACCAAACCATCCAGCATAACCAAACCACCCAGCATAACCAAACCACCCAGCATAACCAAACCATCCAGCATAACCAAACCACCCAGCATAACCAAACCATCCAGCATAACCAAACCATCCAGCATAATCAAACCACCCAGCATAACCAAACAACCCAGCATAACCAAACCATCCAGCATCACCAAACCATCCAGCATAACCAAACCATCCAGCATAACCAAACCATCCAGCATAACCAAACCATCCAGCATAACCCAAACCACCCAGCATAACCAAACCATCCAGCATAACCCAAAGCACCCAGCATAACCAAACCACCCAGCATAACCAAACCACCCAGCATAACCAAACCACCCAGGATAACCCAAACCATCCAGCATAACCAAACCATCCAGCATAACCAAACCACCCAGGATAACCAAACCACCCGGCATAACCAAACCATCCGGCATAACCAAACCATCCAGCATAACCAAACCACTCAGCATAACCAAACCACTCAGCATAACCAAACCATCCGGCAAAACCAAACCATCCGGCATAACCAAACCACTCAGCATAACCAAACCATCCAGCATAACCAAACCATCCAGCATAACCAAACCACACAGCATAACCAAACCACTCAGCATAACCAAACCACCCAGCATAACCAAACCACTCAGCATAACCAAACAACTCAGCATAACCAAACCACCCAGAATAACCAAACCACCCAGGATAACCCAAATCATCCAGCATAACCAAATCATCCAGCATAACCAAACCACCCAGGATAACCCAAACCATCCAGCAAAACCAAACCACTCAGCATAACCAAATCATCCAGCATAACCAAACCACCCAGCATACCCAAACCACTCAGCATAACCAAACCACTCAGCATAACCAAACCACTCAGCATAACGAAACCACCCAGCATAACCAAACCACCCAGGATAACCCAAACCATCCAGCATAACCAAACCACTTAGCATAACCAAACCACTCAGCATAACCAAACCACCCAGGATAACCAAACCACCCAGCATAACCAAACCACTCAGCATAACCAAATCACTCAGGATAACCAAATCACCCAGGATAACCAAACCACTCAGGATAACCCAAATCATCCAGCATAACCAAACCACCCAGGATAACCAAACCACTCAGCATAACCAAACCACTCAGCATAACCAAACAACTCAGCATAACCAAACCACCCAGGATAACCAAACCACCCAGGATAACCAAACCACCCAGCATAACCAAACCACTCAGCATAACCAAATCACTCAGGATAACCAAATCACCAAGGATAACCAAACCACTCAGGATAACCCAAATCATCCAGCATAACCAAACCACCCAGGATAACCAAACCACTCAGCATAACCAAACCACTCAGCATAACCAAACCACTCAGCATAACCAAACCACTCAGCATAACCAAACAACTCAGCATAACCAAACCACCCAGGATAATCGAACCACCCAGGATAACCAAACCACCCAGGATAACCCAAACCACCCAGCATAACCAAACCACCCAGGATAACCCAAGCCATCCAGCAAAACCAAACCATCCAGCATAACCAAACCACCCAGGGTAACCCAAACCACTCAGCATAACCAAACCACTGAGCATAACCAAACCACTCAGCATAACCAAACCATCCGGCATAACCAAACCATCCAGCATAACCAAACCACCCAGCATCACCAAACCACCAAGGATAACCAAACCACTCAGCATAACCAAACCACCCAGGATAACCAAACCACCCGGGACAACCCAAATCATCCAGCATAACCAAACCACCCAGGATAACTCAAACCACTCAGCATAACCAAACCACTCAGCATAACCAAACCACCCAGGATAACCAAACCACCCAGGATAACCCAAATCATCCAGCAAAACCCAAACCACTCAGCATAACCAAACCACTGAGCATAACCAAACCACTCAGCATAACCAAACCATCCGGCATAACCAAACCATCCAGCATAACCAAACCACCCAGCATCACCAAACCACCAAGGATAACCAAACCACTCAGCATAACCAAACCACCCAGGATAACCAAACCACCCAGGACAACCCAAATCATCCAGCATAACCAAACCACCCAGGATAACTCAAACCACTCAGCATAACCAAACCACTCAGCATAACCAAACCACCCAGGATAACCAAACCACCCAGGACAACCCAAATCATCCAGCATAACCAAACCACCCAGGATAACTCAAACCACTCAGCATAACCAAACCACTCAGCATAACCAAACCACCCAGTGTAACCAAACCACCCAGGATAACCCAAACCACCCAGCATAACCAAACCACCCAGCATAACCAAACCACCCAAGATAACCAAACCACCCAGCATAACCAAACCACCCAGGATAACCCAAATCATCCAGTATAACCAAACCACGCAGCATAACCAAACCACCCAGTATAACCAAACCACCCAGCATAACCAAACCACCCAGGATCCCCAAACCACCCAGGATAACCCAAACCACCCAGCATAACCAAACCTCCCAGGATAACCCAAACCACCCAGCATAACCAAACCACCCAGGATAACCCAAATCATCCAGCATAACCAAACCACCCAGCATAACCAAACCACCCAGCATAACCAAACCACCCAGGATAACCCAAACCACCCAGCATAACCAAACCACCCAGGATAACCCAAATCATCCAGCATAACCAAATCATCCAGCATAACCAAACCATCCAGCATAACCAAACCACCCAGCATAACCAAACCACCCAGCATAACCAAACCACCCAGCATAACCAAACCATCCAGCATAACCAAACCATCCAGCATAACCAAACCATCCAGCATAACCAAACCACCCAGCATAACCAAACCATCCAGCATAACCAAACCATCCAGCATAACCAAACCATCCAGCATAACCAAACCATCCAGCACAACCAAACCATCCAGCATAACCAAACCACCCAGCATAACCAAACCACCCAGCATAACCAAACCATCCAGCATAACCAAACCATCCATCATAACCCAAACCACCCAGCATAACCAAACCATCCAGCATAACCCAAAGCACCCAGCATAACCAAACCACCCAGCATAACCAAACCACCTAGCATAACCAAACCACAAAGGATAACCCAAACCACCCAGCATAACCAAACCACCCAGCATAACCAAACCATCCAGCATAACCAAACCATCCAGCATAACCAAACCACCCAGCATAACCAAACCACCCAGCTTAACCAAACCATCCAGCATAACCAAACCACCCAGGATAACCCAAACCATCCAGCAAAACCAAACCACCCAGGATAACCAAATCATGCAGGATAACCAAACCACCCAGGATAACCAAACCACTCAGCATAACCAAATCACTCAGGATAACCAAATCATCCAGCATAACCAAATCATCCAGCATAACTAAACCATCCAGCATAACTAAATCATCCAGCATAACTAAATCATCCAGCATAACCAAACCATCCAGCATAACCAAACCATCCAGCATAACCAAATCATCCAGGATAACCAAATCATCCAGCATAACCAAATCATCCAGCATAACCAAATCATCCAGCATAACTAAACCATCCAGCATAACTAAACCATCCAGCATAACCAAAATAATCCAGCATAACCAAACCATCCAGCATAACTAAACCATCCAGCATAACCAAAATAATCCAGCATTACCAAACCATCCAGCATAACCAAATCATCCAGCATAACCAAACCATCCAGCATTCCCAAACCATCCAGCATAACCAAATCATCCAGCATAACCAAATCATCCAGCATAACCAAACCACCCAGGATAACCAAACCACCCAGGATAACCCAAACCACCCAGCATAACCCAAACCACCCAGCATAACCAAACCACCCAGGATAACCCAAGCCATCCAGCAAAACCAAACCACCCAGGGTAACCCAAACCACTCAGCATAACCAAACCACTGAGCATAACCAAACCACTCAGCATAACCAAACCATCCGGCATAACCAAACCATCCAGCACAACCAAACCACCCAGCATCACCAAACCACCAAGGATAACCAAACCACTCAGCATAACCAAACCACCCAGGATAACCAAACCACCCAGGACAACCCAAACCACTCAGCATAACCAAACCACTCAGCATAACCAAACCACCCAGGATAACCAAACCACCCAGGATAACCCAAATCATCCAGCATAACCAAACCACCCAGGATAACCCAAACCACCCAGCGTAACCAAACCACCCAGGATAACCCAAACCACCCAGCATAACCAAACCACCCAGGATAACCAAACCACCCAGGATAACCAAACCACCCAGGATAACCCAAATCATCCAGCATAACCAAACCACCCAGCATAACCACACCACCCAGCATAACCAAACCACCCAGGATAACCCAAACCACCCAGCATAACCAAACCACCCAGGATAACCCAAATCATCCAGCAAAACCAAATCATCCAGCATAACCAAATCATCCAGCATAACCCAAACCACCCAGCATAACCAAACCATCCAGCATAACCAAACCATCCAGCATAACCAAACCACCCAGCATAACCAAACCATCCAGCATAACCAAACCATCCAGCATAACCAAACCATCCAGCATAACCAAACCAACCAGCATAACCAAACCATCCAGCATCACCAAACTATCCAGCATAACCAAACCATCCAGCATAACCAAACCACCCAGCATAACCAAACCATCCAGCATAACCAAACCATCCAGCATAACCCAAACCATCCAGCATAACCCAAACCACCCAGCATAACCAAACCATCCAGCATAACCCAAAGCACCCAGCATAACCAAACCACCCAGCATAACCAAACCACCCAGGATAACCCAAACCATCCAACATAACCAAACCATCCAGCATAACCAAACCACCCAGCATAACCAAACCATCCAGCATAACCAAACCACCCAGGATAACCCAAAGCACCCAGCATAACCAAACCATCAAGCATAACCAAACCATCCAGCATAACCAAACCATCCAGCATAACCAAACCATCCAGCATAACCCAAAGCACCCAGCATAACCAAACCACCCAGCATAACCAAACCACCCAGCATAACCAAACCACGCAGCATAACCAAACCACCCAGGATAACCCAAACCATCCAGCATAACCAAACCATCCAGCATAACCAAACCATCCAGCAAAACGAAACCACTCAGCATAACCAAATCATCCAGCATAACCAAACCACCCAGCATAACCAAACCACTCAGCATAACCAAACCACTCAGCATAACCAAACCACCCAGGATAACCCAAACCATCCAGCATAACCAAACCACTCAGCATAACCAAACCACTCAGCATAACCAAACCACCCAGGATAACCAAACCACCCAGCATAACCAAACCACTCAGCATAACCAAATCACTCAGGATAACCAAACCACCAGGATAACCAAACCACTCAGGATAACCCAAATCATCCAGCATAACCAAACCACCCAGGATAACCAAACCACTCAGCATAACCAAACCACTCAGCATAACCAAACAACTCAGCATAACCAAACCACCCAGGATAACCAAACCACCCAGGATAACCCAAACCACCCAGTATAACCGAAACCACCCAGCATAACCAAACCACCCAGGATAACCCAAACCATCCAGCAAAACCAAACCATCCAGCATAACCAAACCACTCAGCATAACCAAACCATCCAGCATAACCAAACCATCCAGCATAAGCAAACCACCCAGCATAACCAAATCATCCAGCATAACCAAACCACCCAGGATAACCCAAACCACCCAGCATAACCAAACCACTCAGCATAACCAGGACAACCAAACCACCCAGGACAACCAAATCATCCAACATAACCAAACCACCCAGGACAACCAAACCACCCAGGATAACCCAAACCACTCAGCATAACCAAACCACCCAGGATAACCCAAACCACTCAGCATAACCAAACCATCCAGCATAACCAAACCACCCAGCATAACCAAACCACCCAGCATAACCAAATCATCCAGCATAACCAAACCACCCAGGATAACCCAAACCACTCAGCATAACCAAACCACCCAGGACAACCAAACCACCCAGGATAACCCAAACCACGCAGCATAACCAAACCACCCAGGATAACCCAAACCACCCAGGATAACCAAACCACCCAGGATAACCAAACCACCCAGGATAACCAAACCACACAGCATAACCAAACCACCCAGGATAACCCAAACCACCCAGCATAACCAAACCACCCAGCATAACCAAACCACCCAGCATAACCAAACCACCCAGCATAACCAAACCACCCAGGATAACCCAAACCACCCAGGATAACCCAAACCACCCAGGATAACCCAAACCACCCAGCATAACCAAACCACCCAGGATAACCCAAACCACCCAGCATAACCAAACCACCCAGGATAACCCAAATCATCCAGCATAACCAAACCACCCAGCATAACCAAACCACCCAGCATAACCAAACCACCCAGGATAACCCAAACCACCCAGCATAACCAAACCACCCAGGATAACCCAAATCATCCAGCATAACCAAATCATCCAGCATAACCAAACCATCCAGCATAACCAAACCACCCAGCATAACCAAACCACCCAGCATAACCAAACCACCCAGCATAACCAAACCACCCAGCATAACCAAACCATCCAGCATAACCAAACCATCCAGCATAACCAAACCATCCAGCATAACCAAACCATCCAGCATAACCAAACCATCCAGCATAACCAAACCACCCAGCATAACCAAACCATCCAGCATAACCAAACCATCCAGCATAACCAAACCATCCAGCATAACCAAACCACCAAGCATAACCAAACCATCCAGCATAACCAAACCATCCATCATAACCCAAACCACCCAGCATAACCAAACCATCCAGCATAACCCAAAGCACCCAGCATAACCAAACCACCCAGCATAACCAAACCACCCAGCATAACCAAACCACCCAGGATAACCCAAACCACCCAGCATAACCAAACCATCCAGCATAACCAATCCATCCAGCAAAACCAAACCACCCAGCATAACCAAACCACCCAGCATAACCAAACCATCCAGCATAACCAAACCACCCAGGATAACCCAAACCATCCAGCAAAACCAAACCACTCAGCATAACCAAATCATCCAGCATAACCAAAACATCCAGCATAACCAAACCACTCAGCATAACCAAACCACTCAGCATAACCAAACCACCCAGCATAACCAAACCACTCATGATAACCCAAACCACCCAGGATAACCAAATCACTCAGGATAACCAAACCACCCAGGATAACCAAACCACTCAGCATAACCAAATCACTCAGGATAACCAAATCATCCAGCATAACCAAATCATCCAGCATAACTAAATCATCCAGCATAACCAAACCATCCAGCATAACCAAACCATCCAGCATAACCAAATCATCCAGCATAACCAAATCATCCAGCATAACCAAATCATCCAGCATAACTAAACCATCCAGCATAACTAAACCATCCAGCATAACTAAACCATCCAGCATAACCAAAATAATCCAGCATAACCAAACCATCCAGCATAACTAAATTATCCAGCATACCCAAACCACCCAGTATAACCAAACCACCCAGCATAACTAAACCACTCAGCATAACCAAACCACTCAGCATAACCAAACCATCCAGCATAACCAAACCATCCAGCATAACCAAATCATCCAGTATAACCAAACCACCCAGCATAACCAAACCACTCACCATAACCAAACCACTCAGCATAACCAAACCACCCAGCATAACCAAACCACCCAGGATAACCAAACCACCCAGGATAACCCAAATCATCCAGCATAACCAAATCATCCAGCATAACCAAACCACCCAGGGTAACCCAAACCACTCAGCATAACCAAACCACTCAGCATAACCAAACCACTCAGCATAACCAAACCACCCAGGACAACCCAAATCATCCAGCAGAACCAAACCACTCAGCATAACCAAACCACCCAGGAAAACCAAACCACCCAGGACAACCCAAATCATCCAGCATAACCAAATCACTAAGCATAACCAAACCATCCAGCATAACCAAACCACCCAGGATAACCAAACCACTCAGCATAACCAAACAACTCAGCATAACCAAACCACCCAGGATAACCAAACCACCCAGTATAACCGAAACCACCCAGCATAACCAAACCACCTAGGATAACCCAAACCATCCAGCAAAACCAAACCATCCAGCATAACCAAACCACTCAGCATAACCAAACCATCCAGCATAACCAAACCACCCAGGATAACCAAACCACTCAGCATAACCAAACAACTCAGCATAACCAAACCACCCAGCATAACCAAACCACCCAGGATAACCAAACCACTCAGCATAACCAAACCACTCAGCATAACCAAACAACTCAGCATAACCAAACCACCCAGGATAACCAAACCACCCAGGATAACCCAAACCACCCAGTATAACCGAAACCACCCAGCATAACCAAACCACCCAGGATAACCCAAACCATCCAGCAAAACCAAACCATCCAGCATAACCAAACCACTCAGCATAACCAAACCATCCAGCATAACCAAACCATCCAGCATAAGCAAACCACCCAGCATAACCAAATCATCCAGCATAACCAAACCACCCAGGATAACCCAAACCACCCAGCATAACCAAACCACTCAGCATAACCAGGACAACCAAACCACCCAGGACAACCAAATCATCCAACATAACCAAACCACCCAGGACAACCAAACCACCCAGGATAACCCAAACCACTCAGCATAACCAAACCACCCAGGATAACCCAAACCACTCAGCATAACCAAACCATCCAGCATAACCAAACCACCCAGCATAACCAAACCACCCAGCATAACCAAATCATCCAGCATAACCAAACCACCCAGGATAACCCAAACCACTCAGCATAACCAAACCACCCAGGACAACCAAACCACCCAGGATAACCCAAACCACGCAGCATAACCAAACCACCCAGGATAACCCAAACCACCCAGGATAACCAAACCACCCAGGATAACCAAACCACCCAGGATAACCAAACCACACAGCATAACCAAACCACCCAGGATAACCCAAACCACCCAGCATAACCAAACCACCCAGCATAACCAAACCACCCAGCATAACCAAACCACCCAGCATAACCAAACCACCCAGGATAACCCAAACCACCCAGGATAACCCAAACCACCCAGGATAACCCAAACCACCCAGCATAACCAAACCACCCAGGATAACCCAAACCACCCAGCATAACCAAACCACCCAGGATAACCCAAATCATCCAGCATAACCAAACCACCCAGCATAACCAAACCACCCAGCATAACCAAACCACCCAGGATAACCCAAACCACCCAGCATAACCAAACCACCCAGGATAACCCAAATCATCCAGCATAACCAAATCATCCAGCATAACCAAACCATCCAGCATAACCAAACCACCCAGCATAACCAAACCACCCAGCATAACCAAACCACCCAGCATAACCAAACCATCCAGCATAACCAAACCATCCAGCATAACCAAACCATCCAGCATAACCAAACCATCCAGCATAACCAAACCATCCAGCATAACCAAACCACCCAGCATAACCAAACCATCCAGCATAACCAAACCATCCAGCATAACCAAACCATCCAGCATAACCAAACCACCAAGCATAACCAAACCATCCAGCATAACCAAACCATCCATCATAACCCAAACCACCCAGCATAACCAAACCATCCAGCATAACCCAAAGCACCCAGCATAACCAAACCACCCAGCATAACCAAACCACCCAGCATAACCAAACCACCCAGGATAACCCAAACCACCCAGCATAACCAAACCATCCAGCATAACCAATCCATCCAGCAAAACCAAACCACCCAGCATAACCAAACCACCCAGCATAACCAAACCATCCAGCATAACCAAACCACCCAGGATAACCCAAACCATCCAGCAAAACCAAACCACTCAGCATAACCAAATCATCCAGCATAACCAAAACATCCAGCATAACCAAACCACTCAGCATAACCAAACCACTCAGCATAACCAAACCACCCAGCATAACCAAACCACTCATGATAACCCAAACCACCCAGGATAACCAAATCACTCAGGATAACCAAACCACCCAGGATAACCAAACCACTCAGCATAACCAAATCACTCAGGATAACCAAATCATCCAGCATAACCAAATCATCCAGCATAACTAAATCATCCAGCATAACCAAACCATCCAGCATAACCAAACCATCCAGCATAACCAAATCATCCAGCATAACCAAATCATCCAGCATAACCAAATCATCCAGCATAACTAAACCATCCAGCATAACTAAACCATCCAGCATAACTAAACCATCCAGCATAACCAAAATAATCCAGCATAACCAAACCATCCAGCATAACTAAATTATCCAGCATACCCAAACCACCCAGTATAACCAAACCACCCAGCATAACTAAACCACTCAGCATAACCAAACCACTCAGCATAACCAAACCATCCAGCATAACCAAACCATCCAGCATAACCAAATCATCCAGTATAACCAAACCACCCAGCATAACCAAACCACTCACCATAACCAAACCACTCAGCATAACCAAACCACCCAGCATAACCAAACCACCCAGGATAACCAAACCACCCAGGATAACCCAAATCATCCAGCATAACCAAATCATCCAGCATAACCAAACCACCCAGGGTAACCCAAACCACTCAGCATAACCAAACCACTCAGCATAACCAAACCACTCAGCATAACCAAACCACCCAGGACAACCCAAATCATCCAGCAGAACCAAACCACTCAGCATAACCAAACCACCCAGGAAAACCAAACCACCCAGGACAACCCAAATCATCCAGCATAACCAAATCACTAAGCATAACCAAACCATCCAGCATAACCAAACCACCCAGGATAACCAAACCACTCAGCATAACCAAACAACTCAGCATAACCAAACCACCCAGGATAACCAAACCACCCAGGATAACCAAACCACCCAGGATAACCCAAACCACCCAGCATAACCAAACCACCTAGGATAACCCAAACCATCCAGCAAAACCAAACCACCCAGGGTAACCCAAACCACTCAGCATAACCAAACCATCCAGCATAGCCAAACCATCTGGCATAACCAAACCACTCAGCATAACCAAACCACCCAGCATAACCAAACCACCCAGGATAACCAAACCACCCAGGATAACCCAAACCACCCAGCATAACCAAACCACCTAGCATAACCCAAACCATCCAGCAAAACCAAACCATCCAGCAAAACCAAACCACCCAGGGCAACCCAAACCACTCAGCATAACCAAACCATCCAGCATAGCCAAACCATCTGGCATAACCAAACCACTCAGCATAACCAAACCACTCAGCATAACCAAACCATCCGGCATAACCAAACCACCCAGGGTAACCCAAACCACTCAGCATAACCAAACCACTCAGCATAACCAAACCATCCGGCATAACCAAACCATCCGGCATAACCAAACCACCCAGCATAACCAAACCACCCAGCATAACCAAACAACTCAGCATAACCAAACCACTCAGCATAACCAAACCACCCAGGATAACCCAAACCACCCAGCATAACCAAACCACCCAGGATAACCCAAACCATCCAGCAAAACCAAACCATCCAGCATAACCAAACCACCCAGGGTAACCCAAACCACTCAGCATAACCAAACCACTCAGCATAACCAAACCACCCAGGATAACCAAACCACCCGGCATAACCAAACCATCCGGCATAACCAAACCATCCAGCATAACCAAACCACTCAGCATAACCAAACCACTCAGCATAACCAAACCATCCGGCAAAACCAAACCATCCGGCATAACCAAACCACTCAGCATAACCAAACCATCCAGCATAACCAAACCATCCAGCATAACCAAACCACTCAGCATAACCAAACCACTCAGCATAACCAAACCACCCAGCATAACCAAACCACTCAGCATAACCAAACAACTCAGCATAACCAAACCACCCAGAATAACCAAACCACCCAGGATAACCCAAATCATCCAGCATAACCAAATCATCCAGCATAACCAAACCACCCAGGATAACCCAAACCATCCAGCAAAACCAAACCACTCAGCATAACCAAATCATCCAGCATAACCAAACCACCCAGCATACCCAAACCACTCAGCATAACCAAACCACTCAGCATAACCAAACCACTCAGCATAACGAAACCACCCAGCATAACCAAACCACCCAGGATAACCCAAACCATCCAGCATAACCAAACCACTTAGCATAACCAAACCACTCAGCATAACCAAACCACCCAGGATAACCAAACCACCCAGCATAACCAAACCACTCAGCATAACCAAATCACTCAGGATAACCAAATCACCCAGGATAACCAAACCACTCAGGATAACCCAAATCATCCAGCATAACCAAACCACCCAGGATAACCAAACCACCCAGCATAACCAAACCACTCAGCATAACCAAATCACTCAGGATAACCAAATCACCCAGGATAACCAAACCACTCAGGATAACCCAAATCATCCAGCATAACCAAACCACCCAGGATAACCAAACCACTCAGCATAACCAAACCACTCAGCATAACCAAACCACTCAGCATAACCAAACCACTCAGCATAACCAAACAACTCAGCATAACCAAACCACCCAGGATAATCGAACCACCCAGGATAACCAAACCACCCAGGATAACCCAAACCACCCAGCATAACCAAACCACCCAGGATAACCCAAGCCATCCAGCAAAACCAAACCATCCAGCATAACCAAACCACCCAGGGTAACCCAAACCACTCAGCATAACCAAACCACTGAGCATAACCAAACCACTCAGCATAACCAAACCATCCGGCATAACCAAACCATCCAGCATAACCAAACCACCCAGCATCACCAAACCACCAAGGATAACCAAACCACTCAGCATAACCAAACCACCCAGGATAACCAAACCACCCAGGACAACCCAAATCATCCAGCATAACCAAACCACCCAGGATAACTCAAACCACTCAGCATAACCAAACCACTCAGCATAACCAAACCACCCAGGATAACCAAACCACCCAGGATAACCCAAATCATCCAGCAAAACCCAAACCACCCAGCGTAACCAAACCACCCAGGATAACCCAAACCACCCAGCATAACCAAACCACCCAGCATAACCAAACCACCCAGCATAACCAAACCACCCAGCATAACCAAACCACCCAGGATAACCCAAACCACCCAGCATAACCAAACCACCCAGCATAACCAAACCACCCAGGATAACCCAAATTATCCAGCAAAACCAAATCATCCAGCATAACCAAATCATCCAGCATAACCCAACCCACCCAGCATAACCAAACCATCCAGCATAACCAAACCATCCAGCATAACCAAACCACCCAGCATAACCAAACCACCCAGCATAACCAAACCATCCAGCATAACCAAACCACCCAGCATAACCAAACAATCCAGCATAACCAAACCATCCAGCATAACCAAACCACCCAGCATAACCAAACCATCCAGCATAACCAAACCATCCAGCATAACCAAACCATCCAGCATAACCAAACCATCCAGCATAACCAAACCACCCAGCATAACCAAACCATCCAGCATCACCAAACTATCCAACATAACCAAACCATCCAGCATAACCAAACCACCCAGCATAACCAAACCACCCAGCATAACCCAAACCACCCAGCATAACCAAACCATCCAGCATAACCCAAAGCATCCAGCATAACCAAACCACCCAGCATAACCAAACCACCCAGCATAACCAAACCACCCAGCATAACCAAACCATCCAGCATAACCAAACCATCCAGCATAACCAAACCATCCAGTATAACCAAACCATCCAGCATAACCAAACCACCCAGCATAACCAAACCATCCAGCATAACCAAACCACCCAGCATAACCAAACCACTCAGCATAACCAAACCACCCAGGATAACCAAACCACCCAGGATAACCCAAATCATCCAGCAAAACCCAAACCACCCAGCGTAACCAAACCACCCAGGATAACCCAAACCACCCAGCATAACCAAACCACCCAGCATAACCAAACCACCCAGCATAACCAAACCACCCAGCATAACCAAACCACCCAGGATAACCCAAACCACCCAGCATAACCAAACCATCCAGCATAACCAATCCATCCAGCAAAACCAAACCACCCAGCATAACCAAACCACCCAGCATAACCAAACCATCCAGCATAACCAAACCACCCAGGATAACCCAAACCATCCAGCAAAACCAAACCACTCAGCATAACCAAATCATCCAGCATAACCAAACCATCCAGCATAACCAAACCACTCAGCATAACCAAATCATCCAGCATAACCAAACCATCCAGCAAAACCAAACCACTCAGCATAACCAAACCACCCAGCATAACCAAACCACTCAGGATAACCCAAACCACCCAGGATAACCAAATCACTCAGCATAACCAAACCACCCAGGATAACCAAACCACTCAGCATAACCAAATCACTCAGGATAACCAAATCATCCAGCATAACCAAATCATCCAGCATAACTAAACCATCCAGCATAACTAAATCATCCAGCATAACCAAACCATCCAGCATAACCAAACCATCCAGCATAACCAAATCATCCAGCATAACCAAATCATCCAGCATTACCAAATCATCCAGCATAACCAAATCATCCAGCATAACCAAAAACATCCAGCATAACTAAACCATCCAGCATAACTAAACCATCCAGCATAACCAAAATAATCCAGCATAACCAAACCATCCAGCATAACTAAATTATCCAGCATACCCAAACCACCCAGTATAACCAAACCACCCAGCATAACCAAACCATCCAGCATAACCAAATCATCCAGTATAACCAAACCACCCAGCATAACCAAACCACTCACCATAACCAAACCACTCAGCATAACCAAACCACCCAGCATAACCAAACCACCCAGGATAACCCAAATCATCCAGCATAACCAAATCATCCAGCATAACCAAACCACCCAGGAAAACAAACCACCCAGGACAACCCAAATCATCCAGCATAACCAAATCATCCAGCATAACCCAAACCACCCAGCATAACCAAACCACCCAGGACAACCCAAACTTTCCAGCATAACCAAACCATCCAGCATAACCAACCCATCCAGCATAACCAAACCATCCAGCCTAACCAAACCATCCAGCATAACCAAACCATTCAGCATAACCAACCCATCCAGCATAACCAAACCATCCAGCATAACCAAACCATCCAGCATAACCAAACCATCCAGCATAACCAAACCATCCAGCATAACCAAACCATCCAGCATAACCAAACCATCCAGCATAACCAAACCATCCAGCATAACCAAACCACCCAGCATAACCAAACCACCCAGCATAACCAAACCATCCAGCATAACCAAACCACCCAGCATAACCAAACCATCCAGCATAACCAAACCATCCAGCATAATCAAACCACCCAGCATAACCAAACAACCCAGCATAACCAAACCATCCAGCATCACCAAACCATCCAGCATAACCAAACCATCCAGCATAACCAAACCATCCAGCATAACCAAACCATCCAGCATAACCCAAACCACCCAGCATAACCAAACCATCCAGCATAACCCAAAGCACCCAGCATAACCAAACCACCCAGCATAACCAAACCACCCAGCATAACCAAACCACCCAGGATAACCCAAACCATCCAGCATAACCAAACCATCCAGCATAACCAAACCACCCAGGATAACCAAACCACCCGGCATAACCAAACCATCCGGCATAACCAAACCATCCAGCATAACCAAACCACTCAGCATAACCAAACCACTCAGCATAACCAAACCATCCGGCAAAACCAAACCATCCGGCATAACCAAACCACTCAGCATAACCAAACCATCCAGCATAACCAAACCATCCAGCATAACCAAACCACTCAGCATAACCAAACCACTCAGCATAACCAAACCACCCAGCATAACCAAACCACTCAGCATAACCAAACAACTCAGCATAACCAAACCACCCAGAATAACCAAACCACCCAGGATAACCCAAATCATCCAGCATAACCAAATCATCCAGCATAACCAAACCACCCAGGATAACCCAAACCATCCAGCAAAACCAAACCACTCAGCATAACCAAATCATCCAGCATAACCAAACCACCCAGCATACCCAAACCACTCAGCATAACCAAACCACTCAGCATAACCAAACCACTCAGCATAACGAAACCACCCAGCATAACCAAACCACCCAGGATAACCCAAACCATCCAGCATAACCAAACCACTTAGCATAACCAAACCACTCAGCATAACCAAACCACCCAGGATAACCAAACCACCCAGCATAACCAAACCACTCAGCATAACCAAATCACTCAGGATAACCAAATCACCCAGGATAACCAAACCACTCAGGATAACCCAAATCATCCAGCATAACCAAACCACCCAGGATAACCAAACCACTCAGCATAACCAAACCACTCAGCATAACCAAACAACTCAGCATAACCAAACCACCCAGGATAACCAAACCACCCAGGATAACCAAACCACCCAGCATAACCAAACCACTCAGCATAACCAAATCACTCAGGATAACCAAATCACCCAGGATAACCAAACCACTCAGGATAACCCAAATCATCCAGCATAACCAAACCACCCAGGATAACCAAACCACTCAGCATAACCAAACCACTCAGCATAACCAAACCACTCAGCATAACCAAACCACTCAGCATAACCAAACAACTCAGCATAACCAAACCACCCAGGATAATCGAACCACCCAGGATAACCAAACCACCCAGGATAACCCAAACCACCCAGCATAACCAAACCACCCAGGATAACCCAAGCCATCCAGCAAAACCAAACCATCCAGCATAACCAAACCACCCAGGGTAACCCAAACCACTCAGCATAACCAAACCACTGAGCATAACCAAACCACTCAGCATAACCAAACCATCCGGCATAACCAAACCATCCAGCATAACCAAACCACCCAGCATCACCAAACCACCAAGGATAACCAAACCACTCAGCATAACCAAACCACCCAGGATAACCAAACCACCCAGGACAACCCAAATCATCCAGCATAACCAAACCACCCAGGATAACTCAAACCACTCAGCATAACCAAACCACTCAGCATAACCAAACCACCCAGGATAACCAAACCACCCAGGATAACCCAAATCATCCAGCAAAACCCAAACCACCCAGCGTAACCAAACCACCCAGGATAACCCAAACCACCCAGCATAACCAAACCACCCAGCATAACCAAACCACCCAGCATAACCAAACCACCCAGCATAACCAAACCACCCAGGATAACCCAAACCACCCAGCATAACCAAACCACCCAGGATAACCCAAATTATCCAGCAAAACCAAATCATCCAGCATAACCAAATCATCCAGCATACCCAAACCACCCAGCATAACCAAACCATCCAGCATAACCAAACCATCCAGCATAACCAAACCACCCAGCATAACCAAACCACCCAGCATAACCAAACCATCCAGCATAACCAAACCACCCAGCATAACCAAACAATCCAGCATAACCAAACCATCCAGCATAACCAAACCACCCAGCATAACCAAACCATCCAGCATAACCAAACCATCCAGCATAACCAAACCATCCAGCATAACCAAACCATCCAGCATAACCAAACCACCCAGCATAACCAAACCATCCAGCATCACCAAACTATCCAACATAACCAAACCATCCAGCATAACCAAACCACCCAGCATAACCCAAACCATCCAGCATAACCCAAAGCACCCAGCATAACCAAACCACCCAGCATAACCAAACCACCCAGCATAACCAAACCACCCAGCATAACCAAACCATCCAGCATAACCAAACCATCCAGCATAACCAAACCATCCAGCATAACCAAACCACCCAGGATAACCAAACCACTCAGCATAACCAAACAACTCAGCATAACCAAACCACCCAGGATAACCAAACCACCCAGGATAACCAAACCACCCAGGATAACCCAAACCACCCAGCATAACCAAACCACCTAGGATAACCCAAACCATCCAGCAAAACCAAACCACCCAGGGTAACCCAAACCACTCAGCATAACCAAACCATCCAGCATAGCCAAACCATCTGGCATAACCAAACCACTCAGCATAACCAAACCACCCAGCATAACCAAACCACCCAGGATAACCAAACCACCCAGGATAACCCAAACCACCCAGCATAACCAAACCACCTAGCATAACCCAAACCATCCAGCAAAACCAAACCATCCAGCAAAACCAAACCACCCAGGGCAACCCAAACCACTCAGCATAACCAAACCATCCAGCATAGCCAAACCATCTGGCATAACCAAACCACTCAGCATAACCAAACCACTCAGCATAACCAAACCATCCGGCATAACCAAACCACCCAGGGTAACCCAAACCACTCAGCATAACCAAACCACTCAGCATAACCAAACCATCCGGCATAACCAAACCATCCGGCATAACCAAACCACCCAGCATAACCAAACCACCCAGCATAACCAAACAACTCAGCATAACCAAACCACTCAGCATAACCAAACCACCCAGGATAACCCAAACCACCCAGCATAACCAAACCACCCAGGATAACCCAAACCATCCAGCAAAACCAAACCATCCAGCATAACCAAACCACCCAGGGTAACCCAAACCACTCAGCATAACCAAACCACTCAGCATAACCAAACCACCCAGGATAACCAAACCACCCGGCATAACCAAACCATCCGGCATAACCAAACCATCCAGCATAACCAAACCACTCAGCATAACCAAACCACTCAGCATAACCAAACCATCCGGCAAAACCAAACCATCCGGCATAACCAAACCACTCAGCATAACCAAACCATCCAGCATAACCAAACCATCCAGCATAACCAAACCACTCAGCATAACCAAACCACTCAGCATAACCAAACCACCCAGCATAACCAAACCACTCAGCATAACCAAACAACTCAGCATAACCAAACCACCCAGAATAACCAAACCACCCAGGATAACCCAAATCATCCAGCATAACCAAATCATCCAGCATAACCAAACCACCCAGGATAACCCAAACCATCCAGCAAAACCAAACCACTCAGCATAACCAAATCATCCAGCATAACCAAACCACCCAGCATACCCAAACCACTCAGCATAACCAAACCACTCAGCATAACCAAACCACTCAGCATAACGAAACCACCCAGCATAACCAAACCACCCAGGATAACCCAAACCATCCAGCATAACCAAACCACTTAGCATAACCAAACCACTCAGCATAACCAAACCACCCAGGATAACCAAACCACCCAGCATAACCAAACCACTCAGCATAACCAAATCACTCAGGATAACCAAATCACCCAGGATAACCAAACCACTCAGGATAACCCAAATCATCCAGCATAACCAAACCACCCAGGATAACCAAACCACCCAGCATAACCAAACCACTCAGCATAACCAAATCACTCAGGATAACCAAATCACCCAGGATAACCAAACCACTCAGGATAACCCAAATCATCCAGCATAACCAAACCACCCAGGATAACCAAACCACTCAGCATAACCAAACCACTCAGCATAACCAAACCACTCAGCATAACCAAACCACTCAGCATAACCAAACAACTCAGCATAACCAAACCACCCAGGATAATCGAACCACCCAGGATAACCAAACCACCCAGGATAACCCAAACCACCCAGCATAACCAAACCACCCAGGATAACCCAAGCCATCCAGCAAAACCAAACCATCCAGCATAACCAAACCACCCAGGGTAACCCAAACCACTCAGCATAACCAAACCACTGAGCATAACCAAACCACTCAGCATAACCAAACCATCCGGCATAATCAAACCATCCAGCATAACCAAACCACCCAGCATCACCAAACCACCAAGGATAACCAAACCACTCAGCATAACCAAACCACCCAGGATAACCAAACCACCCAGGACAACCCAAATCATCCAGCATAACCAAACCACCCAGGATAACTCAAACCACTCAGCATAACCAAACCACTCAGCATAACCAAACCACCCAGGATAACCAAACCACCCAGGATAACCCAAATCATCCAGCAAAACCCAAACCACCCAGCGTAACCAAACCACCCAGGATAACCCAAACCACCCAGCATAACCAAACCACCCAGCATAACCAAACCACCCAGCATAACCAAACCACCCAGCATAACCAAACCACCCAGGATAACCCAAACCACCCAGCATAA
This sequence comes from Myxine glutinosa, assembly GCF_964187855.1. NCBI lineage: Eukaryota > Metazoa > Chordata > Myxini > Myxiniformes > Myxinidae > Myxine > Myxine glutinosa. Next base: position 92,475,440 of record NC_136272.1, on the reverse strand, counting down.
CCAAACCACCCAGCATAACCAAACCACCCAGGATAACCCAAATTATCCAGCAAAACCAAATCATCCAGCATAACCAAATCATCCAGCATAACCCAACCCACCCAGCATAACCAAACCATCCAGCATAACCAAACCATCCAGCATAACCAAACCACCCAGCATAACCAAACCACCCAGCATAACCAAACCATCCAGCATAACCAAACCACCCAGCATAACCAAACAATCCAGCATAACCAAACCATCCAGCATAACCAAACCACCCAGCATAACCAAACCATCCAGCATAACCAAACCATCCAGCATAACCAAACCATCCAGCATAACCAAACCATCCAGCATAACCAAACCACCCAGCATAACCAAACCATCCAGCATCACCAAACTATCCAACATAACCAAACCATCCAGCATAACCAAACCACCCAGCATAACCAAACCACCCAGCATAACCCAAACCACCCAGCATAACCAAACCATCCAGCATAACCCAAAGCATCCAGCATAACCAAACCACCCAGCATAACCAAACCACCCAGCATAACCAAACCACCCAGCATAACCAAACCATCCAGCATAACCAAACCATCCAGCATAACCAAACCATCCAGTATAACCAAACCATCCAGCATAACCAAACCACCCAGCATAACCAAACCATCCAGCATAACCAAACCACCCAGCATAACCAAACCACTCAGCATAACCAAACCACCCAGGATAACCAAACCACCCAGGATAACCCAAATCATCCAGCAAAACCCAAACCACCCAGCGTAACCAAACCACCCAGGATAACCCAAACCACCCAGCATAACCAAACCACCCAGCATAACCAAACCACCCAGCATAACCAAACCACCCAGCATAACCAAACCACCCAGGATAACCCAAACCACCCAGCATAACCAAACCATCCAGCATAACCAATCCATCCAGCAAAACCAAACCACCCAGCATAACCAAACCACCCAGCATAACCAAACCATCCAGCATAACCAAACCACCCAGGATAACCCAAACCATCCAGCAAAACCAAACCACTCAGCATAACCAAATCATCCAGCATAACCAAACCATCCAGCATAACCAAACCACTCAGCATAACCAAATCATCCAGCATAACCAAACCATCCAGCAAAACCAAACCACTCAGCATAACCAAACCACCCAGCATAACCAAACCACTCAGGATAACCCAAACCACCCAGGATAACCAAATCACTCAGCATAACCAAACCACCCAGGATAACCAAACCACTCAGCATAACCAAATCACTCAGGATAACCAAATCATCCAGCATAACCAAATCATCCAGCATAACTAAACCATCCAGCATAACTAAATCATCCAGCATAACCAAACCATCCAGCATAACCAAACCATCCAGCATAACCAAATCATCCAGCATAACCAAATCATCCAGCATTACCAAATCATCCAGCATAACCAAATCATCCAGCATAACCAAAAACATCCAGCATAACTAAACCATCCAGCATAACTAAACCATCCAGCATAACCAAAATAATCCAGCATAACCAAACCATCCAGCATAACTAAATTATCCAGCATACCCAAACCACCCAGTATAACCAAACCACCCAGCATAACCAAACCATCCAGCATAACCAAATCATCCAGTATAACCAAACCACCCAGCATAACCAAACCACTCACCATAACCAAACCACTCAGCATAACCAAACCACCCAGCATAACCAAACCACCCAGGATAACCCAAATCATCCAGCATAACCAAATCATCCAGCATAACCAAACCACCCAGGAAAACAAACCACCCAGGACAACCCAAATCATCCAGCATAACCAAATCATCCAGCATAACCCAAACCACCCAGCATAACCAAACCACCCAGGACAACCCAAACTTTCCAGCATAACCAAACCATCCAGCATAACCAACCCATCCAGCATAACCAAACCATCCAGCCTAACCAAACCATCCAGCATAACCAAACCATTCAGCATAACCAACCCATCCAGCATAACCAAACCATCCAGCATAACCAAACCATCCAGCATAACCAAACCATCCAGCATAACCAAACCATCCAGCATAACCAAACCATCCAGCATAACCAAACCATCCAGCATAACCAAACCATCCAGCATAACCAAACCACCCAGCATAACCAAACCACCCAGCATAACCAAACCATCCAGCATAACCAAACCACCCAGCATAACCAAACCATCCAGCATAACCAAACCATCCAGCATAATCAAACCACCCAGCATAACCAAACAACCCAGCATAACCAAACCATCCAGCATCACCAAACCATCCAGCATAACCAAACCATCCAGCATAACCAAACCATCCAGCATAACCAAACCATCCAGCATAACCCAAACCACCCAGCATAACCAAACCATCCAGCATAACCCAAAGCACCCAGCATAACCAAACCACCCAGCATAACCAAACCACCCAGCATAACCAAACCACCCAGGATAACCCAAACCATCCAGCATAACCAAACCATCCAGCATAACCAAACCACCCAGGATAACCAAACCACCCGGCATAACCAAACCATCCGGCATAACCAAACCATCCAGCATAACCAAACCACTCAGCATAACCAAACCACTCAGCATAACCAAACCATCCGGCAAAACCAAACCATCCGGCATAACCAAACCACTCAGCATAACCAAACCATCCAGCATAACCAAACCATCCAGCATAACCAAACCACTCAGCATAACCAAACCACTCAGCATAACCAAACCACCCAGCATAACCAAACCACTCAGCATAACCAAACAACTCAGCATAACCAAACCACCCAGAATAACCAAACCACCCAGGATAACCCAAATCATCCAGCATAACCAAATCATCCAGCATAACCAAACCACCCAGGATAACCCAAACCATCCAGCAAAACCAAACCACTCAGCATAACCAAATCATCCAGCATAACCAAACCACCCAGCATACCCAAACCACTCAGCATAACCAAACCACTCAGCATAACCAAACCACTCAGCATAACGAAACCACCCAGCATAACCAAACCACCCAGGATAACCCAAACCATCCAGCATAACCAAACCACTTAGCATAACCAAACCACTCAGCATAACCAAACCACCCAGGATAACCAAACCACCCAGCATAACCAAACCACTCAGCATAACCAAATCACTCAGGATAACCAAATCACCCAGGATAACCAAACCACTCAGGATAACCCAAATCATCCAGCATAACCAAACCACCCAGGATAACCAAACCACTCAGCATAACCAAACCACTCAGCATAACCAAACAACTCAGCATAACCAAACCACCCAGGATAACCAAACCACCCAGGATAACCAAACCACCCAGCATAACCAAACCACTCAGCATAACCAAATCACTCAGGATAACCAAATCACCCAGGATAACCAAACCACTCAGGATAACCCAAATCATCCAGCATAACCAAACCACCCAGGATAACCAAACCACTCAGCATAACCAAACCACTCAGCATAACCAAACCACTCAGCATAACCAAACCACTCAGCATAACCAAACAACTCAGCATAACCAAACCACCCAGGATAATCGAACCACCCAGGATAACCAAACCACCCAGGATAACCCAAACCACCCAGCATAACCAAACCACCCAGGATAACCCAAGCCATCCAGCAAAACCAAACCATCCAGCATAACCAAACCACCCAGGGTAACCCAAACCACTCAGCATAACCAAACCACTGAGCATAACCAAACCACTCAGCATAACCAAACCATCCGGCATAACCAAACCATCCAGCATAACCAAACCACCCAGCATCACCAAACCACCAAGGATAACCAAACCACTCAGCATAACCAAACCACCCAGGATAACCAAACCACCCAGGACAACCCAAATCATCCAGCATAACCAAACCACCCAGGATAACTCAAACCACTCAGCATAACCAAACCACTCAGCATAACCAAACCACCCAGGATAACCAAACCACCCAGGATAACCCAAATCATCCAGCAAAACCCAAACCACCCAGCGTAACCAAACCACCCAGGATAACCCAAACCACCCAGCATAACCAAACCACCCAGCATAACCAAACCACCCAGCATAACCAAACCACCCAGCATAACCAAACCACCCAGGATAACCCAAACCACCCAGCATAACCAAACCACCCAGGATAACCCAAATTATCCAGCAAAACCAAATCATCCAGCATAACCAAATCATCCAGCATACCCAAACCACCCAGCATAACCAAACCATCCAGCATAACCAAACCATCCAGCATAACCAAACCACCCAGCATAACCAAACCACCCAGCATAACCAAACCATCCAGCATAACCAAACCACCCAGCATAACCAAACAATCCAGCATAACCAAACCATCCAGCATAACCAAACCACCCAGCATAACCAAACCATCCAGCATAACCAAACCATCCAGCATAACCAAACCATCCAGCATAACCAAACCATCCAGCATAACCAAACCACCCAGCATAACCAAACCATCCAGCATCACCAAACTATCCAACATAACCAAACCATCCAGCATAACCAAACCACCCAGCATAACCCAAACCATCCAGCATAACCCAAAGCACCCAGCATAACCAAACCACCCAGCATAACCAAACCACCCAGCATAACCAAACCACCCAGCATAACCAAACCATCCAGCATAACCAAACCATCCAGCATAACCAAACCATCCAGTATAACCAAACCATCCAGCATAACCAAACCACCCAGCATAACCAAACCATCCAGCATAACCAAACCATCCATCATAACCCAAACCACCCAGCATAACCAAACCATCCAGCATAACCCAAAGCACCCAGCATAACCAAACCACCCAGCATAACCAAACCACCCAGCATAACCAAACCACCCAGGATAACCCAAACCACCCAGCATAACCAAACCATCCAGCATAACCAATCCATCCAGCAAAACCAAACCACCCAGCATAACCAAACCACCCAGCATAACCAAACCATCCAGCATAACCAAACCACCCAGGATAACCCAAACCATCCAGCAAAACCAAACCACTCAGCATAACCAAATCATCCAGCATAACCAAACCATCCAGCATAACCAAACCACTCAGCATAACCAAATCATCCAGCATAACCAAACCATCCAGCAAAACCAAACCACTCAGCATAACCAAACCACCCAGCATAACCAAACCACTCAGGATAACCCAAACCACCCAGGATAACCAAATCACTCAGGATAACCAAACCACCCAGGATAACCAAACCACTCAGCATAACCAAATCACTCAGGATAACCAAATCATCCAGCATAACCAAATCATCCAGCATAACTAAACCATCCAGCATAACTAAATCATCCAGCATAACCAAACCATCCAGCATAACCAAACCATCCAGCATAACCAAATCATCCAGCATAACCAAATCATCCAGCATAACCAAATCATCCAGCATAACCAAATCATCCAGCATAACCAAAAACATCCAGCATAACTAAACCATCCAGCATAACCAAAATAATCCAGCATAACCAAACCATCCAGCATAACTAAATTATCCAGCATACCCAAACCACCCAGTATAACCAAACCACCCAGCATAACCAAACCATCCAGCATAACCAAATCATCCAGTATAACCAAACCACCCAGCATAACCAAACCACTCACCATAACCAAACCACTCAGCATAACCAAACCACCCAGCATAACCAAACCACCCAGGATAACCCAAATCATCCAGCATAACCAAATCATCCAGCATAACCAAACCACCCAGGAAAACAAACCACCCAGAACAACCCAAATCATCCAGCATAACCAAATCATCCAGCATACCCCAAACCACCCAGCATAACCAAACCACCCAGGACAACCCAAACTTTCCAGCATAACCAAACCATCCAGCATAACCAACCCATCCAGCATAACCAAACCATCCAGCATAACCAAACCATCCAGCATAACCAAACCATTCAGCATAACCAACCCATCCAGCATAACCAAACCATCCAGCATAACCAAACCATCCAGCATAACCAAACCATCCAGCATAACCAAACCATCCAGCATAACCAAACCATCCAGCATAACCAAACCATCCAGCATAACCAAACCATTCAGCATAACCAAACCACCCAGCATAACCAAACCACCCAGCATAACCAAACCATCCAGCATAACCAAACCACCCAGCATAACCAAACCATCCAGCATAACCAAACCATCCAGCATAATCAAACCACCCAGCATAACCAAACAACCCAGCATAACCAAACCATCCAGCATAACCAAACCATCCAGCATCACCAAACCATCCAGCATAACCAAACCATCCAGCATAACCAAACCATCCAGCATAACCAAACCATCCAGCATAACCCAAACCACCCAGCATAACCAAACCATCCAGCATAACCCAAAGCACCCAGCATAACCAAACCACCCAGCATATCCAAACCACCCAGCATAACCAAACCACCCAGGATAACCCAAACCATCCAGCATAACCAAACCATCCAGCATAACCAAACCACCCAGGATAACCCAAACCATCCAGCAAAACCAAACCACTAGGCATAACCAAATCATCCAGCATAACCAAACCACTCAGCATCACCAAATTATCCAGCATAACCAAACCATCCAGCATAACCAAACCATCCAGCATAACCAAACCATCCAGCATAACCAAACCACCCAGCATAACCAAACCATCCAGCATAACCAAACCATCCAGCATAACCAAACCATCCAGCATAACCAAACCATCCAGCATAACCAAACCACCCAGCATAACCAAACCACCCAGGATAACCAAACCACCCAGGATAACCCAAATCATCCAGCATAACCAAATCATCCAGCATAACCAAACCACCCAGGGTAACCCAAACCACTCAGCATAACCAAACCACTCAGCATAACCAAACCACTCAGCATAACCAAACCACCCAGGACAACCCAAATCATCCAGCAGAACCAAACCACTCAGCATAACCAAACCACCCAGGAAAACCAAACCACCCAGGACAACCCAAATCATCCAGCATAACCAAATCACTAAGCATAACCAAACCATCCAGCATAACCAAACCACCCAGGATAACCAAACCACTCAGCATAACCAAACAACTCAGCATAACCAAACCACCCAGGATAACCAAACCACCCAGGATAACCCAAACCACCCAGCATAACCAAACCACCTAGGATAACCCAAACCATCCAGCAAAACCAAACCACCCAGGGTAACCCAAACCACTCAGCATAACCAAACCATCCAGCATAGCCAAACCATCTGGCATAACCAAACCACTCAGCATAACCAAACCACCCAGCATAACCAAACCACCCAGGATAACCAAACCACCCAGGATAACCCAAACCACCCAGCATAACCAAACCACCTAGCATAACCCAAACCATCCAGCAAAACCAAACCATCCAGCAAAACCAAACCACCCAGGGTAACCCAAACCACTCAGCATAACCAAACCATCCAGCATAGCCAAACCATCTGGCATAACCAAACCACTCAGCATAACCAAACCACTCAGCATAACCAAACCATCCGGCATAACCAAACCACCCAGGGTAACCCAAACCACTCAGCATAACCAAACCACTCAGCATAACCAAACCATCCGGCATAACCAAACCATCCGGCATAACCAAACCACCCAGCATAACCAAACCACCCAGCATAACCAAACAACTCAGCATAACCAAACCACTCAGCATAACCAAACCATCCGGCATAACCAAACCACCCAGGGTAACCCAAACCACTCAGCATAACCAAACCACTCAGCATAACCAAACCATCCGGCATAACCAAACCATCCGGCATAACCAAACCACCCAGGATAACCCAAACCATCCAGCAAAACCAAACCATCCAGCATAACCAAACCACCCAGGGTAACCCAAACCACTCAGCATAACCAAACCACTCAGCATAACCAAACCACCCAGGATAACCAAACCACCCGGCATAACCAAACCATCCGGCATAACCAAACCATCCAGCATAACCAAACCACTCAGCATAACCAAACCACTCAGCATAACCAAACCATCCGGCAAAACCAAACCATCCGGCATAACCAAACCACTCAGCATAACCAAACCATCCAGCATAACCAAACCATCCAGCATAACCAAACCACTCAGCATAACCAAACCACTCAGCATAACCAAACCACCCAGCATAACCAAACCACTCAGCATAACCAAACAACTCAGCATAACCAAACCACCCAGAATAACCAAACCACCCAGGATAACCCAAATCATCCAGCATAACCAAATCATCCAGCATAACCAAACCACCCAGGATAACCCAAACCATCCAGCAAAACCAAACCACTCAGCATAACCAAATCATCCAGCATAACCAAACCACCCAGCATACCCAAACCACTCAGCATAACCAAACCACTCAGCATAACCAAACCACTCAGCATAACGAAACCACCCAGCATAACCAAACCACCCAGGATAACCCAAACCATCCAGCATAACCAAACCACTTAGCATAACCAAACCACTCAGCATAACCAAACCACCCAGGATAACCAAACCACCCAGCATAACCAAACCACTCAGCATAACCAAATCACTCAGGATAACCAAATCACCCAGGATAACCAAACCACTCAGGATAACCCAAATCATCCAGCATAACCAAACCACCCAGGATAACCAAACCACTCAGCATAACCAAACCACTCAGCATAACCAAACAACTCAGCATAACCAAACCACCCAGGATAACCAAACCACCCAGGATAACCAAACCACCCAGCATAACCAAACCACTCAGCATAACCAAATCACTCAGGATAACCAAATCACCCAGGATAACCAAACCACTCAGGATAACCCAAATCATCCAGCATAACCAAACCACCCAGGATAACCAAACCACTCAGCATAACCAAACCACTCAGCATAACCAAACCACTCAGCATAACCAAACCACTCAGCATAACCAAACAACTCAGCATAACCAAACCACCCAGGATAATCGAACCACCCAGGATAACCAAACCACCCAGGATAACCCAAACCACCCAGCATAACCAAACCACCCAGGATAACCCAAGCCATCCAGCAAAACCAAACCATCCAGCATAACCAAACCACCCAGGGTAACCCAAACCACTCAGCATAACCAAACCACTGAGCATAACCAAACCACTCAGCATAACCAAACCATCCGGCATAACCAAACCATCCAGCATAACCAAACCACCCAGCATCACCAAACCACCAAGGATAACCAAACCACTCAGCATAACCAAACCACCCAGGATAACCAAACCACCCAGGACAACCCAAATCATCCAGCATAACCAAACCACCCAGGATAACTCAAACCACTCAGCATAACCAAACCACTCAGCATAACCAAACCACCCAGGATAACCAAACCACCCAGGATAACCCAAATCATCCAGCAAAACCCAAACCACCCAGCGTAACCAAACCACCCAGGATAACCCAAACCACCCAGCATAACCAAACCACCCAGCATAACCAAACCACCCAGCATAACCAAACCACCCAGCATAACCAAACCACCCAGGATAACCCAAACCACCCAGCATAACCAAACCACCCAGGATAACCCAAATTATCCAGCAAAACCAAATCATCCAGCATAACCAAATCATCCAGCATAACCCAAACCACCCAGCATAACCAAACCATCCAGCATAACCAAACCATCCAGCATAACCAAACCACCCAGCATAACCAAACCACCCAGCATAACCAAACCATCCAGCATAACCAAACCACCCAGCATAACCAAACAATCCAGCATAACCAAACCATCCAGCATAACCAAACCACCCAGCATAACCAAACCATCCAGCATAACCAAACCATCCAGCATAACCAAACCATCCAGCATAACCAAACCATCCAGCATAACCAAACCACCCAGCATAACCAAACCATCCAGCATCACCAAACTATCCAACATAACCAAACCATCCAGCATAACCAAACCACCCAGCATAACCAAACCACCCAGCATAACCCAAACCACCCAGCATAACCAAACCATCCAGCATAACCCAAAGCACCCAGCATAACCAAACCACCCAGCATAACCAAACCACCCAGCATAACCAAACCACCCAGCATAACCAAACCATCCAGCATAACCAAACCATCCAGCATAACCAAACCATCCAGTATAACCAAACCATCCAGCATAACCAAACCACCCAGCATAACCAAACCATTCAGCATAACCAAACCACCCAGCATAACCAAACCACTCAGCATAACCAAACCACCCAGGATAACCAAACCACCCAGGATAACCCAAATCATCCAGCAAAACCCAAACCACCCAGCGTAACCAAACCACCCAGGATAACCCAAACCACCCAGCATAACCAAACCACCCAGCATAACCAAACCACCCAGCATAACCAAACCACCCAGCATAACCAAACCACCCAGGATAACCCAAACCACCCAGCATAACCAAACCATCCAGCATAACCAATCCATCCAGCAAAACCAAACCACCCAGCATGCATAACCAAACCACCCAGCATAACCAAACCATCCAGCATAACCAAACCACCCAGGATAACCCAAACCATCCAGCAAAACCAAACCACTCAGCATAACCAAATCATCCAGCATAACCAAACCATCCAGCATAACCAAACCACTCAGCATAACCAAATCATCCAGCATAACCAAACCATCCAGCAAAACCAAACCACTCAGCATAACCAAACCACCCAGCATAACCAAACCACTCAGGATAACCCAAACCACCCAGGATAACCAAATCACTCAGCATAACCAAACCACCCAGGATAACCAAACCACTCAGCATAACCAAATCACTCAGGATAACCAAATCATCCAGCATAACCAAATCATCCAGCATAACTAAACCATCCAGCATAACTAAATCATCCAGCATAACCAAACCATCCAGCATAACCAAACCATCCAGCATAACCAAATCATCCAGCATAACCAAATCATCCAGCATTACCAAATCATCCAGCATAACCAAATCATCCAGCATAACCAAAAACATCCAGCATAACTAAACCATCCAGCATAACTAAACCATCCAGCATAACCAAAATAATCCAGCATAACCAAACCATCCAGCATAACTAAATTATCCAGCATACCCAAACCACCCAGTATAACCAAACCACCCAGCATAACCAAACCATCCAGCATAACCAAATCATCCAGTATAACCAAACCACCCAGCATAACCAAACCACTCACCATAACCAAACCACTCAGCATAACCAAACCACCCAGCATAACCAAACCACCCAGGATAACCCAAATCATCCAGCATAACCAAATCATCCAGCATAACCAAACCACCCAGGAAAACAAACCACCCAGGACAACCCAAATCATCCAGCATAACCAAATCATCCAGCATAACCCAAACCACCCAGCATAACCAAACCACCCAGGACAACCCAAACTTTCCAGCATAACCAAACCATCCAGCATAACCAACCCATCCAGCATAACCAAACCATCCAGCCTAACCAAACCATCCAGCATAACCAAACCATTCAGCATAACCAACCCATCCAGCATAACCAAACCATCCAGCATAATCAAACCACCCAGCATAACCAAACAACCCAGCATAACCAAACCATCCAGCATAACCAAACCATCCAGCATCACCAAACCATCCAGCATAACCAAACCATCCAGCATAACCAAACCATCCAGCATAACCAAACCATCCAGCATAACCCAAACCACCCAGCATAACCAAACCATCCAGCATAACCCAAAGCACCCAGCATAACCAAACCACCCAGCATATCCAAACCACCCAGCATAACCAAACCACCCAGGATAACCCAAACCATCCAGCATAACCAAACCATCCAGCATAACCAAACCACCCAGGATAACCCAAACCATCCAGCAAAACCAAACCACTAGGCATAACCAAATCATCCAGCATAACCAAACCACTCAGCATCACCAAATTATCCAGCATAACCAAACCATCCAGCATAACCAAACCATCCAGCATAACCAAACCATCCAGCATAACCAAACCACCCAGCATAACCAAACCATCCAGCATAACCAAACCATCCAGCATAACCAAACCATCCAGCATAACCAAACCATCCAGCATAACCAAACCACCCAGCATAACCAAACCACCCAGGATAACCAAACCACCCAGGATAACCCAAATCATCCAGCATAACCAAATCATCCAGCATAACCAAACCACCCAGGGTAACCCAAACCACTCAGCATAACCAAACCACTCAGCATAACCAAACCACTCAGCATAACCAAACCACCCAGGACAACCCAAATCATCCAGCAGAACCAAACCACTCAGCATAACCAAACCACCCAGGAAAACCAAACCACCCAGGACAACCCAAATCATCCAGCATAACCAAATCACTAAGCATAACCAAACCATCCAGCATAACCAAACCACCCAGGATAACCAAACCACTCAGCATAACCAAACAACTCAGCATAACCAAACCACCCAGGATAACCAAACCACCCAGGATAACCCAAACCACCCAGCATAACCAAACCACCTAGGATAACCCAAACCATCCAGCAAAACCAAACCACCCAGGGTAACCCAAACCACTCAGCATAACCAAACCATCCAGCATAGCCAAACCATCTGGCATAACCAAACCACTCAGCATAACCAAACCACCCAGCATAACCAAACCACCCAGGATAACCAAACCACCCAGGATAACCCAAACCACCCAGCATAACCAAACCACCTAGCATAACCCAAACCATCCAGCAAAACCAAACCATCCAGCAAAACCAAACCACCCAGGGTAACCCAAACCACTCAGCATAACCAAACCATCCAGCATAGCCAAACCATCTGGCATAACCAAACCACTCAGCATAACCAAACCACTCAGCATAACCAAACCATCCGGCATAACCAAACCACCCAGGGTAACCCAAACCACTCAGCATAACCAAACCACTCAGCATAACCAAACCATCCGGCATAACCAAACCATCCGGCATAACCAAACCACCCAGCATAACCAAACCACCCAGCATAACCAAACAACTCAGCATAACCAAACCACTCAGCATAACCAAACCACCCAGGATAACCCAAACCACCCAGCATAACCAAACCACCCAGCATAACCAAACCACCCAGCATAACCAAACCACCCAGGATAACCCAAACCACCCAGCATAACCAAACCACCCAGGATAACCCAAATTATCCAGCAAAACCAAATCATCCAGCATAACCAAATCATCCAGCATAACCCAAACCACCCAGCATAACCAAACCATCCAGCATAACCAAACCATCCAGCATAACCAAACCACCCAGCATAACCAAACCACCCAGCATAACCAAACCATCCAGCATAACCAAACCACCCAGCATAACCAAACAATCCAGCATAACCAAACCATCCAGCATAACCAAACCACCCAGCATAACCAAACCATCCAGCATAACCAAACCATCCAGCATAACCAAACCATCCAGCATAACCAAACCACCCAGCATAACCAAACCATCCAGCATCACCAAACTATCCAACATAACCAAACCATCCAGCATAACCAAACCACCCAGCATAACCAAACCACCCAGCATAACCCAAACCACCCAGCATAACCAAACCATCCAGCATAACCCAAAGCACCCAGCATAACCAAACCACCCAGCATAACCAAACCACCCAGCATAACCAAACCACCCAGCATAACCAAACCACCCAGCATAACCAAACCATCCAGCATAACCAAACCATCCAGTATAACCAAACCATCCAGCATAACCAAACCACCCAGCATAACCAAACCATTCAGCATAACCAAACCACCCAGCATAACCAAACCACTCAGCATAACCAAACCACCCAGGATAACCAAACCACCCAGGATAACCCAAATCATCCAGCAAAACCCAAACCACCCAGCGTAACCAAACCACCCAGGATAACCCAAACCACCCAGCATAACCAAACCACCCAGCATAACCAAACCACCCAGCATAACCAAACCACCCAGCATAACCAAACCACCCAGGATAACCCAAACCACCCAGCATAACCAAACCATCCAGCATAACCAATCCATCCAGCAAAACCAAACCACCCAGCATGCATAACCAAACCACCCAGCATAACCAAACCATCCAGCATAACCAAACCACCCAGGATAACCCAAACCATCCAGCAAAACCAAACCACTCAGCATAACCAAATCATCCAGCATAACCAAACCATCCAGCATAACCAAACCACTCAGCATAACCAAATCATCCAGCATAACCAAACCATCCAGCAAAACCAAACCACTCAGCATAACCAAACCACCCAGCATAACCAAACCACTCAGGATAACCCAAACCACCCAGGATAACCAAATCACTCAGCATAACCAAACCACCCAGGATAACCAAACCACTCAGCATAACCAAATCACTCAGGATAACCAAATCATCCAGCATAACCAAATCATCCAGCATAACTAAACCATCCAGCATAACTAAATCATCCAGCATAACCAAACCATCCAGCATAACCAAACCATCCAGCATAACCAAATCATCCAGCATAACCAAATCATCCAGCATTACCAAATCATCCAGCATAACCAAATCATCCAGCATAACCAAAAACATCCAGCATAACTAAACCATCCAGCATAACTAAACCATCCAGCATAACCAAAATAATCCAGCATAACCAAACCATCCAGCATAACTAAATTATCCAGCATACCCAAACCACCCAGTATAACCAAACCACCCAGCATAACCAAACCATCCAGCATAACCAAATCATCCAGTATAACCAAACCACCCAGCATAACCAAACCACTCACCATAACCAAACCACTCAGCATAACCAAACCACCCAGCATAACCAAACCACCCAGGATAACCCAAATCATCCAGCATAACCAAATCATCCAGCATAACCAAACCACCCAGGAAAACAAACCACCCAGGACAACCCAAATCATCCAGCATAACCAAATCATCCAGCATAACCCAAACCACCCAGCATAACCAAACCACCCAGGACAACCCAAACTTTCCAGCATAACCAAACCATCCAGCATAACCAACCCATCCAGCATAACCAAACCATCCAGCCTAACCAAACCATCCAGCATAACCAAACCATTCAGCATAACCAACCCATCCAGCATAACCAAACCATCCAGCATAATCAAACCACCCAGCATAACCAAACAACCCAGCATAACCAAACCATCCAGCATAACCAAACCATCCAGCATCACCAAACCATCCAGCATAACCAAACCATCCAGCATAACCAAACCATCCAGCATAACCAAACCATCCAGCATAACCCAAACCACCCAGCATAACCAAACCATCCAGCATAACCCAAAGCACCCAGCATAACCAAACCACCCAGCATATCCAAACCACCCAGCATAACCAAACCACCCAGGATAACCCAAACCATCCAGCATAACCAAACCATCCAGCATAACCAAACCACCCAGGATAACCCAAACCATCCAGCAAAACCAAACCACTAGGCATAACCAAATCATCCAGCATAACCAAACCACTCAGCATCACCAAATTATCCAGCATAACCAAACCATCCAGCATAACCAAACCATCCAGCATAACCAAACCATCCAGCATAACCAAACCACCCAGCATAACCAAACCATCCAGCATAACCAAACCATCCAGCATAACCAAACCATCCAGCATAACCAAACCATCCAGCATAACCAAACCACCCAGCATAACCAAACCACCCAGGATAACCAAACCACCCAGGATAACCCAAATCATCCAGCATAACCAAATCATCCAGCATAACCAAACCACCCAGGGTAACCCAAACCACTCAGCATAACCAAACCACTCAGCATAACCAAACCACTCAGCATAACCAAACCACCCAGGACAACCCAAATCATCCAGCAGAACCAAACCACTCAGCATAACCAAACCACCCAGGAAAACCAAACCACCCAGGACAACCCAAATCATCCAGCATAACCAAATCACTAAGCATAACCAAACCATCCAGCATAACCAAACCACCCAGGATAACCAAACCACTCAGCATAACCAAACAACTCAGCATAACCAAACCACCCAGGATAACCAAACCACCCAGGATAACCCAAACCACCCAGCATAACCAAACCACCTAGGATAACCCAAACCATCCAGCAAAACCAA
Organism: Myxine glutinosa; assembly: GCF_964187855.1. Taxonomy (NCBI): domain Eukaryota; kingdom Metazoa; phylum Chordata; class Myxini; order Myxiniformes; family Myxinidae; genus Myxine; species Myxine glutinosa. Next base: position 92,459,166 of record NC_136272.1, on the reverse strand, counting down.
ACCACCCAGGGTAACCCAAACCACTCAGCATAACCAAACCATCCAGCATAGCCAAACCATCTGGCATAACCAAACCACTCAGCATAACCAAACCACCCAGCATAACCAAACCACCCAGGATAACCAAACCACCCAGGATAACCCAAACCACCCAGCATAACCAAACCACCTAGCATAACCCAAACCATCCAGCAAAACCAAACCATCCAGCAAAACCAAACCACCCAGGGTAACCCAAACCACTCAGCATAACCAAACCATCCAGCATAGCCAAACCATCTGGCATAACCAAACCACTCAGCATAACCAAACCACTCAGCATAACCAAACCATCCGGCATAACCAAACCACCCAGGGTAACCCAAACCACTCAGCATAACCAAACCACTCAGCATAACCAAACCATCCGGCATAACCAAACCATCCGGCATAACCAAACCACCCAGCATAACCAAACCACCCAGCATAACCAAACAACTCAGCATAACCAAACCACTCAGCATAACCAAACCACCCAGGATAACCCAAACCACCCAGCATAACCAAACCACCCAGGATAACCCAAACCATCCAGCAAAACCAAACCATCCAGCATAACCAAACCACCCAGGGTAACCCAAACCACTCAGCATAACCAAACCACTCAGCATAACCAAACCACCCAGGATAGCCAAACCACCCGGCATAACCAAACCATCCGGCATAACCAAACCATCCAGCATAACCAAACCACTCAGCATAACCAAACCACTCAGCATAACCAAACCATCCGGCAAAACCAAACCATCCGGCATAACCAAACCACTCAGCATAACCAAACCATCCAGCATAACCAAACCATCCAGCATAACCAAACCACTCAGCATAACCAAACCACTCAGCATAACCAAACCACCCAGCATAACCAAACCACTCAGCATAACCAAACAACTCAGCATAACCAAACCACCCAGAATAACCAAACCACCCAGGATAACCCAAATCATCCAGCATAACCAAATCATCCAGCATAACCAAACCACCCAGGATAACCCAAACCATCCAGCAAAACCAAACCACTCAGCATAACCAAATCATCCAGCATAACCAAACCACCCAGCATACCCAAACCACTCAGCATAACCAAACCACTCAGCATAACCAAACCACTCAGCATAACGAAACCACCCAGCATAACCAAACCACCCAGGATAACCCAAACCATCCAGCATAACCAAACCACTTAGCATAACCAAACCACTCAGCATAACCAAACCACCCAGGATAACCAAACCACCCAGCATAACCAAACCACTCAGCATAACCAAATCACTCAGGATAACCAAATCACCCAGGATAACCAAACCACTCAGGATAACCCAAATCATCCAGCATAACCAAACCACCCAGGATAACCAAACCACTCAGCATAACCAAACCACTCAGCATAACCAAACAACTCAGCATAACCAAACCACCCAGGATAACCAAACCACCCAGGATAACCAAACCACCCAGCATAACCAAACCACTCAGCATAACCAAATCACTCAGGATAACCAAATCACCCAGGATAACCAAACCACTCAGGATAACCCAAATCATCCAGCATAACCAAACCACCCAGGATAACCAAACCACTCAGCATAACCAAACCACTCAGCATAACCAAACCACTCAGCATAACCAAACCACTCAGCATAACCAAACAACTCAGCATAACCAAACCACCCAGGATAATCGAACCACCCAGGATAACCAAACCACCCAGGATAACCCAAACCACCCAGCATAACCAAACCACCCAGGATAACCCAAGCCATCCAGCAAAACCAAACCATCCAGCATAACCAAACCACCCAGGGTAACCCAAACCACTCAGCATAACCAAACCACTGAGCATAACCAAACCACTCAGCATAACCAAACCATCCGGCATAACCAAACCATCCAGCATAACCAAACCACCCAGCATCACCAAACCACCAAGGATAACCAAACCACTCAGCATAACCAAACCACCCAGGATAACCAAACCACCCAGGACAACCCAAATCATCCAGCATAACCAAACCACCCAGGATAACTCAAACCACTCAGCATAACCAAACCACTCAGCATAACCAAACCACCCAGGATAACCAAACCACCCAGGATAACCCAAATCATCCAGCAAAACCCAAACCACCCAGCGTAACCAAACCACCCAGGATAACCCAAACCACCCAGCATAACCAAACCACCCAGCATAACCAAACCACCCAGCATAACCAAACCACCCAGCATAACCAAACCACCCAGGATAACCCAAACCACCCAGCATAACCAAACCACCCAGGATAACCCAAATTATCCAGCAAAACCAAATCATCCAGCATAACCAAATCATCCAGCATAACCCAAACCACCCAGCATAACCAAACCATCCAGCATAACCAAACCATCCAGCATAACCAAACCACCCAGCATAACCAAACCACCCAGCATAACCAAACCATCCAGCATAACCAAACCACCCAGCATAACCAAACAATCCAGCATAACCAAACCATCCAGCATAACCAAACCACCCAGCATAACCAAACCATCCAGCATAACCAAACCATCCAGCATAACCAAACCATCCAGCATAACCAAACCATCCAGCATAACCAAACCACCCAGCATAACCAAACCATCCAGCATCACCAAACTATCCAACATAACCAAACCATCCAGCATAACCAAACCACCCAGCATAACCAAACCACCCAGCATAACCCAAACCACCCAGCATAACCAAACCATCCAGCATAACCCAAAGCACCCAGCATAACCAAACCACCCAGCATAACCAAACCACCCAGCATAACCAAACCACCCAGCATAACCAAACCATCCAGCATAACCAAACCATCCAGCATAACCAAACCATCCAGTATAACCAAACCATCCAGCATAACCAAACCACCCAGCATAACCAAACCACCCAGCATAACCAAACCACTCAGCATAACCAAACCACCCAGGATAACCAAACCACCCAGGATAACCCAAATCATCCAGCAAAACCCAAACCACCCAGCATAACCAAACCACCCAGGATAACCCAAACCACCCAGCATAACCAAACCACCCAGCATAACCAAACCACCCAGCATAACCAAACCACCCAGCATAACCAAACCACCCAGGATAACCCAAACCACCCAGCATAACCAAACCATCCAGCATAACCAATCCATCCAGCAAAACCAAACCACCCAGCATAACCAAACCACCCAGCATAACCAAACCATCCAGCATAACCAAACCACCCAGGATAACCCAAACCATCCAGCAAAACCAAACCACTCAGCATAACCAAATCATCCAGCATAACCAAACCATCCAGCATAACCAAACCACTCAGCATAACCAAATCATCCAGCATAACCAACCCATCCAGCAAAACCAAACCACTCAGCATAACCAAACCACCCAGCATAACCAAACCACTCAGGATAACCCAAACCACCCAGGATAACCAAATCACTCAGCATAACCAAACCACCCAGGATAACCAAACCACTCAGCATAACCAAATCACTCAGGATAACCAAATCATCCAGCATAACCAAATCATCCAGCATAACTAAACCATCCAGCATAACTAAATCATCCAGCATAACCAAACCATCCAGCATAACCAAACCATCCAGCATAACCAAATCATCCAGCATAACCAAATCATCCAGCATTACCAAATCATCCAGCATAACCAAATCATCCAGCATAACCAAAAACATCCAGCATAACTAAACCATCCAGCATAACTAAACCATCCAGCATAACCAAAATAATCCAGCATAACCAAACCATCCAGCATAACTAAATTATCCAGCATACCCAAACCACCCAGTATAACCAAACCACCCAGCATAACCAAACCATCCAGCATAACCAAATCATCCAGTATAACCAAACCACCCAGCATAACCAAACCACTCACCATAACCAAACCACTCAGCATAACCAAACCACCCAGCATAACCAAACCACCCAGGATAACCCAAATCATCCAGCATAACCAAATCATCCAGCATAACCAAACCACCCAGGAAAACAAACCACCCAGGACAACCCAAATCATCCAGCATAACCAAATCATCCAGCATAACCCAAACCACCCAGCATAACCAAACCACCCAGGACAACCCAAACTTTCCAGCATAACCAAACCATCCAGCATAACCAACCCATCCAGCATAACCAAACCATCCAGCCTAACCAAACCATCCAGCATAACCAAACCATTCAGCATAACCAACCCATCCAGCATAACCAAACCATCCAGCATAACCAAACCATCCAGCATAACCAAACCATCCAGCATAACCAAACCATCCAGCATAACCAAACCATCCAGCATAACCAAACCATCCAGCATAACCAAACCACCCAGCATAACCAAACCACCCAGCATAACCAAACCATCCAGCATAACCAAACCACCCAGCATAACCAAACCATCCAGCATAACCAAACCATCCAGCATAATCAAACCACCCAGCATAACCAAACAACCCAGCATAACCAAACCATCCAGCATCACCAAACCATCCAGCATAACCAAACCATCCAGCATAACCAAACCATCCAGCATAACCAAACCATCCAGCATAACCCAAACCACCCAGCATAACCAAACCATCCAGCATAACCCAAAGCACCCAGCATAACCAAACCACCCAGCATAACCAAACCACCCAGCATAACCAAACCACCCAGGATAACCCAAACCATCCAGCATAACCAAACCATCCAGCATAACCAAACCACCCAGGATAACCAAACCACCCGGCATAACCAAACCATCCGGCATAACCAAACCATCCAGCATAACCAAACCACTCAGCATAACCAAACCACTCAGCATAACCAAACCATCCGGCAAAACCAAACCATCCGGCATAACCAAACCACTCAGCATAACCAAACCATCCAGCATAACCAAACCATCCAGCATAACCAAACCACTCAGCATAACCAAACCACTCAGCATAACCAAACCACCCAGCATAACCAAACCACTCAGCATAACCAAACAACTCAGCATAACCAAACCACCCAGAATAACCAAACCACCCAGGATAACCCAAATCATCCAGCATAACCAAATCATCCAGCATAACCAAACCACCCAGGATAACCCAAACCATCCAGCAAAACCAAACCACTCAGCATAACCAAATCATCCAGCATAACCAAACCACCCAGCATACCCAAACCACTCAGCATAACCAAACCACTCAGCATAACCAAACCACTCAGCATAACGAAACCACCCAGCATAACCAAACCACCCAGGATAACCCAAACCATCCAGCATAACCAAACCACTTAGCATAACCAAACCACTCAGCATAACCAAACCACCCAGGATAACCAAACCACCCAGCATAAGCAAACCACTCAGCATAACCAAATCACTCAGGATAACCAAATCACCCAGGATAACCAAACCACTCAGGATAACCCAAATCATCCAGCATAACCAAACCACCCAGGATAACCAAACCACTCAGCATAACCAAACCACTCAGCATAACCAAACAACTCAGCATAACCAAACCACCCAGGATAACCAAACCACCCAGGATAACCAAACCACCCAGCATAACCAAACCACTCAGCATAACCAAATCACTCAGGATAACCAAATCACCCAGGATAACCAAACCACTCAGGATAACCCAAATCATCCAGCATAACCAAACCACCCAGGATAACCAAACCACTCAGCATAACCAAACCACTCAGCATAACCAAACCACTCAGCATAACCAAACCACTCAGCATAACCAAACAACTCAGCATAACCAAACCACCCAGGATAATCGAACCACCCAGGATAACCAAACCACCCAGGATAACCCAAACCACCCAGCATAACCAAACCACCCAGGATAACCCAAGCCATCCAGCAAAACCAAACCATCCAGCATAACCAAACCACCCAGGGTAACCCAAACCACTCAGCATAACCAAACCACTGAGCATAACCAAACCACTCAGCATAACCAAACCATCCGGCATAACCAAACCATCCAGCATAACCAAACCACCCAGCATCACCAAACCACCAAGGATATAACCAAACCACTCAGCATAATCAAACCACCCAGGATAACCAAACCACCCAGGACAACCCAAATCATCCAGCATAACCAAACCACCCAGGATAACTCAAACCACTCAGCATAACCAAACCACTCAGCATAACCAAACCACCCAGGATAACCAAACCACCCAGGATAACCCAAATCATCCAGCAAAACCCAAACCACCCAGCGTAACCAAACCACCCAGGATAACCCAAACCACCCAGCATAACCAAACCACCCAGCATAACCAAACCACCCAGCATAACCAAACCACCCAGCATAACCAAACCACCCAGGATAACCCAAACCACCCAGCATAACCAAACCACCCAGGATAACCCAAATTATCCAGCAAAACCAAATCATCCAGCATAACCAAATCATCCAGCATACCCAAACCACCCAGCATAACCAAACCATCCAGCATAACCAAACCATCCAGCATAACCAAACCACCCAGCATAACCAAACCACCCAGCATAACCAAACCATCCAGCATAACCAAACCACCCAGCATAACCAAACAATCCAGCATAACCAAACCATCCAGCATAACCAAACCACCCAGCATAACCAAACCATCCAGCATAACCAAACCATCCAGCATAACCAAACCATCCAGCATAACCAAACCATCCAGCATAACCAAACCACCCAGCATAACCAAACCATCCAGCATCACCAAACTATCCAACATAACCAAACCATCCAGCATAACCAAACCACCCAGCATAACCCAAACCATCCAGCATAACCCAAAGCACCCAGCATAACCAAACCACCCAGCATAACCAAACCACCCAGCATAACCAAACCACCCAGCATAACCAAACCATCCAGCATAACCAAACCATCCAGCATAACCAAACCATCCAGTATAACCAAACCATCCAGCATAACCAAACCACCCAGCATAACCAAACCATCCAGCATAACCAAACCATCCATCATAACCCAAACCACCCAGCATAACCAAACCATCCAGCATAACCCAAAGCACCCAGCATAACCAAACCACCCAGCATAACCAAACCACCCAGCATAACCAAACCACCCAGGATAACCCAAACCACCCAGCATAACCAAACCATCCAGCATAACCAATCCATCCAGCAAAACCAAACCACCCAGCATAACCAAACCACCCAGCATAACCAAACCATCCAGCATAACCAAACCACCCAGGATAACCCAAACCATCCAGCAAAACCAAACCACTCAGCATAACCAAATCATCCAGCATAACCAAACCATCCAGCATAACCAAACCACTCAGCATAACCAAATCATCCAGCATAACCAAACCATCCAGCAAAACCAAACCACTCAGCATAACCAAACCACCCAGCATAACCAAACCACTCAGGATAACCCAAACCACCCAGGATAACCAAATCACTCAGGATAACCAAACCACCCAGGATAACCAAACCACTCAGCATAACCAAATCACTCAGGATAACCAAATCATCCAGCATAACCAAATCATCCAGCATAACTAAACCATCCAGCATAACTAAATCATCCAGCATAACCAAACCATCCAGCATAACCAAACCATCCAGCATAACCAAATCATCCAGCATAACCAAATCATCCAGCATAACCAAATCATCCAGCATAACCAAATCATCCAGCATAACCAAAAACATCCAGCATAACTAAACCATCCAGCATAACCAAAATAATCCAGCATAACCAAACCATCCAGCATAACTAAATTATCCAGCATAACCAAACCACCCAGTATAACCAAACCACCCAGCATAACCAAACCATCCAGCATAACCAAATCATCCAGTATAACCAAACCACCCAGCATAACCAAACCACTCACCATAACCAAACCACTCAGCATAACCAAACCACCCAGCATAACCAAACCACCCAGGATAACCCAAATCATCCAGCATAACCAAATCATCCAGCATAACCAAACCACCCAGGAAAACAAACCACCCAGGACAACCCAAATCATCCAGCATAACCAAATCATCCAGCATACCCCAAACCACCCAGCATAACCAAACCACCCAGGACAACCCAAACTTTCCAGCATAACCAAACCATCCAGCATAACCAACCCATCCAGCATAACCAAACCATCCAGCATAACCAAACCATCCAGCATAACCAAACCATTCAGCATAACCAACCCATCCAGCATAACCAAACCATCCAGCATAACCAAACCATCCAGCATAACCAAACCATCCAGCATAACCAAACCATCCAGCATAACCAAACCATCCAGCATAACCAAACCATCCAGCATAACCAAACCATCCAGCATAACCAAACCACCCAGCATAACCAAACCATCCAGCATAACCAAACCACCCAGCATAACCAAACCATCCAGCATAACCAAACCATCCAGCATAATCAAACCACCCAGCATAACCAAACAACCCAGCATAACCAAACCATCCAGCATAACCAAACCATCCAGCATCACCAAACCATCCAGCATAACCAAACCATCCAGCATAACCAAACCATCCAGCATAACCAAACCACCCAGCATAACCCAAACCATCCAGCATAACCAAACCATCCAGCATAACCCAAACCACCCAGCATAACCAAACCATCCAGCATAACCCAAAGCACCCAGCATAACCAAACCACCCAGCATAACCAAACCACCCAGCATAACCAAACCACCCAGGATAACCCAAACCATCCAGCATAACCAAACCATCCAGCATAACCAAACCACCCAGGATAACCAAACCACCCGGCATAACCAAACCATCCGGCATAACCAAACCATCCAGCATAACCAAACCACTCAGCATAACCAAACCACTCAGCATAACCAAACCATCCGGCAAAACCAAACCATCCGGCATAACCAAACCACTCAGCATAACCAAACCATCCAGCATAACCAAACCATCCAGCATAACCAAACCACTCAGCATAACCAAACCACTCAGCATAACCAAACCACCCAGCATAACCAAACCACTCAGCATAACCAAACAACTCAGCATAACCAAACCACCCAGAATAACCAAACCACCCAGGATAACCCAAATCATCCAGCATAACCAAATCATCCAGCATAACCAAACCACCCAGGATAACCCAAACCATCCAGCAAAACCAAACCACTCAGCATAACCAAATCATCCAGCATAACCAAACCACCCAGCATACCCAAACCACTCAGCATAACCAAACCACTCAGCATAACCAAACCACTCAGCATAACGAAACCACCCAGCATAACCAAACCACCCAGGATAACCCAAACCATCCAGCATAACCAAACCACTTAGCATAACCAAACCACCCAGAATAACCAAACCACCCAGGATAACCCAAATCATCCAGCATAACCAAATCATCCAGCATAACCAAACCACCCAGCATAAGCAAACCACTCAGCATAACCAAATCACTCAGGATAACCAAATCACCCAGGATAACCAAACCACTCAGGATAACCCAAATCATCCAGCATAACCAAACCACCCAGGATAACCAAACCACTCAGCATAACCAAACCACTCAGCATAACCAAACAACTCAGCATAACCAAACCACCCAGGATAACCAAACCACCCAGGAAAACCAAACCACCCAGCATAACCAAACCACTCAGCATAACCAAATCACTCAGGATAACCAAATCACCCAGGATAACCAAACCACTCAGGATAACCCAAATCATCCAGCATAACCAAACCACCCAGGATAACCAAACCACTCAGCATAACCAAACCACTCAGCATAACCAAACCACTCAGCATAACCAAACAACTCAGCATAACCAAACCACCCAGGATAATCGAACCACCCAGGATAACCAAACCACCCAGGATAACCCAAACCACCCAGCATAACCAAACCACCCAGGATAACCCAAGCCATCCAGCAAAACCAAACCATCCAGCATAACCAAACCACCCAGGGTAACCCAAACCACTCAGCATAACCAAACCACTGAGCATAACCAAACCACTCAGCATAACCAAACCATCCGGCATAACCAAACCATCCAGCATAACCAAACCACCCAGCATCACCAAACCACCAAGGATATAACCAAACCACTCAGCATAATCAAACCACCCAGGATAACCAAACCACCCAGGACAACCCAAATCATCCAGCATAACCAAACCACCCAGGATAACTCAAACCACTCAGCATAACCAAACCACTCAGCATAACCAAACCACCCAGGATAACCAAACCACCCAGGATAACCCAAATCATCCAGCAAAACCCAAACCACCCAGCGTAACCAAACCACCCAGGATAACCCAAACCACCCAGCATAACCAAACCACCCAGCATAACCAAACCACCCAGCATAACCAAACCACCCAGCATAACCAAACCACCCAGGATAACCCAAACCACCCAGCATAACCAAACCACCCAGGATAACCCAAATTATCCAGCAAAACCAAATCATCCAGCATAACCAAATCATCCAGCATACCCAAACCACCCAGCATAACCAAACCATCCAGCATAACCAAACCATCCAGCATAACCAAACCACCCAGCATAACCAAACCACCCAGCATAACCAAACCATCCAGCATAACCAAACCACCAAGCATAACCAAACAATCCAGCATAACCAAACCATCCAGCATAACCAAACCACCCAGCATAACCAAACCATCCAGCATAACCAAACCATCCAGCATAACCAAACCATCCAGCATAACCAAACCATCCAGCATAACCAAACCACCCAGCATAACCAAACCATCCAGCATCACCAAACTATCCAACATAACCAAACCATCCAGCATAACCAAACCACCCAGCATAACCCAAACCATCCAGCATAACCCAAAGCACCCAGCATAACCAAACCACCCAGCATAACCAAACCACCCAGCATAACCAAACCACCCAGCATAACCAAACCATCCAGCATAACCAAACCATCCAGCATAACCAAACCATCCAGTATAACCAAACCATCCAGCATAACCAAACCACCCAGCATAACCAAACCATCCAGCATAACCAAACCATCCATCATAACCCAAACCACCCAGCATAACCAAACCATCCAGCATAACCCAAAGCACCCAGCATAACCAAACCACCCAGCATAACCAAACCACCCAGCATAACCAAACCACCCAGGATAACCCAAACCACCCAGCATAACCAAACCATCCAGCATAACCAATCCATCCAGCAAAACCAAACCACCCAGCATAACCAAACCACCCAGCATAACCAAACCATCCAGCATAACCAAACCACCCAGGATAACCCAAACCATCCAGCAAAACCAAACCACTCAGCATAACCAAATCATCCAGCATAACCAAACCATCCAGCATAACCAAACCACTCAGCATAACCAAATCATCCAGCATAACCAAACCATCCAGCAAAACCAAACCACTCAGCATAACCAAACCACCCAGCATAACCAAACCACTCAGGATAACCCAAACCACCCAGGATAACCAAATCACTCAGGATAACCAAACCACCCAGGATAACCAAACCACTCAGCATAACCAAATCACTCAGGATAACCAAATCATCCAGCATAACCAAATCATCCAGCATAACTAAACCATCCAGCATAACTAAATCATCCAGCATAACCAAACCATCCAGCATAACCAAACCATCCAGCATAACCAAATCATCCAGCATAACCAAATCATCCAGCATAACCAAATCATCCAGCATAACCAAATCATCCAGCATAACCAAAAACATCCAGCATAACTAAACCATCCAGCATAACCAAAATAATCCAGCATAACCAAACCATCCAGCATAACTAAATTATCCAGCATAACCAAACCACCCAGTATAACCAAACCACCCAGCATAACCAAACCATCCAGCATAACCAAATCATCCAGTATAACCAAACCACCCAGCATAACCAAACCACTCACCATAACCAAACCACTCAGCATAACCAAACCACCCAGCATAACCAAACCACCCAGGATAACCCAAATCATCCAGCATAACCAAATCATCCAGCATAACCAAACCACCCAGGAAAACAAACCACCCAGGACAACCCAAATCATCCAGCATAACCAAATCATCCAGCATACCCCAAACCACCCAGCATAACCAAACCACCCAGGACAACCCAAACTTTCCAGCATAACCAAACCATCCAGCATAACCAACCCATCCAGCATAACCAAACCATCCAGCATAACCAAACCATCCAGCATAACCAAACCATTCAGCATAACCAACCCATCCAGCATAACCAAACCATCCAGCATAACCAAACCATCCAGCATAACCAAACCATCCAGCATAACCAAACCATCCAGCATAACCAAACCATCCAGCATAACCAAACCATCCAGCATAACCAAACCACCCAGCATAACCAAACCACCCAGCATAACCAAACCATCCAGCATAACCAAACCACCCAGCATAACCAAACCATCCAGCATAACCAAACCATCCAGCATAATCAAACCACCCAGCATAACCAAACAACCCAGCATAACCAAACCATCCAGCATAACCAAACCATCCAGCATCACCAAACCATCCAGCATAACCAAACCATCCAGCATAACCAAACCATCCAGCATAACCAAACCATCCAGCATAACCCAAACCACCCAGCATAACCAAACCATCCAGCATAACCCAAAGCACCCAGCATAACCAAACCACCCAGCATAACCAAACCACCCAGCATAACCAAACCACCCAGGATAACCCAAACCATCCAGCATAACCAAACCATCCAGCATAACCAAACCACCCAGGATAACCCAAACCATCCAGCAAAACCAAACCACTAGGCATAACCAAATCATCCAGCATAACCAAACCACTCAGCATCACCAAATTATCCAGCATAACCAAACCATCCAGCATAACCAAACCATCCAGCATAACCAAACCACCCAGCATAACCAAACCATCCAGCATAACCAAACCATCCAGCATAACCAAACCATCCAGCATAACCAAACCATCCAGCATAACCAAACCATCCAGCATAACCAAACCACCCAGCATAACCAAACCACCCAGCATAACCAAACCACCCAGCATAACCAAACAACCCAGCATAACCAAACCATCCAGCATAACCAAACCATCCAGCATAACCAAACAACCCAGCATAACCAAACCATCCAGAATAACCAAACCATCCAGCATCACCAAACCATCCAGCATAACCAAACCACCCAGCATAACCAAACCATCCAGCATAACCAAACCATCCACCATAACCCAAACCACCCAGCATAACCAAACCATCCAGCAGAACCCAAAGCACCCAGCATAACCAAACCACCCAGCATAACCAAACCACCCAGCATAACCAAATCATCCAGCATAACCAAACCACCCAGGATAACCCAAACCACCCAGCATAACCAAACCACTCAGCATAACCAAACCACCCAGGACAACCAAACCACCCAGGATAACCAAATCATCCAGCATAACCAAACCACCCAGGATAACCCAAACCACTCAGCATAACCAAACCACTCAGCATAACCAAACCACCCAGGACAACCAAACCACCCAGGATAACCCAAACCACTCAGCATAACCAAACCACCCAGGATAACCCAAACCACTCAGCATAACCAAACCATCCAGCATAACCAAACCACCCAGGATAACCCAAACCACCCAGCATAACCAAACCACCCAGGATAACCCAAACCACTCAGCATAACCAAACCACCCAGGACAACCAAACCACCCAGGATAACCCAAATCATCCAGCATTACCAAACCACCCAGGATAACCAAACCACACAGCATAACCAAACCACCCAGGATAACCCAAACCACCCAGCATAACCAAACCACCCAGGATAACCCAAACCACCCAGCATAACCAAACCACCCAGGATAACCCAAACCACCCAGCATAACCAAACCACCCAGCATAACCCAAACCACCCAGGATAACCCAAATCATCCAGCATAACCAAACCACACAGCATAACCAAACCACCCAGGATAACCCAAACCACCCAGCATAACCCAACCACCCAGCATAACCCAAACCACCCAGCATAACTCAAACCACCAGGCATAACCAAACTACACAGCATAACCCAAACCACCCAGGACAACCAAACCACCCAGGATAACCCAAACCACTCAGCATAACCAAACCATCCAGCATAACCAAACCACTCAGCATATCCAAACCACTCATCCTAACCAAACCACTCAGCATAACCCAAACCACCCAGTGTAACCAAACCACCCAGGATAACCCAAACCACCCAGCATAACCAAACCACCCAGCATAACCAAACCACACAGGATAACCAAACCACCCAGCATAACCAAACCACCCAGGATAACCCAAATCATCCAGTATAACCAAACCACGCAGCATAACCAAACCACCCAGCATAACCAAACCACCCAGCATAACCAAACCACCCAGGATCCCCAAACCACCCAGGATAACCCAAACCACCCAGCATAACCAAACCTCCCAGGATAACCCAAACCACCCAGCATAACCAAACCACCCAGGATAACCCAAATCATCCAGCATAACCAAACCACCCAGCATAACCAAACCACCCAGCATAACCAAACCACCCAGGATAACCCAAACCACCCAGCATAACCAAACCACCCAGGATAACCCAAATCATCCAGCATAACCAAATCATCCAGCATAACCAAACCACCCAGCATAACCAAACCACCCAGCATAACCAAACCACCCAGCATAACCAAACCATCCAGCATAACCAAACCATCCAGCATAACCAAACCATCCAGCATAACCAAACCATCCAGCATAACCAAACCATCCAGCATAACCAAACCATCCAGCATAACCAAACCACCCAGCATAACCAAACCACCCAGCATAACCAAACCATCCAGCATAACCAAACCATCCAGCATAACCAAACCATCCAGCACAACCAAACCATCCAGCATAACCAAACCACCCAGCATAACCAAACCACCCAGCATAACCAAACCATCCAGCATAACCAAACCATCCATCATAACCCAAACCACCCAGCATAACCAAACCATCCAGCATAACCCAAAGCACCCAGCATAACCAAACCACCCAGCATAACCAAACCACCTAGCATAACCAAACCACAAAGGATAACCCAAACCACCCAGCATAACCAAACCACCCAGCATAACCAAACCATCCAGCATAACCAAACCATCCAGCATAACCAAACCACCCAGCATAACCAAACCACCCAGCTTAACCAAACCATCCAGCATAACCAAACCACCCAGCATAACCAAACCACCCAGCATAACCAAACCATCCAGCATAACCAAACCATCCATCATAACCCAAACCACCCAGCATAACCAAACCATCCAGCAAAACCAAATCACTCAGCATAACCAAATCATCCAGCATAACCAAACCATCCAGCATAACCAAACCACTCAGCATAACCAAACCACTCAGCATAACCAAACCACCCAGCATAACCAAACCACCCAGGATAACCCAAACCACCCAGGATAACCAAATCATGCAGGATAACCAAACCACCCAGGATAACCAAACCACTCAGCATAACCAAATCACTCAGGATAACCAAATCATCCAGCATAACCAAATCATCCAGCATAACTAAACCATCCAGCATTACTAAATCATCCAGCATAACTAAATCATCCAGCATAACCAAACCATCCAGCATAACCAAACCATCCAGCATAACCAAATCATCCAGGATAACCAAATCATCCAGCATAACCAAATCATCCAGCATAACCAAATCATCCAGCATAACTAAACCATCCAGCATAACTAAACCATCCAGCATAACCAAAATAATCCAGCATAACCAAACCATCCAGCATAACTATATTATCCAGCATAACCAAACAATCCAGCATAACCAAACCATCCAGCATAACCAAATCATCCAGCATAACCAAATCATCCAGCATAACTAAACCATCCAGCATAACTAAATCATCCAGCATTACCAAACCATCCAGCATAACCAAATCATCCAGCATAACCAAACCATCCAGCATAACCAAACCATCCAGCATAACCAAATCATCCAGCATAACCAAATCATCCAGCATCACCAAACCACCCAGGATAACCAAACCACCCAGGATAACCCAAACCACCCAGCATAACCCAAACCACCCAGCATAACCAAACCACCCAGGATAACCCAAGCCATCCAGCATAACCAAACCACCCAGGCTAACCCAAACCACTCAGCATAACCAAACCACTCAGCATAACCAAACCACCCAGGATAACCAAACCACCCAGGATAACCCAAATCATCCAGCATAACCAAACCACCCAGGATAACCCAAACCACCCAGCATAACCAAACCACCCAGGATAACCCAAACCACCCAGCATAACCAAACCACCCAGGATAACCAAACCACCCAGGATAACCAAACCACCCAGGATAACCCAAATCATCCAGCATAACCAAACCACCCAGCATAACCACACCACCCAGCATAACCAAACCACCCAGGATAACGCAAACCACCCAGCATAACCAAACCACCCAGGATAACCCAAATCATCCAGCAAAACCAAATCATCCAGCATAACCAAATCATCCAGCATAACCCAAACCACCCAGCATAACCTAACCATCCAGCATAACCAAACCATCCAGCATAACCAAACCACCCAGCATAACCAAACCACCCAGCATAACCAAACCATCCAGCATAACCAAACCACCCAGCAAAACCAAACCATCCAGCATAACCAAACCATCCAGCATAACCAAACCACCCAGCATAACCAAACCACCCAGCATAACCAAACCATCCAGCATAACCAAACCATCCAGCATAACCAAACCATCCAGCATAACCAAACCACCCAGCATAACCAAACCATCCAGCATCACCAAACTATCCAGCATAACCAAACCATCCAGCATAACCAAACCACCCAGCATAACCAAACCACCCAGCATAACCAAACCATCCAGCATAACCAAACCATCCAGCATAACCCAAACCACCCAGCATAACCAAACCATCCAGCATAACCAAACCATCCAGCATAACCCAAAGCACCCAGCATAACCAAACCACCCAGCATAACCAAACCACCCAGGATAACCCAAACCATCCAACATAACCAAACCATCCAGCATAACCAAACCACCCAGCATAACCAAACCATCCAGCATAACCAAACCACCCAGGATAACCCAAAGCACCCAGCATAACCAAACCATCAAGCATAACCAAACCATCCAGCATAACCAAACCATCCAGCATAACCAAACCATCCAGCATAACCCAAAGCACCCAGCATAACCAAACCACCCAGCATAACCAAACCACCCAGCATAACCAAACCACCCAGCATAACCAAACCATGCAGCATAACCAAACCACCCAGGATAACCCAAACCATCCAGCATAACCAAACCATCCAGCATAACCAAACCATCCAGCATAACCAAACCATCCAGCAAAACGAAACCACTCAGCATAACCAAATCATCCAGCATAACCAAACCACCCAGCATAACCAAACCACTCAGCATAACCAAACCACTCAGCATAACCAAACCACCCAGGATAACCCAAACCATCCAGCATAACCAAACCACTCAGCATAACCAAACCACTCAGCATAACCAAACCACCCAGGATAACCAAACCACTGAGCATAACCAAACCACTCAGCATAACCAAACCATCCGGCATAACCAAACCATCCAGCATAACCAAACCACCCAGCATCACCAAACCACCAAGGATAACCAAACCACTCAGCATAACCAAACCACCCAGGATAACCAAAATCATCCAGCATAACCAAACCACCCAGGATAACTCAAACCACTCAGCATAACCAAACCACTCAGCATAACCAAACCACCCAGGATAACCAAACCACCCAGGATAACCCAAATCATCCAGCAAAACCCAAACCACCCAGCATAACCAAACCACCCAGGATAACCCAAACCACGCAGCATAACCAAACCACCCAGCATAACCAAACCACCCAGCATAACCAAACCACCCAGCATAACCAAACCACCCAGGATAACCCAAACCACCCAGCATAACCAAACCACCCAGGATAACCCAAATTATCCAGCAAAACCAAATCATCCAGCATAACCCAAACCACCCAGCATAACCAAACCATCCAGCATAACCAAACCACCCAGCATAACCAAACCACCCAGCATAACCAAACCATCCAGCATAACCAAACCACCCAGCATAACCAAACAATCCAGCATAACCAAACCATCCAGCATAACCAAACCACCCAGCATAACCAAACCATCCAGCATAACCAAACCATCCAGCATAACCAAACCATCCAGCATAACCAAACCATCCAGCATAACCAAACCACCCAGCATAACCAAACCATCCAGCATCACCAAACTATCCAACATAACCAAACCATCCAGCATAACCAAACCACCCAGCTTTACCAAACCACCCAGCATAACCCAAACCACCCAGCATAACCAAACCATCCAGCATAACCCAAAGCACCCAGCATAACCAAACCACCCAGCATAACCAAACCACCCAGCATAACCAAACCACCCAGCATAACCAAACCATCCAGCATAACCAAACCATCCAGCATAACCAAACCATCCAGCATAACCAAACCATCCAGCATAACCAAACCACCCAGCATAACCAAACCATCCAGCATAACCAAACCATCCATCATAACCCAAACCACCCAGCATAACCAAACCATCCAGCATAACCCAAAGCACCCAGCATAACCAAACCACCCAGCATAACCAAACCACCCAGCATAACCAAACCACCCAGCATAACCAAACCACCCAGGATAACCCAAACCACCCAGCATAACCAAACCATCCAGCATAACCAATCCATCCAGCAAAACCAAACCACCCAGCATAACCAAACCACCCAGCATAACCAAACCATCCAGCATAACCAAACCACCCAGGATAACCCAAACCATCCAGCAAAACCAAACCACTCAGCATAACCAAATCATCCAGCATAACCAAACCATCCAGCATAACCAAACCACTCAGCATAACCAAATCATCCAGCATAACCAAACCATCCAGCAAAACCAAACCACTCAGCATAACCAAACCACCCAGCATAACCAAACCACTCAGGATAACCCAAACCACCCAGGATAACCAAATCACTCAGGATAACCAAACCACCCAGGATAACCAAACCACTCAGCATAACCAAATCACTCAGGATAACCAAATCATCCAGCATAACCAAATCATCCAGCATAACTAAACCATCCAGCATAACTAAATCATCCAGCATAACCAAACCATCCAGCATAACCAAACCATCCAGCATAACCAAATCATCCAGCATAACCAAATCATCCAGCATAACCAAATCATCCAGCATAACCAAATCATCCAGCATAACCAAAAACATCCAGCATAACTAAACCATCCAGCATAACTAAACCATCCAGCATAACCAAAATAATCCAGCATAACCAAACCATCCAGCATAACTAAATTATCCAGCATACCCAAACCACCCAGTATAACCAAACCACCCAGCATAACCAAACCATCCAGCATAACCAAATCATCCAGTATAACCAAACCACCCAGCATAACCAAACCACTCACCATAACCAAACCACTCAGCATAACCAAACCACCCAGCATAACCAAACCACCCAGGATAACCCAAATCATCCAGCATAACCAAATCATCCAGCATAACCAAACCACCCAGGAAAACAAACCACCCAGGACAACCCAAATCATCCAGCATAACCAAATCATCCAGCATAACCCAAACCACCCAGCATAACCAAACCACCCAGGACAACCCAAACTATCCAGCATAACCAAACCATCCAGCATAACCAACCCATCCAGCATAACCAAACCATCCAGCATAACCAAACCATCCAGCATAACCAAACCATTCAGCATAACCAACCCATCCAGCATAACCAAACCATCCAGCATAACCAAACCATCCAGCATAACCAAACCATCCAGCATAACCAAACCATCCAGCATAACCAAACCATCCAGCATAACCAAACCATCCAGCATAACCAAACCACCCAGCATAACCAAACCACCCAGCATAACCAAACCATCCAGCATAACCAAACCACCCAGCATAACCAAACCATCCAGCATAACCAAACCATCCAGCATAATCAAACCACCCAGCATAACCAAACAACCCAGCATAACCAAACCATCCAGCATAACCAAACCATCCAGCATCACCAAACCATCCAGCATAACCAAACCATCCAGCATAACCAAACCATCCAGCATAACCAAACCATCCAGCATAACCCAAACCACCCAGCATAACCAAACCATCCAGCATAACCCAAAGCACCCAGCATAACCAAACCACCCAGCATAACCAAACCACCCAGCATAACCAAACCACCCAGGATAACCCAAACCATCCAGCATAACCAAACCATCCAGCATAACCAAACCACCCAGGATAACCCAAACCATCCAGCAAAACCAAACCACTAGGCATAACCAAATCATCCAGCATAACCAAACCACTCAGCATCACCAAATTATCCAGCATAACCAAACCATCCAACATAACCAAACCATCCAGCATAACCAAACCATCCAGCATAACCAAACCATCCAGCATAACCAAACCACCCAGCATAACCAAACCATCCAGCATAACCAAACCATCCAGCATAACCAAACCATCCAGCATAACCAAACCACCCAGCATAACCAAACCACCCAGCATAACCAAACCACCCAGCATAACCAAACAACCCAGCATAACCAAACCATCCAGCATAACCAAACCATCCAGCATAACCAAACAACCCAGCATAACCAAACCATCCAGAATAACCAAACCATCCAGCATCACCAAACCATCCAGCATAACCAAACCACCCAGCATAACCAAACCATCCAGCATAACCAAACCATCCACCATAACCCAAACCACCCAGCATAACCAAACCATCCAGCAGAACCCAAAGCACCCAGCATAACCAAACCACCCAGCATAACCAAACCACCCAGCATAACCAAATCATCCAGCATAACCAAACCACCCAGGATAACCCAAACCACCCAGCATAACCAAACCACTCAGCATAACCAAACCACCCAGGACAACCAAACCACCCAGGATAACCAAATCATCCAGCATAACCAAACCACCCAGGATAACCCAAACCACTCAGCATAACCAAACCACTCAGCATAACCAAACCACCCAGGACAACCAAACCACCCAGGATAACCCAAACCACTCAGCATAACCAAACCACCCAGGATAACCCAAACCACTCAGCATAACCAAACCACCCAGGATAACCCAAACCACCCAGCATAACCAAACCACCCAGGATAACCCAAACCACTCAGCATAACCAAACCACCCAGGACAACCAAACCACCCAGGATAACCCAAATCATCCAGCATAACCAAACCACCCAGGATAACCAAACCACACAGCATAACCAAACCACCCAGGATAACCCAAACCACCCAGCATAACCAAACCACCCAGGATAACCCAAACCACCCAGCATAACCAAACCACCCAGGATAACCCAAACCACCCAGCATAACCAAACCACCCAGCATAACCCAAACCACCCAGGATAACCCAAATCATCCAGCATAACCAAACCACACAGCATAACCAAACCACCCAGGATAACCCAAACCACCCAGCATAACCCAACCACCCAGCATAACCCAAACCACCCAGCATAACCCAAACCACCAGGCATAACCAAACCACACAGCATAACCCAAACCACCCAGGACAACCAAACCACCCAGGATAACCCAAACCACTCAGCATAACCAAACCACTCAGCATAACCCAAACCACCCAGTGTAACCAAACCACTCAGCATAACCCAAACCACCCAGTGTAACCAAACCACCCAGGATAACCCAAACCACCCAGCATAACCAAACCACCCAGCATAACCAAACCACACAGGATAACCAAACCACCCAGCATAACCAAACCACCCAGGATAACCCAAATCATCCAGTATAACCAAACCACGCAGCATAACCAAACCACCCAGCATAACCAAACCACCCAGCATAACCAAACCACCCAGTATCCCCAAACCACCCAGGATAACCCAAACCACCCAGCATAACCAAACCTCCCAGGATAACCCAAACCACCCAGCATAACCAAACCACCCAGGATAACCCAAATCATCCAGCATAACCAAACCACCCAGCATAACCCAAACCACCCAGCATAACCAAACCACCCAGGATAACCCAAATCATCCAGCATAACCAAATCATCCAGCATAACCAAACCATCCAGCATAAGCAAACCACCCAGCATAACCAAACCACCCAGCATAACCAAACCACCCAGCATAACCAAACCATCCAGCATAACCAAACCATCCAGCATAACCAAACCATCCAGCATAACCAAACCATCCAGCATAACCAAACCATCCAGCATAACCAAACCACCCAGCATAACCAAACCACCCAGCATAACCAAACCATCCAGCATAACCAAACCATCCAGCATAACCAAACCATCCAGCACAACCAAACCATCCAGCATAACCAAACCACCCAGCATAACCAAACCACCCAGCATAACCAAACCATCCAGCATAACCAAACCATCCATCATAACCCAAACCACCCAGCATAACCAAACCATCCAGCATAACCCAAAGCACCCAGCATAACCAAACCACCCAGCATAACCAAACCACCTAGCATAACCAAACCACAAAGGATAACCCAAACCACCCAGCATAACCAAACCACCCAGCATAACCAAACCATCCAGCATAACCAAACCACCCAGCATAACCAAACCACCCAGCTTAACCAAACCATCCAGCATAACCAAACCACCCAGCATAACCAAACCACCCAGCATAACCAAACCATCCAGCATAACCAAACCATCCATCATAACCCAAACCACCCAGCATAACCAAACCATCCAGCAAAACCAAATCACTCAGCATAACCAAATCATCCAGCATAACCAAACCATCCAGCATAACCAAACCACTCAGCATAACCAAACCACTCAGCATAACCAAACCACCCAGCATAACCAAACCACCCAGGATAACCCAAACCACCCAGGATAACCAAATCATGCAGGATAACCAAACCACCCAGGATAACCAAACCACTCAGCATAACCAAATCACTCAGGATAACCAAATCATCCAGCATAACAAATCATCCAGCATAACTAAACCATCCAGCATAACTAAATCATCCAGCATAACTAAATCATCCAGCATAACCAAACCATCCAGCATAACCAAACCATCCAGCATAACCAAATCATCCAGGATAACCAAATCATCCAGCATAACCAAATCATCCAGCATAACCAAATCATCCAGCATAACTAAACCATCCAGCATAACTAAACCATCCAGCATAACCAAAATAATCCAGCATAACCAAACCATCCAGCATAACTATATTATCCAGCATAACCAAACAATCCAGCATAACCAAACCATCCAGCATAACCAAATCATCCAGCATAACCAAATCATCCAGCATAACTAAACCATCCAGCATAACTAAATCATCCAGCATTACCAAACCATCCAGCATAACCAAATCATCCAGCATAACCAAACCATCCAGCATAACCAAACCATCCAGCATAACCAAATCATCCAGCATAACCAAATCATCCAGCATCACCAAACCACCCAGCATAACCAAACCACCCAGGATAACCCAAACCACCCAGCATAACCCAAACCACCCAGCATAACCAAACCACCCAGGATAACCCAAGCCATCCAGCATAACCAAACCACCCAGGATAACCCAAACCACTCAGCATAACCAAACCACTCAGCATAACCAAACCACCCAGGATAACCAAACCACCCAGGATAACCCAAATCATCCAGCATAACCAAACCACCCAGGATAACCCAAACCACCCAGCATAACCAAACCACCCAGGATAACCCAAACCACCCAGCATAACCAAACCACCCAGGATAACCAAACCACCCAGGATAACCAAACCACCCAGGATAACCCAAATCATCCAGCATAACCAAACCACCCAGCATAACCACACCACCCAGCATAACCAAACCACCCAGGATAACCCAAACCACCCAGCATAACCAAACCACCCAGGATAACCCAAATCATCCAGCAAAACCAAATCATCCAGCATAACCAAATCATCCAGCATAACCCAAACCACCCAGCATAACCTAACCATCCAGCATAACCAAACCATCCAGCATAACCAAACCACCCAGCATAACCAAACCACCCAGCATAACCAAACCATCCAGCATAACCAAACCACCCAGCAAAACCAAACCATCCAGCATAACCAAACCATCCAGCATAACCAAACCACCCAGCATAACCAAACCACCCAGCATAACCAAACCATCCAGCATAACCAAACCATCCAGCATAACCAAACCACCCAGCATAACCAAACCATCCAGCATCACCAAACTATCCAGCATAACCAAACCATCCAGCATAACCAAACCACCCAGCATAACCAAACCACCCAGCATAACCAAACCATCCAGCATAACCAAACCATCCAGCATAACCCAAACCACCCAGCATAACCAAACCATCCAGCATAACCCAAAGCACCCAGCATAACCAAACCACCCAGCATAACCAAACCACCCAGGATAACCCAAACCATCCAACATAACCAAACCATCCAGCATAACCAAACCACCCAGCATAACCAAACCATCCAGCATAACCAAACCACCCAGGATAACCCAAAGCACCCAGCATAACCAAACCATGCAGCATAACCAAACCACCCAGGATAACCCAAACCATCCAGCATAACCAAACCATCCAGCATAACCAAACCATCCAGCAAAACGAAACCACTCAGCATAACCAAATCATCCAGCATAACCAAACCACCCAGCATAACCAAACCACCCAGCATAACCAAACCACTCAGCATAACCAAACCACCCAGGATAACCCAAACCATCCAGCATAACCAAACCACTCAGCATAACCAAACCACTCAGCATAACCAAACCACCCAGGATAACCAAACCACCCAGCATAACCAAACCACCCAGCATAACCAAACCACCCAGGATAACCCAAACCATCCAGCAAAACCAAACCACTCAGCATAACCAAACCACTCAGCATAACCAAACCATCCAGCATAACCAAACCATCCAGCATAAGCAAACCACCCAGCATAACCAAATCATCCAGCATAACCAAACCACCCAGGATAACCCAAATCATCCAGCATAACCAAACCACCCAGGATAACCCAAACCACCCAGTATAACCGAAACCACCCAGCATAACCAAACCACCCAGGATAACCCAAACCATCCAGCAAAACCAAACCACTCAGCATAACCAAACCACTCAGCATAACCAAACCATCCAGCATAACCAAACCATCCAGCATAAGCAAACCACCCAGCATAACCAAATCATCCAGCATAACCAAACCACCCAGGATAACCCAAACCACCCAGCATAACCAAACCACTCAGCATAACCAGGACAACCAAACCACCCAGGACAACCAAATCATCCAGCATAACCAAACCACCCAGGACAACCAAACCACCCAGGATAACCCAAACCACTCAGCATAACCAAACCACCCAGGATAACCCAAACCACTCAGCATAACCAAACCATCCAGCATAACCAAACCATCCAGCATAACCAAACCACCCAGCATAACCAAACCACGCAGCATAACCAAATCATCCAGCATACCCAAACCACCCAGGATAACCCAAACCACTCAGCATAACCAAACCACTCAGCATAACCAAACCACCCAGGACAACCAAACCACCCAGGATAACCCAAACCACGCAGCGTAACCAAACCACCCAGGATAACCGAAACCACCCAGGATAACCAAACCACCCAGGATAACCAAACCACCCAGGATAACCAAACCACACAGCATAACCAAACCACCCAGGATAACCCAAACCACCCAGCATAACCAAACCACCCAGCATAACCAAACCACCCAGCATAACCAAACCACCCAGCATAACCAAACCACCCAGGATAACCCAAACCACCCAGGATAACCCAAACCACCCAGGATAACCCAAACCACCCAGCATAACCAAACCACCCAGGATAACCCAAACCACCCAGCATAACCAAACCACCCAGGATAACCCAAATCATCCAGCATAACCAAACCACCCAGCATAACCAAACCACCCAGCATAACCAAACCACCCAGGATAACCCAAACCACCCAGCATAACCAAACCACCCAGGATAACCCAAATCATCCAGCATAACCAAATCATCCAGCATAACCAAACCATCCAGCATAACCAAACCACCCAGCATAACCAAACCACCCAGCATAACCAAACCACCCAGCATAACCAAACCACCCAGCATAACCAAACCATCCAGCATAACCAAACCATCCAGCATAACCAAACCATCCAGCATAACCAAACCATCCAGCATAACCAAACCACCCAGCATAACCAAACCACCCAGCATAACCAAACCATCCAGCATAACCAAACCATCCAGCATAACCAAACCACCAAGCATAACCAAACCATCCATCATAACCCAAACCACCCAGCATAACCAAACCATCCAGCATAACCCAAAGCACCCAGCATAACCAAACCACCCAGCATAACCAAACCACCCAGCATAACCAAACCACCCAGGATAACCCAAACCACCCAGCATAACCAAACCATCCAGCATAACCAATCCATCCAGCAAAACCAAACCACCCAGCATAACCAAACCACCCAGCATAACCAAACCATCCAGCATAACCAAACCACCCAGGATAACCCAAACCATCCAGCAAAACCAAACCACCCAGGATAACCCAAACCATCCAGCAAAACCAAACCACTCAGCATAACCAAATCATCCAGCATAACCAAAACATCCAGCATAACCAAACCACTCAGCATAACCAAACCACTCAGCATAACCAAACCACCCAGCATAACCAAACCACTCAGGATAACCCAAACCACCCAGGATAACCAAATCACTCAGGATAACCAAACCACCCAGGATAACCAAACCACTCAGCATAACCAAATCACTCAGGATAACCAAATCAACCAGCATACCCAAATCATCCAGCATAACTAAATCATCCAGCATAACAAAACCATCCAGCATAACCAAACCATCCAGCATAACCAAATCATCCAGCATAACCAAATCATCCAGCATAACCAAATCATCCAGCATAACCAAATCATCCAGCATAACTAAACCATCCAGCATAACCAAACCATCCAGCATAACCCAAACCACCCAGCATAACCAAACCATCCAGCATAACCCAAAGCACCCAGCATAACCAAACCACCCAGCATAACCAAACCACCCAGGATAACCCAAACCATCCAACATAACCAAACCATCCAGCATAACCAAACCACCCAGCATAACCAAACCATCCAGCATAACCAAACCACCCAGGATAACCCAAAGCACCCAGCATAACCAAACCATCAAGCATAACCAAACCATCCAGCATAACCAAACCATCCAGCATAACCAAACCATCCAGCATAACCCAAAGCACCCAGCATAACCAAAGCACCCAGCATAACCAAACCACCCAGCATAACCAAACCATGCAGCATAACCAAACCACCCAGGATAACCCAAACCATCCAGCATAACCAAACCATCCAGCATAACCAAACCATCCAGCAAAACGAAACCACTCAGCATAACCAAATCATCCAGCATAACCAAACCACCCAGCATAACCAAACCACCCAGGATAACCCAAACCATCCAGCATAACCAAACCACTCAGCATAACCAAACCACTCAGCATAACCAAACCACCCAGGATAACCAAACCACCCAGCATAACCAAACCACTCAGCATAACCAAATCACTCAGGATAACCAAACCACCAGGATAACCAAACCACTCAGGATAACCCAAATCATCCAGCATAACCAAACCACCCAGGATAACCCAAACCACCCAGTATAACCGAAACCACCCAGCATAACCAAACCACCCAGGATAACCCAAACCATCCAGCAAAACCAAACCACTCAGCATAACCAAACCACTCAGCATAACCAAACCATCCAGCATAACCAAACCATCCAGCATAAGCAAACCACCCAGCATAACCAAATCATCCAGCATAACCAAACCACCCAGGATAACCCAAACCACCCAGCATAACCAAACCACTCAGCATAACCAGGACAACCAAACCACCCAGGACAACCAAATCATCCAGCATAACCAAACCACCCAGGACAACCAAACCACCCAGGATAACCCAAACCACTCAGCATAACCAAACCACCCAGGATAACCCAAACCACTCAGCATAACCAAACCATCCAGCATAACCAAACCACCCAGCATAACCAAACCACCCAGCATAACCAAATCATCCAGCATAACCAAACCACCCAGGATAACCCAAACCACTCAGCATAACCAAACCACTCAGCATAACCAAACCACCCAGGACAACCAAACCACCCAGGATAACCCAAACCACGCAGCGTAACCAAACCACCCAGGATAACCCAAACCACCCAGGATAACCAAACCACCCAGGATAACCAAACCACCCAGGATAACCAAACCACACAGCATAAGCAAACCACCCAGGATAACCCAAACCACCCAGCATAACCAAACCACCCAGCATAACCAAACCACCCAGCATAACCAAACCACCCAGCATAACCAAACCACCCAGCATAACCAAACCACCCAGGATAACCCAAGCCACCCAGGATAACCCAAACCACCCAGGATAACCCAAACCACCCAGCATAACCAAACCACCCAGGATAACCCAAACCACCCAGCATAACCAAACCACCCAGGATAACCCAAATTATCCAGCATAACCAAACCACCCAGCATAACCAAACCACCCAGCATAACCAAACCACCCAGCATAACCAAACCACCCAGGATAACCCAAACCACCCAGCATAACCAAACCACCCAGGATAACCCAAATCATCCAGCATAACCAAATCATCCAGCATAACCAAACCATCCAGCATAACCAAACCACCCAGCATAACCAAACCACCCAGCATAACCAAACCACCCAGCATAACCAAACCACCCAGCATAACCAAACCACCCAGCATAACCAAACCATCCAGCATAACCAAACCATCCAGCATAACCAAACCATCCAGCATAACCAAACCATCCAGCATAACCAAACCACCCAGCATAACCAAACCACCCAGCATAACCAAACCATCCAGCATAACCAAACCATCCAGCATAACCAAACCATCCAGCATAACCAAACCACCAAGCATAACCAAACCATCCATCATAACCCAAACCACCCAGCATAACCAAACCATCCAGCATAACCCAAAGCACCCAGCATAACCAAACCACCCAGCATAACCAAACCACCCAGCATAACCAAACCACCCAGGATAACCCAAACCACCCAGCATAACCAAACCATCCAGCATAACCAATCCATCCAGCAAAACCAAACCACCCAGCATAACCAAACCACCCAGCATAACCAAACCATCCAGCATAACCAAACCACCCAGGATAACCCAAACCATCCAGCAAAACCAAACCACCCAGGATAACCCAAACCATCCAGCAAAACCAAACCACTCAGCATAACCAAATCATCCAGCATAACCAAAACATCCAGCATAACCAAACCACTCAGCATAACCAAACCACTCAGCATAACCAAACCACCCAGCATAACCAAACCACTCAGGATAACCCAAACCACCCAGGATAACCAAACCATCCAGCATAACCAATCCATCCAGCAAAACCAAACCACCCAGCATAACCAAACCACCCAGCATAACCAAACCATCCAGCATAACCAAACCACCCAGGATAACCCAAACCATCCAGCAAAACCAAACCACCCAGGATAACCCAAACCATCCAGCAAAACCAAACCACTCAGCATAACCAAATCATCCAGCATAACCAAAACATCCAGCATAACCAAACCATTCAGCATAACCAAACCACTCAGCATAACCAAACCACCCAGCATAACCAAACCACTCAGGATAACCCAAACCACCCAGGATAACCAAATCACTCAGGATAACCAAACCACCCAGGATAACCTAACCACTCAGCATAACCAAATCACTCAGGATAACCAAATCATCCAGCATAACCAAATCATCCAGCATAACTAAATCATCCAGC
The DNA here is from genome assembly GCF_964187855.1 of Myxine glutinosa. Lineage (NCBI taxonomy): Eukaryota > Metazoa > Chordata > Myxini > Myxiniformes > Myxinidae > Myxine > Myxine glutinosa. The sequence goes on along the minus strand of NC_136272.1, from coordinate 92,428,842 downwards.
ATAACCAAACCATCCAGCATAACCAAACCATCCAGCATAACCAAATCATCCAGCATAACCAAATCATCCAGCATAACCAAATCATCCAGCATAACCAAATCATCCAGCATAACTAAACCATCCAGCATAACCAAACCATCCAGCATAACCCAAACCACCCAGCATAACCAAACCATCCAGCATAACCCAAAGCACCCAGCATAACCAAACCACCCAGCATAACCAAACCACCCAGGATAACCCAAACCATCCAACATAACCAAACCATCCAGCATAACCAAACCACCCAGCATAACCAAACCATCCAGCATAACCAAACCACCCAGGATAACCCAAAGCACCCAGCATAACCAAACCATCAAGCATAACCAAACCATCCAGCATAACCAAACCATCCAGCATAACCAAACCATCCAGCATAACCCAAAGCACCCAGCATAACCAAACCACCCAGCATAACCAAACCACCCAGCATAACCAAACCATGCAGCATAACCAAACCACCCAGGATAACCCAAACCATCCAGCATAACCAAACCATCCAGCATAACCAAACCATCCAGCAAAACGAAACCACTCAGCATAACCAAATCATCCAGCATAACCAAACCACCCAGCAAAACCAAACCACTCAGCATAACCAAACCACTCAGCATAACCAAACCACCCAGGATAACCCAAACCATCCAGCATAACCAAACCACTCAGCATAACCAAACCACTCAGCATAACCAAACCACCCAGGATAACCAAACCACCCAGCATAACCAAACCACTCAGCATAACCAAATCACTCAGGATAACCAAACCACCAGGATAACCAAACCACTCAGGATAACCCAAATCATCCAGCATAACCAAACCACCCAGGATAACCCAAACCACCCAGTATAACCGAAACCACCCAGCATAACCAAACCACCCAGGATAACCCAAACCATCCAGCATAACCAAACCACCCAGCATAACCAAACCACCCAGCATAACCAAACCATCCAGCATAACCAAACCATCCATCATAACCCAAACCACCCAGCATAACCAAACCATCCAGCAAAACCAAATCACTCAGCATAACCAAATCATCCAGCATAACCAAACCATCCAGCATAACCAAACCACTCAGCATAACCAAACCACTCAGCATAACCAAACCACCCAGCATAACCAAACCACCCAGGATAACCCAAACCACCCAGGATAACCAAATCATGCAGGATAACCAAACCACCCAGGATAACCAAACCACTCAGCATAACCAAATCACTCAGGATAACCAAATCATCCAGCATAACAAATCATCCAGCATAACTAAACCATCCAGCATAACTAAATCATCCAGCATAACTAAATCATCCAGCATAACCAAACCATCCAGCATAACCAAACCATCCAGCATAACCAAATCATCCAGGATAACCAAATCATCCAGCATAACCAAATCATCCAGCATAACCAAATCATCCAGCATAACTAAACCATCCAGCATAACTAAACCATCCAGCATAACCAAAATAATCCAGCATAACCAAACCATCCAGCATAACTATATTATCCAGCATAACCAAACAATCCAGCATAACCAAACCATCCAGCATAACCAAATCATCCAGCATAACCAAATCATCCAGCATAACTAAACCATCCAGCATAACTAAATCATCCAGCATTACCAAACCATCCATCATAACCAAATCATCCAGCATAACCAAACCATCCAGCATAACCAAACCATCCAGCATAACCAAATCATCCAGCATAACCAAATCATCCAGCATCACCAAACCACCCAGGATAACCAAACCACCCAGGATAACCCAAACCACCCAGCATAACCCAAACCACCCAGCATAACCAAACCACCCAGGATAACCCAAGCCATCCAGCATAACCAAACCACCCAGGATAACCCAAACCACTCAGCATAACCAAACCACTCAGCATAACCAAACCACCCAGGATAACCAAACCACCCAGGATAACCCAAATCATCCAGCATAACCAAACCACCCAGGATAACCCAAACCACCCAGCGTAACCAAACCACCCAGGATAACCCAAACCACCCAGCATAACCAAACCACCCAGGATAACCAAACCACCCAGGATAACCAAACCACCCAGGATAACCCAAATCATCCAGCATAACCAAACCACCCAGCATAACCACACCACCCAGCATAACCAAACCACCCAGGATAACCCAAACCACCCAGCATAACCAAACCACCCAGGATAACCCAAATCATCCAGCAAAACCAAATCATCCAGCATAACCAAATGATCCAGCATAACCAAATCCTCCAGCATAACCTAACCATCCAGCATAACCAAACCATCCAGCATAACCAAACCACCCAGCATAACCAAACCACCCAGCATAACCAAACCATCCAGCATAACCAAACCACCCAGCAAAACCAAACCATCCAGCATAACCAAACCATCCAGCATAACCAAACCACCCAGCATAACCAAACCATCCAGCATAACCAAACCATCCAGCATAACCAAACCATCCAGCATAACCAAACCACCCAGCATAACCAAACCATCCAGCATCACCAAACCATCCAGCATAACCAAACCATCCAGCATAACCAAACCACCCAGCATAACCAAACCACCCAGCATAACCAAACCATCCAGCATAACCAAACCATCCAGCATAACCCAAACCACCCAGCATAACCAAACCATCCAGCATAACCCAAAGCACCCAGCATAACCCAAAGCACCCAGCATAACCAAACCACCCAGCATAACCAAACCACCCAGGATAACCCAAACCATCCAACATAACCAAACCATCCAGCATAACCAAACCACCCAGCATAACCAAACCATCCAGCATAACCAAACCACCCAGGATAACCCAAAGCACCCAGCATAACCAAACCATCAAGCATAACCAAACCATCCAGCATAACCAAACCATCCAGCATAACCAAACCATCCAGCATAACCCAAAGCACCCAGCATAACCAAACCACCCAGCATAACCAAACCACCCAGCATAACCAAACCATGCAGCATAACCAAACCACCCAGGATAACCCAAACCATCCAGCATAACCAAACCATCCAGCATAACCAAACCATCCAGCAAAACGAAACCACTCAGCATAACCAAATCATCCAGCATAACCAAACCACCCAGGATAACCCAAACCATCCAGCATAACCAAACCACTCAGCATAACCAAACCACTCAGCATAACCAAACCACCCAGGATAACCAAACCACCCAGCATAACCAAACCACTCAGCATAACCAAATCACTCAGGATAACCAAACCACCAGGATAACCAAACCACTCAGGATAACCCAAATCATCCAGCATAACCAAACCACCCAGGATAACCCAAACCACCCAGTATAACCGAAACCACCCAGCATAACCAAACCACCCAGGATAACCCAAACCATCCAGCAAAACCAAACCACTCAGCATAACCAAACCACTCAGCATAACCAAACCATCCAGCATAACCAAACCATCCAGCATAAGCAAACCACCCAGCATAACCAAATCATCCAGCATAACCAAACCACCCAGGATAACCCAAACCACCCAGCATAACCAAACCACTCAGCATAACCAGGACAACCAAACCACCCAGGACAACCAAATCATCCAGCATAACCAAACCACCCAGGACAACCAAACCACCCAGGACAACCAAACCACCCAGGATAACCCAAACCAATCAGCATAACCAAACCACCCAGGATAACCCAAACCACTCAGCATAACCAAACCATCCAGCATAACCAAACCACCCAGCATAACCAAACCACCCAGCATAACCAAATCATCCAGCATAACCAAACCACCCAGGATAACCCAAACCACTCAGCATAACCAAACCACTCAGCATAACCAAACCACCCAGGACAACCAAACCACCCAGGATAACCCAAACCATGCAGCGTAACCAAACCACCCAGGATAACCCAAACCACCCAGGATAACCAAACCACCCAGGATAACCAAACCACCCAGGATAACCAAACCACACAGCATAACCAAACCACCCAGGATAACCCAAACCACCCAGCATAACCAAACCACCCAGCATAACCAAACCACCCAGCATAACCAAACCACCCAGCATAACCAAACCACCCAGGATAACCCAAACCACCCAGGATAACCCAAACCACCCAGGATAACCCAAACCACCCAGCATAACCAAACCACCCAGGATAACCCAAACCACCCAGCATAACCAAACCACCCAGGATAACCCAAATCATCCAGCATAACCAAACCACCCAGCATAACCAAACCACCCAGCATAACCAAACCACCCAGGATAACCCAAACCACCCAGCATAACCAAACCACCCAGGATAACCCAAATCATCCAGCATAACCAAATCCTCCAGCATAACCAAACCATCCAGCATAACCAAACCACCCAGCATAACCAAACCACCCAGCATAACCAAACCACCCAGCATAACCAAACCACCCAGCATAACCAAACCATCCAGCATAACCAAACCATCCAGCATAACCAAACCATCCAGCATAACCAAACCATCCAGCATAACCAAACCACCCAGCATAACCAAACCACCCAGCATAACCAAACCATCCAGCATAACCAAACCATCCAGCATAACCAAACCATCCAGCATAACCAAACCACCAAGCATAACCAAACCATCCATCATAACCCAAACCACCCAGCATAACCAAACCATCCAGCATAACCCAAAGCACCCAGCATAACCAAACCACCCAGCATAACCAAACCACCCAGCATAACCAAACCACCCAGGATAACCCAAACCACCCAGCATAACCAAACCATCCAGCATAACCAATCCATCCAGCAAAACCAAACCACCCAGCATAACCAAACCACCCAGCATAACCAAACCATCCAGCATAACCAAACCACCCAGGATAACCCAAACCATCCAGCAAAACCAAACCACCCAGGATAACCCAAACCATCCAGCAAAACCAAACCACTCAGCATAACCAAATCATCCAGCATAACCAAAACATCCAGCATAACCAAACCACTCAGCATAACCAAACCACTCAGCATAACCAAACCACTCAGGATAACCCAAACCACCCAGGATAACCAAATCACTCAGGATAACCAAACCACCCAGGATAACCAAACCACTCAGCATAACCAAATCACTCAGGATAACCAAATCATCCAGCATACCCAAATCATCCAGCATAACTAAATCATCCAGCATAACCAAACCATCCAGCATAACCAAACCATCCAGCATAACCAAATCATCCAGCATAACCAAATCATCCAGCATAACCAAATCATCCAGCATAACCAAATCATCCAGCATAACTAAACCATCCAGCATAACCAAACCATCCAGCATAACCCAAACCACCCAGCATAACCAAACCATCCAGCATAACCCAAAGCACCCAGCATAACCAAACCACCCAGCATAACCAAACCACCCAGGATAACCCAAACCATCCAACATAACCAAACCATCCAGCATAACCAAACCACCCAGCATAACCAAACCATCCAGCATAACCAAACCACCCAGGATAACCCAAAGCACCCAGCATAACCAAACCATCAAGCATAACCAAACCATCCAGCATAACCAAACCATCCAGCATAACCAAACCATCCAGCATAACCCAAAGCACCCAGCATAACCAAACCACCCAGCATAACCAAACCACCCAGCATAACCAAACCATGCAGCATAACCAAACCACCCAGGATAACCCAAACCATCCAGCATAACCAAACCATCCAGCATAACCAAACCATCCAGCAAAACGAAACCACTCAGCATAACCAAATCATCCAGCATCACCAAACCACCCAGCATAACCAAACCACTCAGCATAACCAAACCACTCAGCATAACCAAACCACCCAGGATAACCCAAACCATCCAGCATAACCAAACCACTCAGCATAACCAAACCACTCAGCATAACCAAACCACCCAGGATAACCAAACCACCCAGCATAATCAAACCACTCAGCATAACCAAATCACTCAGGATAACCAAACCACCAGGATAACCAAACCACTCAGGATAACCCAAATCATCCAGCATAACCAAACCACCCAGGATAACCCAAACCACCCAGTATAACCGAAACCACCCAGCATAACCAAACCACCCAGGATAACCCAAACCATCCAGCAAAACCAAACCACTCAGCATAACCAAACCACTCAGCATAACCAAACCATCCAGCATAACCAAACCATCCAGCATAAGCAAACCACCCAGCATAACCAAATCATCCAGCATAACCAAACCACCCAGGATAACCCAAACCACCCAGCATAACCAAACCACTCAGCATAACCAGGACAACCAAACCACCCAGGACAACCAAATCATCCAGCAGAACCAAACCACCCAGGACAACCAAACCACCCAGGATAACCCAAACCACTCAGCATAACCAAACCACCCAGGATAACCCAAACCACTCAGCATAACCAAACCATCCAGCATAACCAAACCACCCAGCATAACCAAACCACCCAGCATAACCAAATCATCCAGCATAACCAAACCACCCAGGATAACCCAAACCACTCAGCATAACCAAACCACCCAGGACAACCAAACCACCCAGGATAACCCAAACCACGCAGCGTAACCAAACCACCCAGGATAACCCAAACCACCCAGGATAACCAAACCACCCAGGATAACCAAACCACCCAGGATAACCAAACCACACAGCATAACCAAACCACCCAGGATAACCCAAACCACCCAGCATAACCAAACCACCCAGCATAACCAAACCACCCAGCATAACCAAACCACCCAGCATAACCAAACCACCCAGGATAACCCAAGCCACCCAGGATAACCCAAACCACCCAGGATAACCCAAACCACCCTGCATAACCAAACCACCCAGGATAACCCAAACCACCCAGCATAACCAAACCACCCAGGATAACCCAAATCATCCAGCATAACCAAACCACCCAGCATAACCAAACCACCCAGCATAACCAAACCACCCAGGATAACCCAAACCACCCAGCATAACCAAACCACCCAGGATAACCCAAATCATCCAGCATAACCAAATCATCCAGCATAACCAAACCATCCAGCATAACCAAACCACCCAGCATAACCAAACCACCCAGCATAACCAAACCACCCAGCATAACCAAACCACCCAGCATAACCAAACCACCCAGCATAACCAAACCATCCAGCATAACCAAACCATCCAGCATAACCAAACCATCCAGCATAACCAAACCATCCAGCATAACCAAACCACCCAGCATAACCAAACCACCCAGCATAACCAAACCATCCAGCATAACCAAACCATCCAGCATAACCAAACCATCCAGCATAACCAAACCACCAAGCATAACCAAACCATCCATCATAACCCAAACCACCCAGCATAACCAAACCATCCAGCATAACCCAAAGCACCCAGCATAACCAAACCACCCAGCATAACCAAACCACCCAGCATAACCAAACCACCCAGGATAACCCAAACCACCCAGCATAACCAAACCATCCAGCATAACCAATCCATCCAGCAAAACCAAACCACCCAGCATAACCAAACCACCCAGCATAACCAAACCATCCAGCATAACTAAACCACCCAGGATAACCCAAACCATCCAGCAAAACCAAACCACCCAGGATAACCCAAACCATCCAGCAAAACCAAACCACTCAGCATAACCAAATCATCCAGCATAACCAAAACATCCAGCATAACCAAACCACTCAGCATAACCAAACCACTCAGCATAACCAAACCACCCAGCATAACCAAACCACTCAGGATAACCCAAACCACCCAGGATAACCAAACCATCCAGCATAACCAATCCATCCAGCAAAACCAAACCACCCAGCATAACCAAACCACCCAGCATAACCAAACCATCCAGCATAACCAAACCACCCAGGATAACCCAAACCATCCAGCAAAACCAAACCACCCAGGATAACCCAAACCATCCAGCAAAACCAAACCACTCAGCATAACCAAATCATCCAGCATAACCAAAACATCCAGCATAACCAAACCACTCAGCATAACCAAACCACTCAGCATAACCAAACCACCCAGCATAACCAAACCACTCAGGATAACCCAAACCACCCAGGATAACCAAATCACTCAGGATAACCAAACCACCCAGGATAACCTAACCACTCAGCATAACCAAATCACTCAGGATAACCAAATCATCCAGCATAACCAAATCATCCAGCATAACTAAATCATCCAGCATAACCAAACCATCCAGCATAACCAAACCATCCAGCATAACCAAATCATCCAGCATAACCAAATCATCCAGCATAACCAAATCATCCAGCATAACCAAATCATCCAGCATAACTAAACCATCCAGCATAACCAAACCATCCAGCATAACCCAAACCACCCAGCATAACCAAACCATCCAGCATAACCCAAAGCACCCAGCATAACCAAACCACCCAGCATAACCCAAACCACCCAGCATAACCAAACCATCCAGGATAACCCAAACCACTCAGCATAACCAAACCACTCAGCATAACCAAACCACCCAGGACAACCAAACCACCCAGGATAACCCAAACCACGCAGCGTAACCAAACCACCCAGGATAACCCAAACCACCCAGGATAACCAAACCACCCAGGATAACCAAACCACCCAGGATAACCAAACCACACAGCATAACCAAACCACCCAGGATAACCCAAACCACCCAGCATAGCCAAACCACCCAGCATAACCAAACCACCCAGCATAACCAAACCACCCAGCATAACCAAACCACCCAGGATAACCCAAACCACCCAGGATAACCCAAACCACCCAGGATAACCCAAACCACCCAGCATAACCAAACCACCCAGGATAACCCAAACCACCCAGCATAACCAAACCACCCAGGATAACCCAAATCATCCAGCATAACCAAACCACCCAGCATAACCAAACCACCCAGCATAACCAAACCACCCAGGATAACCCAAACCACCCAGCATAACCAAACCACCCAGGATAACCCAAATCATCCAGCATAACCAAATCATCCAGCATAACCAAACCATCCAGCACAACCAAACCACCCAGCATAACCAAACCACCCAGCATAACCAAACCACCCAGCATAACCAAACCACCCAGCATAACCAAACCACCCAGCATAACCAAACCACCCAGCATAACCAAACCATCCAGCATAACCAAACCATCCAGCATAACCAAACCATCCAGCATAACCAAACCACCCAGCATAACCAAACCACCCAGCATAACCAAACCATCCAGCATAACCAAACCATCCAGCATAACCAAACCATCCAGCATAACCAAACCACCCAGGATAACCCAAACCATCCAGCAAAACCCAAACCACCCAGCATAACCCAAACCATCCAGCAAAACCAAACCACTCAGCATAACCAAATCATCCAGCATAACCAAAACATCCAGCATAACCAAACCACTCAGCATAACCAAACCACTCAGCATAACCAAACCACCCAGCATAACCAAACCACTCAGGATAACCCAAACCACCCAGGATAACCAAATCACTCAGGATAACCAAACCACCCAGGATAACCAAACCACTCAGCATAACCAAATCACTCAGGATAACCAAATCATCCAGCATAACCAAATCATCCAGCATAACTAAATCATCCAGCATAACCAAACCATCCAGCATAACCAAACCATCCAGCATAACCAAATCATCCAGCATAACCAAATCATCCAGTATAACCAAATCATCCAGCATAACCAAATCATCCAGCATAACTAAACCATCCAGCATAACTAAACCATCCAGCATAACCAAAATAATCCAGCATAACCAAACCATCCAGCATAACTAAATTATCCAGCATACCCAAACCACCCAGTATAACCAAACCACCCAGCATAACTAAACCACTCAGCATAACCAAACCACTCAGCATAACCAAACCATCCAGCATAACCAAACCATCCAGCATAACCAAATCATCCAGTATAACCAAACCACCCAGCATAACCAAACCACTCACCATAACCAAACCACTCAGCATAACCAAACCACCCAGCATAACCAAACCACCCAGGATAACCAAACCACCCAGGATAACCCAAATCATCCAGCATAACCAAATCATCCAGCATAACCAAACCACCCAGGTTAACCCAAACCACTCAGCATAACCAAACCACTCAGCATAACCAAACCACTCAGCATAACCAAACCACCCAGGATAACCCAAACCATCCAGCATAACCAAACCACTCAGCATAACCAAACCACTCAGCATAACCAAACCACCCAGGATAACCAAACCACCCAGCATAACCAAAACACTCAGCATAACCAAATCACTCAGGATAACCAAACCACCAGGATAACCAAACCACTCAGGATAACCCAAATCATCCAGCATAACCAAACCACCCAGGATAACCCAAACCACCCAGTATAACCGAAACCACCCAGCATAACCAAACCACCCAGGATAACCCAAACCATCCAGCAAAACCAAACCACTCAGCATAACCAAACCACTCAGCATAACCAAACCATCCAGCATAACCAAACCATCCAGCATAAGCAAACCACCCAGCATAACCAAATCATCCAGCATAACCAAACCACCCAGGATAACCCAAACCACCCAGCATAACCAAACCACTCAGCATAACCAGGACAACCAAACCACCCAGGACAACCAAATCATCCAGCATAACCAAACCACCCAGGACCACCAAACCACCCAGGATAACCCAAACCACTCAGCATAACCAAACCACCCAGGATAACCCAAACCACTCAGCATAACCAAACCATCCAGCATAACCAAACCACCCAGCATAACCAAACCACCCAGCATAACCAAATCATCCAGCATAACCAAACCACCCAGGATAACCCAAACCACTCAGCATAACCAAACCACTCAGCATAACCAAACCACCCAGGACAACCAAACCACCCAGGATAACCCAAACCATGCAGCGAAACCAAACCACCCAGGATAACCCAAACCACCCAGGATAACCAAACCACCCAGGATAACCAAACCACACAGCATAACCAAACCACCCAGGATAACCCAAACCACCCAGCATAACCAAACCACCCAGCATAACCAAACCACCCAGCATAACCAAACCACCCAGCATAACCAAACCACCCAGGATAACCCAAACCACCCAGGATAACCCAAACCACCCAGGATAACCCAAACCACCCAGGATAACCCAAACCACCCAGCATAACCAAACCACCCAGGATAACCCAAACCACCCAGCATAACCAAACCACCCAGGATAACCCAAATCATCCAGCATAACCAAACCACCCAGCATAACCAAACCACCCAGCATAACCAAACCACCCAGGATAACCCAAACCACCCAGCATAACCAAACCACCCAGGATAACCCAAATCATCCAGCATAACCAAATCATCCAGCATAACCAAACCATCCAGCATAACCAAACCACCCAGCATAACCAAACCACCCAGCATAACCAAACCACCCAGCATAACCAAACCACCCAGCATAACCAAACCACCCAGCATAACCAAACCATCCAGCATAACCAAACCATCCAGCATAACCAAACCATCCAGCATAACCAAACCACCCAGCATAACCAAACCACCCAGCATAACCAAACCATCCAGCATAACCAAACCATCCAGCATAACCAAACCATCCAGCATAACCAAACCACCCAAGATAACCCAAACCATCCAGCAAAACCCAAACCACCCAGCATAACCCAAACCATCCAGCAAAACCAAACCACTCAGCATAACCAAATCATCCAGCATAACCAAAACATCCAGCATAACCAAACCACTCAGCATAACCAAACCACTCAGCATAACCAAACCACCCAGCATAACCAAACCACTCAGGATAACCCAAACCACCCAGGATAACCAAATCACTCAGGATAACCAAACCACCCAGGATAACCAAACCACTCAGCATAACCAAATCACTCAGGATAACCAAATCATCCAGCATAACCAAATCATCCAGCATAACTAAATCATCCAGCATAACCAAACCATCCAGCATAACCAAACCATCCAGCATAACCAAATCATCCAGCATAACCAAATCATCCAGCATAACCAAATCATCCAGCATAACCAAATCATCCAGCATAACTAAACCATCCAGCATAACTAAACCATCCAGCATAACCAAAATAATCCAGCATAACCAAACCATCCAGCATAACTAAATTATCCAGCATACCCAAACCACCCAGTATAACCAAACCACCCAGCATAACTAAACCACTCAGCATAACCAAACCACTCAGCATAACCAAACCATCCAGCATAACCAAACCATCCAGCATAACCAAATCATCCAGTATAACCAAACCACCCAGCATAACCAAACCACTCACCATAACCAAACCACTCAGCATAACCAAACCACCCAGCATAACCAAACCACCCAGGATAACCAAACCACCCAGGATAACCCAAATCATCCAGCATAACCAAATCATCCAGCATAACCAAACCACCCAGGTTAACCCAAACCACTCAGCATAACCAAACCACTCAGCATAACCAAACCACTCAGCATAACCAAACCACCCAGGACAACCCAAATCATCCAGCAGAACCAAACCACTCAGCATAACCAAACCACCCAGGAAAACCAAACCACCCAGGACAACCCAAATCATCCAGCATAACCAAATCACTAAGCATAACCAAACCATCCAGCATAACCAAACCACCCAGGATAACCAAACCACTCAGCATAACCAAACAACTCAGCATAACCAAACCACCCAGGATAACCAAACCACCCAGGATAACCTAAACCACCCAGCATAACCAAACCACCTAGGATAACCCAAACCATCCAGCAAAACCAAACCACCCAGGGTAACCCAAACCACTCAGCATAACCAAACCATCCAGCATAGCCAAACCATCTGGCATAACCAAACCACTCAGCATAACCAAACCACCCAGCATAACCAAACCACCCAGGATAACCAAACCACCCAGGATAACCCAAACCACCCAGCATAACCAAACCACCTAGCATAACCCAAACCATCCAGCAAAACCAAACCATCCAGCAAAACCAAACCACCCAGGGTAACCCAAACCACTCAGCATAACCAAACCATCCAGCATAGCCAAACCATCTGGCATAACAAAACCACTCAGCATAACCAAACCACTCAGCATAACCAAACCACTCAGCATAACCAAACCATCCGGCATAACCAAACCACCCAGGGTAACCCAAACCACTCAGCATAACCAAACCATCCGGCATAACCAAACCATCCAGCATAACCAAACCACCCAGCATAACCAAACAACTCAACATAACCAAACTACTCAGCATAACCAAACCACCCAGGATAACCCAAACCACCCAGCATAACCAAACCACCCAGGATAACCCAAACCATCCAGCAAAACCAAACCATCCAGCATAACCAAACCACCCAGGGTAACCCAAACCACTCAGCATAACCAAACCACTCAGCATAACCAAACCACCCAGGATAACCAAACCACCCGGCATAACCAAACCATCCGGCATAACCAAACCATCCAGCATAACCAAACCACTCAGCATAACCAAACCACTCAGCATAACCAAACCATCCGGCAAAACCAAACCATCCGGCATAACCAAACCACTCAGCATAACCAAACCATCCAGCATAACCAAACCATCCAGCATAACCAAACCACTCAGCATAACCAAACCACTCAGCATAACCAAACCACCCAGCATAACCAAACCACTCAGCATAACCAAACAACTCAGCATAACCAAACCACCCAGAATAACCAAACCACCCAGGATAACCCAAATCATCCAGCATAACCAAATCATCCAGCATAACCAAACCACCCAGGATAACCCAAACCATCCAGCAAAACCAAACCACTCAGCATCACCAAATCATCCAGCATAACCAAACCACCCAGCATACCCAAACCACTCAGCATAACCAAACCACTCAGCATAACCAAACCACTCAGCATAACGAAACCACCCAGCATAACCAAACCACCCAGGATAACCCAAACCATCCAGCATAACCAAACCACTTAGCATAACCAAACCACTCAGCATAACCAAACCACCCAGGATAACCAAACCACCCAGCATAACCAAATCACTCAGGATAACCAAATCACCCAGGATAACCAAACCACTCAGGATAACCCAAATCATCCAGCATAACCAAACCACCCAGGATAACCAAACCACTCAGCATAACCAAACCACTCAGCATAACCAAACAACTCAGCATAACCAAACCACCCAGGATAACCAAACCACCCAGCATAACCAAACCACTCAGCATAACCAAATCACTCAGGATAACCAAATCACCCAGGATAACCAAACCACTCAGGATAACCCAAATCATCCAGCATAACCAAACCACCCAGGATAACCAAACCACTCAGCATAACCAAACCACTCAGCATAACCAAACCACTCACCATAACCAAACCACTCAGCATAACCAAACAACTCAGCATAACCAAACCACCCAGGATAATCGAACCACCCAGGATAACCAAACCACCCAGGATAACCCAAACCACCCAGCATAACCAAACCACCCAGGATAACCCAAGCCATCCAGCATAACCAAACCACGCAGGGTAACCCAAACCACTCAGCATAACCAAACCACTGAGCATAACCAAACCACTCAGCATAACCAAACCATCTGGCATAACCAAACCATCCAGCATAACCAAACCACCCAGCATCACCAAACCACCAAGGATAACCAAACCACCCAGGACAACCCAAATCATCCAGCATAACCAAACCACCCAGGATAACTCAAACCACTCAGCATAACCAAACCACTCAGCATAACCAAACCACCCAGGATAACCAAACCACCCAGGATAACCCAAATCATCCAGCAAAACCCAAACCACCCAGCGTAACCAAACCACCCAGGATAACCCAAACCACCCAGCATAACCAAACCACCCAGGATAACCAAACCACCCAGGATAACCCAAATCATCCAGCATAACCAAACCACCCAGCATAACCAAACCACCCAGCATAACCAAACCACCCAGCATAACCAAACCACCCAGGATAACCCAAACCACCCAGCATAACCAAACCACCCAGGATAACCCAAATTATCCAGCAAAACCAAATCATCCAGCATAACCAAATCATCCAGCATAACCCAAACCACCCAGCATAACCAAACCATCCAGCATAACCAAATCATCCAGCATAACCAAACCACCCAGCATAACCAAACCATCCAGCATAACCAAACCACCCAGCATAACCAAACAATCCAGCATAACCAAACCATCCAGCATAACCAAACCACCCAGCATAACCAAACCACTCAGCATAACCCAAACCACCCAGCATAACCAAACCATCCAGAATAACCAAACCATCCAGCATAACCAAACCACCCAGCATAACCAAACCACCCAGCATAACCAAACCATCCAGCATAACCAAACCACCCAGCATAACCAAACAATCCAGCATAACCAAACCATCCAGCATAACCAAACCACCCAGCATAACCAAACCATCCAGCATAACCAAACCATCCAGCATAACCAAACCATCCAGCATAACCAAACCATCCAGCATAACCAAACCACCCAGCATAACCAAACCATCCAGCATCACCAAACTATCCAACATAACCAAACCATCCAGCATAACCAAACCACCCAGCATAACCAAACCACCCAGCATAACCCAAACCACCCAGCATAACCAAACCATCCAGCATAACCCAAAGCACCCAGCATAACCAAACCACCCAGCATAACCAAACCACCCAGCATAACCAAACCACCCAGCATAACCAAACCATCCAGCATAACCAAACCATCCAGCATAACCAAACCATCCAGCATAACCAAACCATCCAGCATAACCAAACCACCCAGCATAACCAAACCATCCAGCATAACCAAACCATCCATCATAACCCAAACCACCCAGCATAACCAAACCATCCAGCATAACCCAAAGCACCCAGCATAACCAAACCACCCAGCATAACCAAACCACCCAGGATAACCCAAACCACCCAGCATAACCAAACCATCCAGCATAACCAATCCATCCAGCAAAACCAAACCACCCAGCATAACCAAACCACCCAGCATAACCAAACCATCCAGCATAACCAAACCACCCAGGATAACCCAAACCATCCAGCAAAACCAAACCACTCAGCATAACCAAATCATCCAGCATAACCAAACCATCCAGCATAACCAGACCACTCAGCATAACCAAATCATCCAGCATAACCAAACCATCCAGCATAACCAAACCACTCAGCATAACCAAACCACTCAGCATAACCAAACCACCCAGCATAACCAAACCACTCAGGATAACCCAAACCACCCAGGATAACCAAATCACTCAGGATAACCAAACCACCCAGGATAACCAAATCACTCAGCATAACCAAATCACTCAGGATAACCAAATCATCCAGCATAACCAAACCATCCAGCATAACCAAACCACTCAGCATAACCAAACCACTCAGCATAACCAAACCACCCAGCATAACCAAACCACTCAGGATAACCCAAACCACCCAGGATAACCAAATCACTCAGGATAACCAAACCACCCAGGATAACCAAATCATCCAGCATAACTATACCATCCAGCATAACTAAATCATCCAGCATAACCAAATCATCCAGCATAACTAAACCATCCAGCATAACTAAACCATCCAGCATAACCAAAATAATCCAGCATAACCAAACCATCCAGCATAACTAAATTATCCAGCATACCCAAACCACCCAGTATAACCAAACCACCCAGCATAACCAAACCATCCAGCATAACCAAATCATCCAGTATAACCAAACCACCCAGCCTAACCAAACCACTCACCATAACCAAACCACTCAGCATAACCAAACCACCCAGCATAACCAAACCACCCAGGATAACCAAACCACCCAGGATAACCCAAATCATCCAGCATAACCAAATCATCCAGCATAACCAAACCACCCAGGAAAACCAAACCACCCAGGACAACCCAAATCATCCAGCATAACCAAATCATCCAGCATACCCCAAACCACCCAGCATAACCAAACCACCCAGGACAACCCAAACTATCCAGCATAACCAAACCATCCAGCATAACCAACCCATCCAGCATAACCAAACCATCCAGCATAACCAAACCATCCAGCATAACCAAACCATTCAGCATAACCAACCCATCCAGCATAACCAAACCATCCAGCATAACCAAACCATCCAGCATAACCAAACCATCCAGCATAACCAAACCATCCAGCATAACCAAACCATCCAGCATAACCAAACCATCCAGCATAACCAAACCACCCAGCATAACCAAACCACCCAGCATAACCAAACCACCCAGCATAACCAAACCATCCAGCATAACCAAACCACCCAGCATAACCAAACCATCCAGCATAACCAAACCATCCAGCATAATCAAACCACCCAGCATAACCAAACAACCCAGCATAACCAAACCATCCAGCATAACCAAACCATCCAGCATCACCAAACCATCCAGCATAACCAAACCATCCAGCATAACCAAACCATCCAGCATAACCAAACCATCCAGCATAACCCAAACCACCCAGCATAACCAAACCATCCAGCATAACCCAAAGCACCCAGCATAACCAAACCACCCAGCATAACCAAACCACTCAGCATAACCAAACCACCCAGGATAACCCAAACCATCCAGCATAACCAAACCACCCAGGATAACCCAAACCATCCAGCAAAACCAAACCACTAGGCATAACCAAATCATCCAGCATAACCAAACCACCCAGCATAACCAAACCATCCAGCATAACCAAACCATCCAGCATAACCAAACCACCCAGCATAACCAAACCATCCAGCATAACCAAACCATCCAGCATAACCAAACCATCCAGCATAACCAAACCATCCAGCATAACCAAACCACCCAGCAAAACCAAACCACCCAGCATAACCAAACCACCCAGCATAACCAAACAACCCAGCATAACCAAACCATCCAGCATAACCAAACCATCCAGCATAACCAAACAACCCAGCATAACCAAACCATCCAGAATAACCAAACCATCCAGCATCACCAAACCATCCAGCATAACCAAACCACCCAGCATAACCAAAACATCCAGCATAACCAAACCATCCACCATAACCCAAACCACCCAGCATAACCAAACCATCCAGCAGAACCCAAAGCACCCAGCATAACCAAACCACCCAGCATAACCAAACCACCCAGCATAACCAAACCACCCAGGATAACCCAAACCATCCAGCATAACCAAACCATCCAGCATAACCAAACCACCCAGGATAACCCAAACAATCCAGGAAAACCAAACCACTCAGCATAACCAAATCATCCAGCATAACCAAACCACCCAGCATAACCAAACCACTCAGCATAACCAAATCATCCAGCATAACCAAATCATCCAGCATAACCAAATCATCCAGCATAACCAAACCACCCAGCATAACCAAACCACTCAGCATAACCAAACCACCCAGCATAACCCAAACCATCCAGCATAACCAAACCACTCAGCATAACCAAACCACCCAGGATAACCAAACCACCCAGCATAACCAAACCACTCAGCATAACCAAATCACTCAGGATAACCAAACCACCCAGGATAACCAAACCACTCAGGATAACCCAAATCACCCAGCATAACCAAATCACTCAGCATAACCAAATCAATCAGCATATCCAAACCATCCAGCATAACCAAACCACCCAGGATAACCAAATCACTCAGCATAACCAAATCACTCAGCATAACAAAAATCACTCAGCATAACCAAATCACTCAGCATAACCAAACCATCCAGCATAACCAAATCACTAAGCATAACCAAACCATCCAGCATAACCAAACCACCCAGGATAACCAAACCACTCAGCATAACCAAACAACTCAGCATAACCAAACCACCCAGGATAACCAAACCACCCAGGATAACCCAAACCACCCAGCATAACCAAACCACCTAGGATAACCCAAACCACCCAGCATAACCAAACCACTTAGCATAACCAAATCACTCAGGATAACCAAATCACCCAGGATAACCAAACCACTCAGGATAACCCAAATCATCCAGCATAACCAAACCACCCAGGATAACCAAACCACTCAGCATAACCAAACCACCCAGGATAACCCAAACCACCCAGGATAACCCAAACCACGCAGCATAACCAAACCACCCAGGATAACCCAAACCACCCAGGATAACCCAAACCACCCAGGATAACCAAACCACCCAGGATAACCAAACCACACAGCATAACCAAACCACCCAGGATAACCCAAACCACCCAGCATAACCAAACCACCCAGCATAACCAAACCACCCAGGATAACCCAAACCACCCAGGATAACCCAAACCACCCAGCATAACCAAACCACCCAGGATAACCCAAACCACCCAGCATAACCAAACCACCCAGGATAACCCAAACCACCCAGCATAACCAAACCACCCAGGATAACCCAAATCATCCAGCATAACCAAACCACCCAGCATAACCAAACCACCCAGCATAACCAAACCACCCAGGATAACCCAAACCACCCAGCATAACCAAACCACCCAGGATAACCCAAATCATCCAGCATAACCAAATCATCCAGCATAACCAAACCATCCAGCATAACCAAACCACACAGCATAACCAAACCACCCAGCATAACCAAACCATCCAGCATAACCAAACCATCCAGCATAACCAAACCACCTAGCATAACCAAACCACCCAGCATAACCAAACCACCCAGCATAACCAAACCACCCAGGATAACCCAAACCACCCAGCATAACCAAACCACCCAGCATAACCAAACCATCCAGCATAACCAAACCATCCAGCAAAACCAAACCACCCAGCATAACCAAACCACCCAGCATAACCAAACCATCCAGCATAACCAAACCACCCAGGATAACCCAAACCATCCAGCAAAACCAAACCACTCAGCATAACCAAATCATCCACCATAACCAAACCATCCAGCATAACCAAACCACTCAGCATAACCAAACCACTCAGCATAACCAAACCACCCAGCATAACCAAACCACTCAGGATAACCCAAACCACCCAGGATAACCAAATCACTCAGGATAACCAAACCACCCAGGATAACCAAACCACTCAGCATAACCAAATCCCTCAGGATAACCAAATCATCCAGCATAACCAAATCATCCAGCATTACTAAACCATCCAGCATAACTAAATCATCCAGCAAAACCAAACCATCCAGCATAACCAAACCATCCAGCATAACCAAATCATCCAGCATAACCAAATCATCCAGCATAACCAAATCATCCAGCATAACCAAATCATCCAGCAAAACCAAACCATCCAGCATAACTAAACCATCCAGCATAACCAAAATAATCCAGCATAACCAAACCATCCAGCATAACTAAATTATCCAGCATAACCAAACCATCCAGCATAACCAAACCATCCAGCATAACCAAACCATCCAGCATAACCAAATCATCCAGCATAACCAAATCATCCAGCATAACCAAACCACCCAGCATAACCAAATCACTCAGCATAACTAAACCACCCAACATAACTAAACCACCCAGCATAACCCAAACCATCCAGCATAACTAAACCACCCAGCATAACCCAAACCACCCAGCATAACCAAACAACCCAGCATAACCAAACCATCCAGCATAACCAAACCATCCAGCATAACCAAACAACCCAGCATAACTAAACCACGCAGCATAACTAAACCACCCAGCATAACCCAAACCACCCAGCATAACGAAACCACCCAGCATAACTAAACCACCCAGCATAACTAAACCACCCAGCATAACCCAAACCACCCAGCATAACCCAAACCACCCAGCATAACCCAAACCACCCAGCATAACTAAACCACCCAGCATAACCCAAACCACCCAGCATAACCCAAACCACCCAGCATAACTAAACCACCCAGCATAACCCAATCCACCCAGCATAACTAAACCACCCAGCATAACCAAACCACCCAGCATAACTAAACCACCCAGCATAACCCAAACCACCCAGCATAACCCAAACCACCCAGCATAACTAAACCACCCAGCATAACCCAAACCACCCAGCATAACTAAACCACCCAGCATAACCCAAACCACCCAGCATAACTAAACCACCCAGCATAACCAAACCATCCAGCATAACCAAACCATCCAGCATAACCAAACCACCCAGGATAACCAAACCACTCAGCATAACCAAACAACTCAGCATAACCAAACCACCCAGGATAACCAAACCACCCAGGATAACCTAAACCACCCAGCATAACCAAACCACCTAGGATAACCCAAACCATCCAGCAAAACCAAACCACCCAGGGTAACCCAAACCACTCAGCATAACCAAACCATCCAGCATAGCCAAACCATCTGGCATAACCAAACCACTCAGCATAACCAAACCACCCAGCATAACCAAACCACCCAGGATAACCAAACCACCCAGGATAACCCAAACCACCCAGCATAACCAAACCACCTAGCATAACCCAAACCATCCAGCAAAACCAAACCATCCAGCAAAACCAAACCACCCAGGGTAACCCAAACCACTCAGCATAACCAAACCATCCAGCATAGCCAAACCATCTGGCATAACAAAACCACTCAGCATAACCAAACCACTCAGCATAACCAAACCACTCAGCATAACCAAACCATCCGGCATAACCAAACCACCCAGGGTAACCCAAACCACTCAGCATAACCAAACCATCCGGCATAACCAAACCATCCAGCATAACCAAACCACCCAGCATAACCAAACAACTCAACATAACCAAACTACTCAGCATAACCAAACCACCCAGGATAACCCAAACCACCCAGCATAACCAAACCACCCAGGATAACCCAAACCATCCAGCAAAACCAAACCATCCAGCATAACCAAACCACCCAGGGTAACCCAAACCACTCAGCATAACCAAACCACTCAGCATAACCAAACCACCCAGGATAACCAAACCACCCGGCATAACCAAACCATCCGGCATAACCAAACCATCCAGCATAACCAAACCACTCAGCATAACCAAACCACTCAGCATAACCAAACCATCCGGCAAAACCAAACCATCCGGCATAACCAAACCACTCAGCATAACCAAACCATCCAGCATAACCAAACCATCCAGCATAACCAAACCACTCAGCATAACCAAACCACTCAGCATAACCAAACCACCCAGCATAACCAAACCACCCAGGATAACCCAAACCACCCAGCATAACCAAACCACCCAGGATAACCCAAACCATCCAGCAAAACCAAACCATCCAGCATAACCAAACCACCCAGGGTAACCCAAACCACTCAGCATAACCAAACCACTCAGCATAACCAAACCACCCAGGATAACCAAACCACCCGGCATAACCAAACCATCCGGCATAACCAAACCATCCAGCATAACCAAACCACTCAGCATAACCAAACCACTCAGCATAACCAAACCATCCGGCAAAACCAAACCATCCGGCATAACCAAACCACTCAGCATAACCAAACCATCCAGCATAACCAAACCATCCAGCATAACCAAACCACTCAGCATAACCAAACCACTCAGCATAACCAAACCACCCAGCATAACCAAACCACTCAGCATAACCAAACAACTCAGCATAACCAAACCACCCAGAATAACCAAACCACCCAGGATAACCCAAATCATCCAGCATAACCAAATCATCCAGCATAACCAAACCACCCAGGATAACCCAAACCATCCAGCAAAACCAAACCACTCAGCATCACCAAATCATCCAGCATAACCAAACCACCCAGCATACCCAAACCACTCAGCATAACCAAACCACTCAGCATAACCAAACCACTCAGCATAACGAAACCACCCAGCATAACCAAACCACCCAGGATAACCCAAACCATCCAGCATAACCAAACCACTTAGCATAACCAAACCACTCAGCATAACCAAACCACCCAGGATAACCAAACCACCCAGCATAACCAAATCACTCAGGATAACCAAATCACCCAGGATAACCAAACCACTCAGGATAACCCAAATCATCCAGCATAACCAAACCACCCAGGATAACCAAACCACTCAGCATAACCAAACCACTCAGCATAACCAAACAACTCAGCATAACCAAACCACCCAGGATAACCAAACCACCCAGCATAACCAAACCACTCAGCATAACCAAATCACTCAGGATAACCAAATCACCCAGGATAACCAAACCACTCAGGATAACCCAAATCATCCAGCATAACCAAACCACCCAGGATAACCAAACCACTCAGCATAACCAAACCACTCAGCATAACCAAACCACTCACCATAACCAAACCACTCAGCATAACCAAACAACTCAGCATAACCAAACCACCCAGGATAATCGAACCACCCAGGATAACCAAACCACCCAGGATAACCCAAACCACCCAGCATAACCAAACCACCCAGGATAACCCAAGCCATCCAGCATAACCAAACCACGCAGGGTAACCCAAACCACTCAGCATAACCAAACCACTGAGCATAACCAAACCACTCAGCATAACCAAACCATCTGGCATAACCAAACCATCCAGCATAACCAAACCACCCAGCATCACCAAACCACCAAGGATAACCAAACCACCCAGGACAACCCAAATCATCCAGCATAACCAAACCACCCAGGATAACTCAAACCACTCAGCATAACCAAACCACTCAGCATAACCAAACCACCCAGGATAACCAAACCACCCAGGATAACCCAAATCATCCAGCAAAACCCAAACCACCCAGCGTAACCAAACCACCCAGGATAACCCAAACCACCCAGCATAACCAAACCACCCAGGATAACCAAACCACCCAGGATAACCCAAATCATCCAGCATAACCAAACCACCCAGCATAACCAAACCACCCAGCATAACCAAACCACCCAGCATAACCAAACCACCCAGGATAACCCAAACCACCCAGCATAACCAAACCACCCAGGATAACCCAAATTATCCAGCAAAACCAAATCATCCAGCATAACCAAATCATCCAGCATAACCCAAACCACCCAGCATAACCAAACCATCCAGCATAACCAAATCATCCAGCATAACCAAACCACCCAGCATAACCAAACCATCCAGCATAACCAAACCACCCAGCATAACCAAACAATCCAGCATAACCAAACCATCCAGCATAACCAAACCACCCAGCATAACCAAACCACTCAGCATAACCCAAACCACCCAGCATAACCAAACCATCCAGAATAACCAAACCATCCAGCATAACCAAACCACCCAGCATAACCAAACCACCCAGCATAACCAAACCATCCAGCATAACCAAACCACCCAGCATAACCAAACAATCCAGCATAACCAAACCATCCAGCATAACCAAACCACCCAGCATAACCAAACCATCCAGCATAACCAAACCATCCAGCATAACCAAACCATCCAGCATAACCAAACCATCCAGCATAACCAAACCACCCAGCATAACCAAACCATCCAGCATCACCAAACTATCCAACATAACCAAACCATCCAGCATAACCAAACCACCCAGCATAACCAAACCACCCAGCATAACCCAAACCACCCAGCATAACCAAACCATCCAGCATAACCCAAAGCACCCAGCATAACCAAACCACCCAGCATAACCAAACCACCCAGCATAACCAAACCACCCAGCATAACCAAACCATCCAGCATAACCAAACCATCCAGCATAACCAAACCATCCAGCATAACCAAACCATCCAGCATAACCAAACCACCCAGCATAACCAAACCATCCAGCATAACCAAACCATCCATCATAACCCAAACCACCCAGCATAACCAAACCATCCAGCATAACCCAAAGCACCCAGCATAACCAAACCACCCAGCATAACCAAACCACCCAGGATAACCCAAACCACCCAGCATAACCAAACCATCCAGCATAACCAATCCATCCAGCAAAACCAAACCACCCAGCATAACCAAACCACCCAGCATAACCAAACCATCCAGCATAACCAAACCACCCAGGATAACCCAAACCATCCAGCAAAACCAAACCACTCAGCATAACCAAATCATCCAGCATAACCAAACCATCCAGCATAACCAGACCACTCAGCATAACCAAATCATCCAGCATAACCAAACCATCCAGCATAACCAAACCACTCAGCATAACCAAACCACTCAGCATAACCAAACCACCCAGCATAACCAAACCACTCAGGATAACCCAAACCACCCAGGATAACCAAATCACTCAGGATAACCAAACCACCCAGGATAACCAAATCACTCAGCATAACCAAATCACTCAGGATAACCAAATCATCCAGCATAACCAAACCATCCAGCATAACCAAACCACTCAGCATAACCAAACCACTCAGCATAACCAAACCACCCAGCATAACCAAACCACTCAGGATAACCCAAACCACCCAGGATAACCAAATCACTCAGGATAACCAAACCACCCAGGATAACCAAATCATCCAGCATAACTATACCATCCAGCATAACTAAATCATCCAGCATAACCAAATCATCCAGCATAACTAAACCATCCAGCATAACTAAACCATCCAGCATAACCAAAATAATCCAGCATAACCAAACCATCCAGCATAACTAAATTATCCAGCATACCCAAACCACCCAGTATAACCAAACCACCCAGCATAACCAAACCATCCAGCATAACCAAATCATCCAGTATAACCAAACCACCCAGCCTAACCAAACCACTCACCATAACCAAACCACTCAGCATAACCAAACCACCCAGCATAACCAAACCACCCAGGATAACCAAACCACCCAGGATAACCCAAATCATCCAGCATAACCAAATCATCCAGCATAACCAAACCACCCAGGAAAACCAAACCACCCAGGACAACCCAAATCATCCAGCATAACCAAATCATCCAGCATACCCCAAACCACCCAGCATAACCAAACCACCCAGGACAACCCAAACTATCCAGCATAACCAAACCATCCAGCATAACCAACCCATCCAGCATAACCAAACCATCCAGCATAACCAAACCATCCAGCATAACCAAACCATTCAGCATAACCAACCCATCCAGCATAACCAAACCATCCAGCATAACCAAACCATCCAGCATAACCAAACCATCCAGCATAACCAAACCATCCAGCATAACCAAACCATCCAGCATAACCAAACCATCCAGCATAACCAAACCACCCAGCATAACCAAACCACCCAGCATAACCAAACCACCCAGCATAACCAAACCATCCAGCATAACCAAACCACCCAGCATAACCAAACCATCCAGCATAACCAAACCATCCAGCATAATCAAACCACCCAGCATAACCAAACAACCCAGCATAACCAAACCATCCAGCATAACCAAACCATCCAGCATCACCAAACCATCCAGCATAACCAAACCATCCAGCATAACCAAACCATCCAGCATAACCAAACCATCCAGCATAACCCAAACCACCCAGCATAACCAAACCATCCAGCATAACCCAAAGCACCCAGCATAACCAAACCACCCAGCATAACCAAACCACTCAGCATAACCAAACCACCCAGGATAACCCAAACCATCCAGCATAACCAAACCACCCAGGATAACCCAAACCATCCAGCAAAACCAAACCACTAGGCATAACCAAATCATCCAGCATAACCAAACCACCCAGCATAACCAAACCATCCAGCATAACCAAACCATCCAGCATAACCAAACCACCCAGCATAACCAAACCATCCAGCATAACCAAACCATCCAGCATAACCAAACCATCCAGCATAACCAAACCATCCAGCATAACCAAACCACCCAGCAAAACCAAACCACCCAGCATAACCAAACCACCCAGCATAACCAAACAACCCAGCATAACCAAACCATCCAGCATAACCAAACCATCCAGCATAACCAAACAACCCAGCATAACCAAACCATCCAGAATAACCAAACCATCCAGCATCACCAAACCATCCAGCATAACCAAACCACCCAGCATAACCAAACCATCCAGCATAACCAAACCATCCACCATAACCCAAACCACCCAGCATAACCAAACCATCCAGCAGAACCCAAAGCACCCAGCATAACCAAACCACCCAGCATAACCAAACCACCCAGCATAACCAAACCACCCAGGATAACCCAAACCATCCAGCATAACCAAACCATCCAGCATAACCAAACCACCCAGGATAACCCAAACAATCCAGGAAAACCAAACCACTCAGCATAACCAAATCATCCAGCATAACCAAACCACCCAGCATAACCAAACCACTCAGCATAACCAAATCATCCAGCATAACCAAATCATCCAGCATAACCAAATCATCCAGCATAACCAAACCACCCAGCATAACCAAACCACTCAGCATAACCAAACCACCCAGCATAACCCAAACCATCCAGCATAACCAAACCACTCAGCATAACCAAACCACCCAGGATAACCAAACCACCCAGCATAACCAAACCACTCAGCATAACCAAATCACTCAGGATAACCAAACCACCCAGGATAACCAAACCACTCAGGATAACCCAAATCACCCAGCATAACCAAATCACTCAGCATAACCAAATCAATCAGCATATCCAAACCATCCAGCATAACCAAACCACCCAGGATAACCAAATCACTCAGCATAACCAAATCACTCAGCATAACAAAAATCACTCAGCATAACCAAATCACTCAGCATAACCAAACCATCCAGCATAACCAAATCACTAAGCATAACCAAACCATCCAGCATAACCAAACCACCCAGGATAACCAAACCACTCAGCATAACCAAACAACTCAGCATAACCAAACCACCCAGGATAACCAAACCACCCAGGATAACCCAAACCACCCAGCATAACCAAACCACCTAGGATAACCCAAACCACCCAGCATAACCAAACCACTTAGCATAACCAAATCACTCAGGATAACCAAATCACCCAGGATAACCAAACCACTCAGGATAACCCAAATCATCCAGCATAACCAAACCACCCAGGATAACCAAACCACTCAGCATAACCAAACCACCCAGGATAACCCAAACCACCCAGGATAACCCAAACCACGCAGCATAACCAAACCACCCAGGATAACCCAAACCACCCAGGATAACCCAAACCACCCAGGATAACCAAACCACCCAGGATAACCAAACCACACAGCATAACCAAACCACCCAGGATAACCCAAACCACCCAGCATAACCAAACCACCCAGCATAACCAAACCACCCAGGATAACCCAAACCACCCAGGATAACCCAAACCACCCAGCATAACCAAACCACCCAGGATAACCCAAACCACCCAGCATAACCAAACCACCCAGGATAACCCAAACCACCCAGCATAACCAAACCACCCAGGATAACCCAAATCATCCAGCATAACCAAACCACCCAGCATAACCAAACCACCCAGCATAACCAAACCACCCAGGATAACCCAAACCACCCAGCATAACCAAACCACCCAGGATAACCCAAATCATCCAGCATAACCAAATCATCCAGCATAACCAAACCAACCAGCATAACCAAACAACACAGCATAACCAAACCACCCAGCATAACCAAACCATCCAGCATAACCAAACCATCCAGCATAACCAAACCACCTAGCATAACCAAACCACCCAGCATAACCAAACCACCCAGCATAACCAAACCACCCAGGATAACCCAAACCACCCAGCATAACCAAACCACCCAGCATAACCAAACCATCCAGCATAACCAAACCATCCAGCAAAACCAAACCACCCAGCATAACCAAACCACCCAGCATAACCAAACCATCCAGCATAACCAAACCACCCAGGATAACCCAAACCATCCAGCAAAACCAAACCACTCAGCATAACCAAATCATCCACCATAACCAAACCATCCAGCATAACCAAACCACTCAGCATAACCAAACCACTCAGCATAACCAAACCACCCAGCATAACCAAACCACTCAGGATAACCCAAACCACCCAGGATAACCAAATCACTCAGGATAACCAAACCACCCAGGATAACCAAACCACTCAGCATAACCAAATCCCTCAGGATAACCAAATCATCCAGCATAACCAAATCATCCAGCATTACTAAACCATCCAGCATAACTAAATCATCCAGCAAAACCAAACCATCCAGCATAACCAAACCATCCAGCATAACCAAATCATCCAGCATAACCAAATCATCCAGCATAACCAAATCATCCAGCATAACCAAATCATCCAGCAAAACCAAACCATCCAGCATAACTAAACCATCCAGCATAACCAAAATAATCCAGCATAACCAAACCATCCAGCATAACTAAATTATCCAGCATAACCAAACCATCCAGCATAACCAAACCATCCAGCATAACCAAACCATCCAGCATAACCAAATCATCCAGCATAACCAAATCATCCAGCATAACCAAACCACCCAGCATAACCAAATCACTCAGCATAACTAAACCACCCAACATAACTAAACCACCCAGCATAACCCAAACCATCCAGCATAACTAAACCACCCAGCATAACCCAAACCACCCAGCATAACCAAACAACCCAGCATAACCAAACCATCCAGCATAACCAAACCATCCAGCATAACCAAACAACCCAGCATAACTAAACCACGCAGCATAACTAAACCACCCAGCATAACCCAAACCACCCAGCATAACGAAACCACCCAGCATAACTAAACCACCCAGCATAACTAAACCACCCAGCATAACCCAAACCACCCAGCATAACCCAAACCACCCAGCATAACCCAAACCACCCAGCATAACTAAACCACCCAGCATAACCCAAACCACCCAGCATAACCCAAACCACCCAGCATAACTAAACCACCCAGCATAACCCAATCCACCCAGCATAACTAAACCACCCAGCATAACCAAACCACCCAGCATAACTAAACCACCCAGCATAACCCAAACCACCCAGCATAACCCAAACCACCCAGCATAACTAAACCACCCAGCATAACCCAAACCACCCAGCATAACTAAACCACCCAGCATAACCCAAACCACCCAGCATAACTAAACCACCCAGCATAACCAAACCATCCAGCATAACCAAACCATCCAGCATAACCAAACCACCCAGGATAACCAAACCACTCAGCATAACCAAACAACTCAGCATAACCAAACCACCCAGGATAACCAAACCACCCAGGATAACCTAAACCACCCAGCATAACCAAACCACCTAGGATAACCCAAACCATCCAGCAAAACCAAACCACCCAGGGTAACCCAAACCACTCAGCATAACCAAACCATCCAGCATAGCCAAACCATCTGGCATAACCAAACCACTCAGCATAACCAAACCACCCAGCATAACCAAACCACCCAGGATAACCAAACCACCCAGGATAACCCAAACCACCCAGCATAACCAAACCACCTAGCATAACCCAAACCATCCAGCAAAACCAAACCATCCAGCAAAACCAAACCACCCAGGGTAACCCAAACCACTCAGCATAACCAAACCATCCAGCATAGCCAAACCATCTGGCATAACAAAACCACTCAGCATAACCAAACCACTCAGCATAACCAAACCACTCAGCATAACCAAACCATCCGGCATAACCAAACCACCCAGGGTAACCCAAACCACTCAGCATAACCAAACCATCCGGCATAACCAAACCATCCAGCATAACCAAACCACCCAGCATAACCAAACAACTCAACATAACCAAACTACTCAGCATAACCAAACCACCCAGGATAACCCAAACCACCCAGCATAACCAAACCACCCAGGATAACCCAAACCATCCAGCAAAACCAAACCATCCAGCATAACCAAACCACCCAGGGTAACCCAAACCACTCAGCATAACCAAACCACTCAGCATAACCAAACCACCCAGGATAACCAAACCACCCGGCATAACCAAACCATCCGGCATAACCAAACCATCCAGCATAACCAAACCACTCAGCATAACCAAACCACTCAGCATAACCAAACCATCCGGCAAAACCAAACCATCCGGCATAACCAAACCACTCAGCATAACCAAACCATCCAGCATAACCAAACCATCCAGCATAACCAAACCACTCAGCATAACCAAACCACTCAGCATAACCAAACCACCCAGCATAACCAAACCACTCAGCATAACCAAACAACTCAGCATAACCAAACCACCCAGAATAACCAAACCACCCAGGATAACCCAAATCATCCAGCATAACCAAATCATCCAGCATAACCAAACCACCCAGGATAACCCAAACCATCCAGCAAAACCAAACCACTCAGCATCACCAAATCATCCAGCATAACCAAACCACCCAGCATACCCAAACCACTCAGCATAACCAAACCACTCAGCATAACCAAACCACTCAGCATAACGAAACCACCCAGCATAACCAAACCACCCAGGATAACCCAAACCATCCAGCATAACCAAACCACTTAGCATAACCAAACCACTCAGCATAACCAAACCACCCAGGATAACCAAACCACCCAGCATAACCAAATCACTCAGGATAACCAAATCACCCAGGATAACCAAACCACTCAGGATAACCCAAATCATCCAGCATAACCAAACCACCCAGGATAACCAAACCACTCAGCATAACCAAACCACTCAGCATAACCAAACAACTCAGCATAACCAAACCACCCAGGATAACCAAACCACCCAGCATAACCAAACCACTCAGCATAACCAAATCACTCAGGATAACCAAATCACCCAGGATAACCAAACCACTCAGGATAACCCAAATCATCCAGCATAACCAAACCACCCAGGATAACCAAACCACTCAGCATAACCAAACCACTCAGCATAACCAAACCACTCACCATAACCAAACCACTCAGCATAACCAAACAACTCAGCATAACCAAACCACCCAGGATAATCGAACCACCCAGGATAACCAAACCACCCAGGATAACCCAAACCACCCAGCATAACCAAACCACCCAGGATAACCCAAGCCATCCAGCATAACCAAACCACGCAGGGTAACCCAAACCACTCAGCATAACCAAACCACTGAGCATAACCAAACCACTCAGCATAACCAAACCATCTGGCATAACCAAACCATCCAGCATAACCAAACCACCCAGCATCACCAAACCACCAAGGATAACCAAACCACCCAGGACAACCCAAATCATCCAGCATAACCAAACCACCCAGGATAACTCAAACCACTCAGCATAACCAAACCACTCAGCATAACCAAACCACCCAGGATAACCAAACCACCCAGGATAACCCAAATCATCCAGCAAAACCCAAACCACCCAGCGTAACCAAACCACCCAGGATAACCCAAACCACCCAGCATAACCAAACCACCCAGGATAACCAAACCACCCAGGATAACCCAAATCATCCAGCATAACCAAACCACCCAGCATAACCAAACCACCCAGCATAACCAAACCACCCAGCATAACCAAACCACCCAGCATAACCAAACCACCCAGGATAACCCAAACCACCCAGCATAACCAAACCACCCAGGATAACCCAAATTATCCAGCAAAACCAAATCATCCAGCATAACCAAATCATCCAGCATAACCCAAACCACCCAGCATAACCAAACCATCCAGCATAACCAAATCATCCAGCATAACCAAACCACCCAGCATAACCAAACCATCCAGCATAACCAAACCACCCAGCATAACCAAACAATCCAGCATAACCAAACCATCCAGCATAACCAAACCACCCAGCATAACCAAACCACTCAGCATAACCCAAACCACCCAGCATAACCAAACCATCCAGAATAACCAAACCATCCAGCATAACCAAACCACCCAGCATAACCAAACCACCCAGCATAACCAAACCATCCAGCATAACCAAACCACCCAGCATAACCAAACAATCCAGCATAACCAAACCATCCAGCATAACCAAACCACCCAGCATAACCAAACCATCCAGCATAACCAAACCATCCAGCATAACCAAACCATCCAGCATAACCAAACCATCCAGCATAACCAAACCACCCAGCATAACCAAACCATCCAGCATCACCAAACTATCCAACATAACCAAACCATCCAGCATAACCAAACCACCCAGCATAACCAAACCACCCAGCATAACCCAAACCACCCAGCATAACCAAACCATCCAGCATAACCCAAAGCACCCAGCATAACCAAACCACCCAGCATAACCAAACCACCCAGCATAACCAAACCACCCAGCATAACCAAACCATCCAGCATAACCAAACCATCCAGCATAACCAAACCATCCAGCATAACCAAACCATCCAGCATAACCAAACCACCCAGCATAACCAAACCATCCAGCATAACCAAACCATCCATCATAACCCAAACCACCCAGCATAACCAAACCATCCAGCATAACCCAAAGCACCCAGCATAACCAAACCACCCAGCATAACCAAACCACCCAGGATAACCCAAACCACCCAGCATAACCAAACCATCCAGCATAACCAATCCATCCAGCAAAACCAAACCACCCAGCATAACCAAACCACCCAGCATAACCAAACCATCCAGCATAACCAAACCACCCAGGATAACCCAAACCATCCAGCAAAACCAAACCACTCAGCATAACCAAATCATCCAGCATAACCAAACCATCCAGCATAACCAGACCACTCAGCATAACCAAATCATCCAGCATAACCAAACCATCCAGCATAACCAAACCACTCAGCATAACCAAACCACTCAGCATAACCAAACCACCCAGCATAACCAAACCACTCAGGATAACCCAAACCACCCAGGATAACCAAATCACTCAGGATAACCAAACCACCCAGGATAACCAAATCACTCAGCATAACCAAATCACTCAGGATAACCAAATCATCCAGCATAACCAAACCATCCAGCATAACCAAACCACTCAGCATAACCAAACCACTCAGCATAACCAAACCACCCAGCATAACCAAACCACTCAGGATAACCCAAACCACCCAGGATAACCAAATCACTCAGGATAACCAAACCACCCAGGATAACCAAATCATCCAGCATAACTATACCATCCAGCATAACTAAATCATCCAGCATAACCAAATCATCCAGCATAACTAAACCATCCAGCATAACTAAACCATCCAGCATAACCAAAATAATCCAGCATAACCAAACCATCCAGCATAACTAAATTATCCAGCATACCCAAACCACCCAGTATAACCAAACCACCCAGCATAACCAAACCATCCAGCATAACCAAATCATCCAGTATAACCAAACCACCCAGCCTAACCAAACCACTCACCATAACCAAACCACTCAGCATAACCAAACCACCCAGCATAACCAAACCACCCAGGATAACCAAACCACCCAGGATAACCCAAATCATCCAGCATAACCAAATCATCCAGCATAACCAAACCACCCAGGAAAACCAAACCACCCAGGACAACCCAAATCATCCAGCATAACCAAATCATCCAGCATACCCCAAACCACCCAGCATAACCAAACCACCCAGGACAACCCAAACTATCCAGCATAACCAAACCATCCAGCATAACCAACCCATCCAGCATAACCAAACCATCCAGCATAACCAAACCATCCAGCATAACCAAACCATTCAGCATAACCAACCCATCCAGCATAACCAAACCATCCAGCATAACCAAACCATCCAGCATAACCAAACCATCCAGCATAACCAAACCATCCAGCATAACCAAACCATCCAGCATAACCAAACCATCCAGCATAACCAAACCACCCAGCATAACCAAACCACCCAGCATAACCAAACCACCCAGCATAACCAAACCATCCAGCATAACCAAACCACCCAGCATAACCAAACCATCCAGCATAACCAAACCATCCAGCATAATCAAACCACCCAGCATAACCAAACAACCCAGCATAACCAAACCATCCAGCATAACCAAACCATCCAGCATCACCAAACCATCCAGCATAACCAAACCATCCAGCATAACCAAACCATCCAGCATAACCAAACCATCCAGCATAACCCAAACCACCCAGCATAACCAAACCATCCAGCATAACCCAAAGCACCCAGCATAACCAAACCACCCAGCATAACCAAACCACTCAGCATAACCAAACCACCCAGGATAACCCAAACCATCCAGCATAACCAAACCACCCAGGATAACCCAAACCATCCAGCAAAACCAAACCACTAGGCATAACCAAATCATCCAGCATAACCAAACCACCCAGCATAACCAAACCATCCAGCATAACCAAACCATCCAGCATAACCAAACCACCCAGCATAACCAAACCATCCAGCATAACCAAACCATCCAGCATAACCAAACCATCCAGCATAACCAAACCATCCAGCATAACCAAACCACCCAGCAAAACCAAACCACCCAGCATAACCAAACCACCCAGCATAACCAAACAACCCAGCATAACCAAACCATCCAGCATAACCAAACCATCCAGCATAACCAAACAACCCAGCATAACCAAACCATCCAGAATAACCAAACCATCCAGCATCACCAAACCATCCAGCATAACCAAACCACCCAGCATAACCAAACCATCCAGCATAACCAAACCATCCACCATAACCCAAACCACCCAGCATAACCAAACCATCCAGCAGAACCCAAAGCACCCAGCATAACCAAACCACCCAGCATAACCAAACCACCCAGCATAACCAAACCACCCAGGATAACCCAAACCATCCAGCATAACCAAACCATCCAGCATAACCAAACCACCCAGGATAACCCAAACAATCCAGGAAAACCAAACCACTCAGCATAACCAAATCATCCAGCATAACCAAACCACCCAGCATAACCAAACCACTCAGCATAACCAAATCATCCAGCATAACCAAATCATCCAGCATAACCAAATCATCCAGCATAACCAAACCACCCAGCATAACCAAACCACTCAGCATAACCAAACCACCCAGCATAACCCAAACCATCCAGCATAACCAAACCACTCAGCATAACCAAACCACCCAGGATAACCAAACCACCCAGCATAACCAAACCACTCAGCATAACCAAATCACTCAGGATAACCAAACCACCCAGGATAACCAAACCACTCAGGATAACCCAAATCACCCAGCATAACCAAATCACTCAGCATAACCAAATCAATCAGCATATCCAAACCATCCAGCATAACCAAACCACCCAGGATAACCAAATCACTCAGCATAACCAAATCACTCAGCATAACAAAAATCACTCAGCATAACCAAATCACTCAGCATAACCAAACCATCCAGCATAACCAAATCACTAAGCATAACCAAACCATCCAGCATAACCAAACCACCCAGGATAACCAAACCACTCAGCATAACCAAACAACTCAGCATAACCAAACCACCCAGGATAACCAAACCACCCAGGATAACCCAAACCACCCAGCATAACCAAACCACCTAGGATAACCCAAACCACCCAGCATAACCAAACCACTTAGCATAACCAAATCACTCAGGATAACCAAATCACCCAGGATAACCAAACCACTCAGGATAACCCAAATCATCCAGCATAACCAAACCACCCAGGATAACCAAACCACTCAGCATAACCAAACCACCCAGGATAACCCAAACCACCCAGGATAACCCAAACCACGCAGCATAACCAAACCACCCAGGATAACCCAAACCACCCAGGATAACCCAAACCACCCAGGATAACCAAACCACCCAGGATAACCAAACCACACAGCATAACCAAACCACCCAGGATAACCCAAACCACCCAGCATAACCAAACCACCCAGCATAACCAAACCACCCAGGATAACCCAAACCACCCAGGATAACCCAAACCACCCAGCATAACCAAACCACCCAGGATAACCCAAACCACCCAGCATAACCAAACCACCCAGGATAACCCAAACCACCCAGCATAACCAAACCACCCAGGATAACCCAAATCATCCAGCATAACCAAACCACCCAGCATAACCAAACCACCCAGCATAACCAAACCACCCAGGATAACCCAAACCACCCAGCATAACCAAACCACCCAGGATAACCCAAATCATCCAGCATAACCAAATCATCCAGCATAACCAAACCATCCAGCATAACCAAACCACACAGCATAACCAAACCACCCAGCATAACCAAACCATCCAGCATAACCAAACCATCCAGCATAACCAAACCACCTAGCATAACCAAACCACCCAGCATAACCAAACCACCCAGCATAACCAAACCACCCAGGATAACCCAAACCACCCAGCATAACCAAACCACCCAGCATAACCAAACCATCCAGCATAACCAAACCATCCAGCAAAACCAAACCACCCAGCATAACCAAACCACCCAGCATAACCAAACCATCCAGCATAACCAAACCACCCAGGATAACCCAAACCATCCAGCAAAACCAAACCACTCAGCATAACCAAATCATCCACCATAACCAAACCATCCAGCATAACCAAACCACTCAGCATAACCAAACCACTCAGCATAACCAAACCACCCAGCATAACCAAACCACTCAGGATAACCCAAACCACCCAGGATAACCAAATCACTCAGGATAACCAAACCACCCAGGATAACCAAACCACTCAGCATAACCAAATCCCTCAGGATAACCAAATCATCCAGCATAACCAAATCATCCAGCATTACTAAACCATCCAGCATAACTAAATCATCCAGCAAAACCAAACCATCCAGCATAACCAAACCATCCAGCATAACCAAATCATCCAGCATAACCAAATCATCCAGCATAACCAAATCATCCAGCATAACCAAATCATCCAGCAAAACCAAACCATCCAGCATAACTAAACCATCCAGCATAACCAAAATAATCCAGCATAACCAAACCATCCAGCATAACTAAATTATCCAGCATAACCAAACCATCCAGCATAACCAAACCATCCAGCATAACCAAACCATCCAGCATAACCAAATCATCCAGCATAACCAAATCATCCAGCATAACCAAACCACCCAGCATAACCAAATCACTCAGCATAACTAAACCACCCAACATAACTAAACCACCCAGCATAACCCAAACCATCCAGCATAACTAAACCACCCAGCATAACCCAAACCACCCAGCATAACCAAACAACCCAGCATAACCAAACCATCCAGCATAACCAAACCATCCAGCATAACCAAACAACCCAGCATAACTAAACCACGCAGCATAACTAAACCACCCAGCATAACCCAAACCACCCAGCATAACGAAACCACCCAGCATAACTAAACCACCCAGCATAACTAAACCACCCAGCATAACCCAAACCACCCAGCATAACCCAAACCACCCAGCATAACCCAAACCACCCAGCATAACTAAACCACCCAGCATAACCCAAACCACCCAGCATAACCCAAACCACCCAGCATAACTAAACCACCCAGCATAACCCAATCCACCCAGCATAACTAAACCACCCAGCATAACCAAACCACCCAGCATAACTAAACCACCCAGCATAACCCAAACCACCCAGCATAACCCAAACCACCCAGCATAACTAAACCACCCAGCATAACCCAAACCACCCAGCATAACTAAACCACCCAGCATAACCCAAACCACCCAGCATAACTAAACCACCCAGCATAACCAAACCATCCAGCATAACCAAACCATCCAGCATAACCAAACAACCCAGCATAACCCAAACCACCCAGCATAACTAAACCACCCAGCATAACCCAAACCACCCAGCATAACTAAACCACCCAGCATAACTAAACCACCCAGCATAACCCAAACCACCCAGCATAACTAAACCACCCAGCATAACTAAACCACCCAGCATAACTAAACCACCCAGCATAACCCAAACGACCCAGCATAACTAAACCACCCAGCATAACCCAAACCACCCAGCATAACTAAACCACCCAGCATAATTAAACCACCCAGCATAACCCAAACCACCCAGCATAACTAAACCACCCAGCATAACTAAACCACCCAGCATAACCCAAACCACCCAGCATAACTAAACCACCCAGCATAACCCAAACCACCCAGCATAACTAAACCACCCAGCATAACTAAACCACCCAGCATAACCCAAACGACTCAGCATAACTAAACTACCCAGCATAACCCAAACCACCCAGCATAACTAAACCACCCAGCATAATTAAACCACCCAGCATAACCCAAACCACCCAGCATAACTAAACCACCCAGCATAACCCAAACCACCCAGCATAACTAAACCACCCAGCATAACCCAAACCACCCAGCATAACTAAACCACCCAGCATAACTAAACCACCCAGCATAACCCAAACCACCCAGCATAACTAAACCACCCAGCATAACTAAACCACCCAGCATAACCCAAACCACCCAGCATAACTAAACCACCCAGCATAACCCAAACCACCCAGCATAACCAAACAACCCAGCATAACCAAACCATCCAGCATAACCAAACCATCCAGCATAACCAAACAATCCAGCATAACTAAACCACCCAGCATAACTAAACCACCCAGCATAACCCAAACCACCCAGCATAACTAAACCACCCAGCATAACTAAACCACCCAGCATAACTAAACCACCCAGCATAACCCAAACCACCCAGCATAACCCAAACCACCCAGCATAACCCAAACCACCCAGCATAACTAAACCACCCAGCATAACCCAAACCACCCAGCATAACCCAAACCACCCAGCATAACTAAACCACCCAGCATAACTAAACCACCCAGCATAACCCAAACCACCCAGCATAACTAAACCACCCAGCATAACCCAAACCACCCAGCATAACTAAACCACCCAGCATAACTAAACCACCCAGCATAACCCAAACCACCCAGCATAACTAAACTACCCAGCATAACTAAACCACCCAGCATAACCCAAACCACCCAGCATAACCCAAACCACCCAGCATAACCCAAACCACCCAGCATAACTAAACCACCCAGCATAACCCAAACCACCCAGCATAACCCAAACCACCCAGCATAACCCAAACCACCCAGCATAACCCAAACCACCCAGGATAACCCAAACCACCCAGCATAACTAAACCACCCAGCATAACCCAAACCACCCAGCATAACCCAAACCACCCAGCATAACCCAAACCACCCAGCATAACCCAAACCACCCAGCATAACTAAACCACCCAGCATAACTAAGCACCCAGCATAACCCAAACCACCCAGCATAACTAAACCACCCAGCATAACCCAAACCACCCAGCATAACCTAAACCACCCAGCATAACCCAAACCACCCAGCATAACCCAAACCACCCAGCATAACTAAACCACCCAGCATAACTAAGCACCCAGCATAACCCAAACCACCCAGCATAACTAAACCACCCAGCATAACTAAACCACCCAGCATAACCCAAACCACCCAGCATAACTAAACCACCCAGCATAACTAAACCACCCAGCATAACTAAACCACCCAGCATAACTAAACCAACCAGCATAACCCAAACCACCCAGCATAACCTAAACCACCCAGCATAACTAAACCACCCAGCATAACCCAAACCACCCAGCATAACTAAACCACCCAGCATAACTAAGCACCCAGCATAACCCAAACCACCCAGCATAACTAAACCACCCAGCATAACTAAACCACCCAGCATAACCCAAACCACCCAGCATAACTAAACCACCCAGCATAACTAAACCACCCAGCATAACCCAAACCACCCAGCATAACTAAACCACCCAGCATAACTAAACCACCCAGCATAACTAAACCACCCAGCATAACCCAAACCACCCAGCATAACTAAACCACCCAGCATAACCCAAACCACCCAGCATAACTAAACCACCCAGCATAACTAAACCACCCAGCATAACCCAAACCACCCAGCATAACTAAACCACCCAGCATAACCCAAACCACCCAGCATAACTAAACCACCCAGCATAACTAAACCACCCAGCATAACTAAACCACCCAGCATAACTAAACCACCCAGCATAACTAAACCACCCAGCATAACTAAACCAACCAGCATAACCCAAACCACCCAGCATAACCTAAACCACCCAGCATAACTAAACCACCCAGCATAACCCAAACCACCCAGCATAACTAAACCACCCAGCATAACTAAGCACCCAGCATAACCCAAACCACCCAGCATAACTAAACCACCCAGCATAACCCAAACCACCCAGCATAACTAAACCACCCAGCATAACCCAAACCACCCAGCATAACCCAAACCACCCAGCATAACCCAAACCACCCAGCATAACTAAACCACCCAGCATAACCCAAACCACCCAGCATAACTAAACCACCCAGCATAACCCAAACCACCCAGCATAACTAAACCACCCAGCATAACCCAAACCACCCAGCATAACTAAACCACCCAGCATAACCCAAACCACCCAGCATAACTAAACCACCCAGCATAACTAAACCACCCAGCATAACCCAAACCACCCAGCATAACTAAACCACCCAGCATAACCAAACCACCCAGCATAACCCAAACCACCCAGCATAACTAAACCACCCAGCATAACCCAAACCACCCAGCATAACTAAACCACCCAGCATAACCCAAACCACCCAGCATAACTAAACCACCCAGCATAACCCAAACCACCCAGCATAACTAAACCACCCAGCATAACCCAAACCACCCAGCATAACTAAACCACCCAGCATAACTAAACCACCCAGCATAACCCAAACCACCCAGCATAACTAAACCACCCAGCATAACCAAACCACCCAGCATAACCCAAACCACCCAGCATAACTAAACCACCCAGCATAACCCAAACCACCCAGCATAACTAAACCACCCAGCATAACTAAACCACCCAGCATAACCAAACCACCCAGCATAACCCAAATCATACAGTAAATGTCATTGATTGATTAAAATTGTTGTTCATAGAAAGGAAGAAAGCTGAAACATAAGAAATGAAATATTAGACCTCGGGAGTGTCCACAGTCATATATATATATATATATTTAATGTCATGGAGTTATTATGATAAAAAATGCTGAATATCATAATGAATCTCGATGGGGACCAAAAAAGATCGGTGATTGAAACAGAATGACGTGATGTAAAATGATCGGATGCAAATCAACTTCAATGCGCGATGCATCTGGATCAGCACGTGGTAAATGGTCTGAACGTTGAGAAATGTGAGCTTTACTTTTCATAATTAGTGTAAATGACTGAGGTAGATTTTGTGAACAGAACATCACCCGAACAAACGAGGATTACGATGCCAATTGGAGCCAATGCCAACGGCGAATCCATAAAGAGATTTTAAATAACGATGTCGAGACAAAACACTGAGGATTAGAGTGTATGTGCTGTTGCGATTCTTTCATTAAATCTCCCTCATCCAGGACCTTCTCATGAGATCTGAGAAAATTCTCATCAGATTTCGACCAAATCTGAAGCTCAATCATGGATTGATTTGTTGTATCTTCCGGTCGTTATCATCTCGACGTGCTCTGCAAGAAGAATCTCATCGTTAAAGAAAAATAGAATTCTTGTCTCGTCTTTCATTCTTGTCTGAATGTGTGCAGGTAGTTGGTTTGTTTAAAAAAAAAAAAAAAATTCCTACAACTATCCCGATCTAATTTGAATTGAGTACATCGTGAATCCAGGTGTTAAAAAAAAATCTCAATTTGCTCGCATTGTCTGAACGGTGACGTCACAGAGACAAATTGCCTAAATGTACTCAAGCGAGATCATAATGTTCCTGACTCATGGGAGAATGCCGGTGACAGCAATTGTTCAGAGAATATGGTTTCAGGATGAAAATAGCTCAGAACCACAAAGAACCAATTGTGGAATAAGTGCGGAACAGGACGTCGTGAGAATGTTCCGCCTCGAAACGGCATGGCCCGATATCTACATCGCTTTTGGCATGTATTGTAAACATGTAAGAGAATGGTACATCTGTAACCAAACAACACAAACAACAATTTATCACCTAGCAACCCCGGACAATGCCATCGATTTCATTTTCTCCTTTGATGCAGGCCTTCAACCAATAATCTTCCTTATATTCACAACCTCCCAACTCATTATTTTGTGATGTGTGTGCACGCAAACACATGGGATATGAAAAAGGGGGAACTGGGGTGCAATGGGATGAGGGGTGCAAAGGGGCAAGCCCTCGAGCAACTGTTCTTGGCCAATGACATCAAGTGCCCCAATACATTGACAATTAATATAACCGGCCAAGAACGGATGTTGGCCAGTTATATTAATTACTAGAAAAGCCTATTTGTCGCTGACAGACCAATTAGTCGTCACAATTCTTGTTGTGGAAGGGGAGGGAAGGGAGGGGAGGGGAAGGGAGAGTGAGGGGGAGAGATATACTGCAAATACATCTTTTGGGGGGAGGCCTTAACAGGCCGCTCCATTTTGGGAGGGGGTTGGGGGGAGGGGAGGAGGACAAATTTACCCTTGCAAAGAGTGCTTTAACTTCAGCGTTGCCCAGGTAAAGACGGAAATTGTAATACTCTGCCACCACCACCAGGTGGTGCTACACCGTACATATTTACATAGAGAATTTATGCGACCCACACTCCCGTGTGAGGACATGGCCAGATAGCCAATGTTACCCCCAACACAAAGTTGTATTTGTAGCTCGAGTTTGGAGTTTGTAACTTAGAAAATGTGGCCGTCCGTGCATAAGGAACAACGGTAGACGGACAGTCACAGAGAGACAATGGCATTATGTATATCTGCAAGGTGGGGGCAAAGTGTCTGCAAGGTGGGTGCCTAGACAACTCAGTTTGTATGTGAGTTGTCTCGGC
Organism: Myxine glutinosa; assembly: GCF_964187855.1. Taxonomy (NCBI): domain Eukaryota; kingdom Metazoa; phylum Chordata; class Myxini; order Myxiniformes; family Myxinidae; genus Myxine; species Myxine glutinosa. The sequence goes on along the minus strand of NC_136272.1, from coordinate 92,384,756 downwards.
ACCCACCTTGCAGACACTTTGCGGAAACCCAGCACATTGTGATTGATATGGTGTGGAACCATAGCTAATATTCAATTCGGAGACCACTTCATCCAGCGTAATGCGACAGTTTTCCCTTAACACGCGCTCAACTCCTGCAACCATTTCTGGTATGTCGGTTGTGTGAGGCCGGCTCGAGCGAGCAGAGTCTGCCACACTGGACACTCCACTTTTAAACTTCCTGTCCCAGTCATACACCTGCTGCAGCGATAAACATGCATCACCATATTGCATCTTCATTCTGCGATGGACTTCACTGGGATTCACACACTCACTTCCCAAGAAATGGATGACAGAACGTTGCTCCTTCCTGGTGCATGCTTCCAAGGGAGCCGCCATCTTGGAACTGCCTCACTGGTGTCATACGCTCAATGTTGGCAGATCAAAAATCGGCAAAACATGACTCTTACCCATAGATATAACATATGTCGTTTACAACTACACACATTACATCATTCTCGAACTTATATCGCAATTTTAAGGTTACTTATTGACTGGCCCTGGTGTATGTATGTACACAGTCACGTGAAAAAAAAAGTAAGTACACCCCATGTAAAGTTTTGACTTTTTCAACATATTTCAACATACAGCTATTTGATCTTCATTTCAACAATATTGACAGATAAAGGTGATATAATATAACAAATATCATGAAACATTTACATTTTGTAGTCCATTGTATAATTTAAATAAACATAAATGCAAATTTCGCATGTGGAAAAAGTAAGTCCACCCTTGGCTCTAATAGGTGGTATTGCCCCCTTTGGCAGAAACAACCTCAAGTAGGCGTTTCTTATAACTGTCTAACAGTCTCTGACATCGACTGGGAGAAATTTTTGCCCACTCCTCCATGCAGAATTCTTTCAGCTGTGCGATGTCTGAGGGGTTTCTTGCATGCACAGCTCGTTTCAAATCCCCCACAACATCTCGATGGGATTTAGATCCGGGCTTTGACTTGGCCATTCCAGAACCCTCCATTTCTTTCTTTTCAGCCATTCCTTGGTGGATTTACTGGTATGTTTAGGGTCATTGTCATGTTGCAAGGTCCACCTTCGGTTGAGCTTCAACTTTCCGACAGATGGCTTCACATTATCCTCAAGCACCCTCTCGTACAATGAAGAATTCATAGTAGATTCTATGATGGTGAGCTGCCCAGGCCCTGATGCAGCAAAGCTGCCCCAAACCATAATATTTCCACCACCATGGTTTTCAGTTGGTATCAGGTTATTGTGGTCAAATGCTGTCTTTGGTTTTCGCCAAACATGTCTTCTGGTCCTGTGGCCAAATAGCTCTACCTTTGACTCATCTGTCCAGAGCACATTGTTCCAGAAGTGCTGGTCTTTGCCTAGGTGTTCATTGGCAAACTTTAGTCTTGCCCTGATGTTCTTTCTGGACAGCAAAGGTTTCCTCCTGGCACACCTCCCATGTAGATCAAATTTGTGCAGCCTCTTTCTTATGGTAGACTCGTGCACTTTGACATCAACAGTGGCAAGAGCTACCTGTAGGTCCCGTGATGACATTCTGGGGTTCTTAGAGACTTCTTTCAGCATCTTGCGGTCTGCTCTCAGGCTGAACTTGCTGGGGCGGCCTGGTCTAAACAAGTTGGCAGTTGTTTGAAATCTTCTCCACTTGTAGATGATCTTCTGGACAGGCGAATGATTGATTTCAAATTGTTTGGAGATCTTTTTAAGGCCCTTCCCAGACTCGTAGGCATCTATAACCTTCTTTCTGAAGGCCTCAGAGAGCTCTTTTGATCTAGGCATGGTGACGCCGCACACTTCAAGAACAAAGAGCAAACCAAACTAAATGTCTGAGGTTTAAATAAGACAGGTTCCTCCAAGATCCTCTCTAACGATGTTCTAATCATTTGCACCTGAGCTGGTGCACCTGATTCTAATTTTAGGTATTTGAAGTCGTGATAAATGTAGGGGTGTAATCACTTTTTCCACAAGCGAAATTTGCATTTATGTTTCTTTAAATTATACAATGGACTACAAAATGTAAATGTTTCATGATATTTGTTATATTATACCACCTTTATCTTTCAATATTGTTGAAATTAAGATCAAATAGCTGGATGTTGAAAAAGTCAAAACTTTACATGGGGTGTACTTACTTTTTCACGTGACTGTGTGTGTGTATGTATATGGATATGTATATGTACTAGTGTATACATACATACATACTAGTGGGGTCACCCGTGGGAATCCCACGGGCATGGACGTGTGTGACATTTGGACGTCTTGTTTAGATGCTGCACATTAAATTTTACAAAATGGTTACTGGCAATTCATCAGATCCAGAAATGGTGTAATGAACAGAATTTATTTATTTCACATAATATGTGACCCTCACTCCTCTCCACCCTCACGCCTCGCCAATGCCACTCCTCCTCACACTCCTCTCCAATACCTCCTCACACTCCTCTCCAATACCTCCTCACACTCCTCTCCAATACCTCCTCACACTCCTCTCCAATACCTCCTCGCACTCCTCTCCAATACCTCCTCGCACTCCTCTCCAATACCTCCTCGCACTCCTCTCCAACACCTCCTCGCACTCCTCTCCAACACCTCCTCGCACTCCTCTCCAACACCTCCTCGCACTCCTCTCCAACACCTCCTCGCACTCCTCTCCAACACCTCCTCGCACTCCTCTCCAACCCCTCACACTCCTCTCCAACCCCTCACACCTCTCCAACCCCTCACACTCCTCTCCAACCCCTCACACGCCTCGCCAACTCCTCACACTCCTCTCCAACCCCTCACACTACTCTCCAACCCCTCACACTCATCTCCAACCCCTCACACTCCTCTACAACCCCTCACACTCCTCTCCAACCATTCACACTCCTCTCCAATCCCTCACTCCTCTCCAATCCCTCACACTCCTCTCCAATCCCTCACAATCCTCTCCAATCCCTCACTCCTCTCCAATCCCTCACACTCCTCTCCAATCCCTCACAATCCTCTACAATCCCTCACACTCCCTCACACTCCTCTCCAATCCCTCTCCTCTCAAATCCCTCACACTCCTCTCCAAACCCTCACACTCATCGCCAACCCCTCACACTCATCTCCAACCCCTCACACTCCTCTGCAACCCCTCACACTCCTCTGCAACCCCTCACACTCCTCTCCAACCATTCACACTCCTCTCCAATCCCTCACACTCCTCTCCAATCCCTCACACTCCTCTCCAATCCCTCACTCCTCTCCAATCCCTCACACTCCTCTCCAATCCCTCACAATCCTCTACAATCCCTCACACTCCCTCACACTCCTCTCCAATCCCTCTCCTCTCAAATCCCTCACACTCCTCTCAAATCCCTCACACTCCTCTCAAATCCCTCACACTCCTCTCAAATCCCTCACACTCCTCTCAAATCCCTCACACTCCTCTCAAATCCCTCACACTCCTCTCAAATCCCTCACACTCCTCTCAAATCCCTCACACTCCTCTCCAATTCCTCATACTCCCCTCCAATCGCACCTCACTTGCCTCTCCAATCGCTCCTCACTCTCCTCTCCAATCGCTCCTCACCCGCCTCTCCAATCGCTCCTCACTCGCCTCTCCAATCGCTCCTCACTCACCTCTCCAATCCCTCCTCACTCGCCTCTCCAATCCCTCCTCACTCGCCTCTCCAATCGCTCCTCACTCTCCTCTCCAATTGGCTTTTTCCCGTCTCGTTTCTCTCGTTTTTCTCCCGTCTAATTCTTTTTCTTGCTGCATCATGTTCAGGTTTTCATTGACGTTCGTCGACGGACTCGTTCACCCATCTCATTCGTTTTCTTGCTCCATCCTGTTCAAGTCTGCGTTCTTCATCGACCGTCTCATTCATTTTGGAAATGGAAGTTTCCACGCAACGCATGAATTGTCACGATCCTCAAGAGGAAGTGTCTCGTAATCATCAAATGACAAATTGCAAGTAAATTACATTGTGAAAATTAAAGATTTCAAATAAACCTATTTAAAGTGTATGCGCACATAACTAATTTTAAAAAACGAAGAAATATCTATCGGTAATTTCCTGAAACATTTTACTTCCGGATAATAATGTTGAATGAAATAAGAACAAAGAAATATATGTCGTTTTTGTGACGACTGTCATCAAAAGTAAAAGTAATATATCTTAACGGAAAAGAAAAATCGAAAAATCGAATGTCGACATTTTCCCCGACTGTTATTTTAGGCCGTGTATTTTCGTGTATCATTGTGGCGCGATTTTAAAATATATATCTCTGCATTTTACCATGTGTGCGTGAATGTTCTCAATTATTTCTGACACCGAGTCTAAAACAATCGATAAAAATTAAATCAGATGGTGAATTCGAGATAAAATCGTGAGAGTGACTCTCAATGAATGGGCTTTAGTTTACAGGCCTTTGAGAAATCATTTCGTTCTACAAACGGAAACTTTCATGGGATTCTCTTCCCGTTTTTTTTCAACCGAGTCTAAAACTATGTTAGCGACTGTTAAAAATGAAATGATACATCAAATTTGAGTTGAAATAAACCTGTGTGAGAAAGAAAGACAGCACGGGCCTAACTAAACAGGCCTCAAAGCTATTCGAGTTAATAAAATGGTGGATATTTGTTTACATGAAGCCTCTCCAAGAATGGGTGGAGCTACTCTGTAAACGGAGTAAGCCACACCCACGGACAGACAGACAGACAGACAGATAGACAGAATCACCTTCGCCTATTATTTTATATATATATATATTATATATATATATGTATGTACATATATATATATATATATATATATATATATATATATATATATATATATATATATATATATATATATATATATATATATATATATATATATATATATATATATATATATATATAGGGGCGCCGCCAGGGATTTTGGGCCCCATGAAAAGTTATCACAATGGGCCCCTATGAAGCACGTGCGCACATTTTTACCTCATGTTCGAATAATTTTTAGGGCCCGTCAGTGCAGGGCCCTTGGAATCATCCTAACTTCCCCCCCCCCTTACGGCGCATATATATATATATATATGCTCATTTCACCTGGCACACCAGGTACATATAATTAAAATTATATGTACGTATATATATATACACGTACATATAATTTCAAAACACACCTGGTCACAAGTGTTCCTCACTGACCGGGTCCTCAGTCGAGGTCGAGGTCCTCAGCCTCATCCAGTTTCTGCCCTTCAACCTCGATACGGTCAGCTCAGGTGGGCCAGCAGGGGCACATACAACTCCACATGGATGCGTACATACCCCCACCCCCAGCCAGTCAGACCACAACTACAACAACAAAACCGCCTCCACTCGCAGAATCCACAGCCCCTCACCCAATCACTCATACACCAAAGAAACCACACCCAGCACACAAAACCTCAACCTACACCGACGCACCTCAATAAACTTAATCCATATGCAAAGTGAGCCTTTCAAGGCAACCTGGTCCAATCTGTCCCACACACTCCAAGCCGAGCAAGAAAGGCAGAATAGAATTGCCAATATATCCTCAACTGGCTGACATGAAACTCACCAACCCTTCTCCCGACACTCTGCCTCCAGCTCACTGTACTTTCCTCTCTTGCTCTTATGCACCTCCTCCATGTTCTCTTCCCAAGGTACAGCCAAATTCCCCTAAGATGACCTGTCTTACTACACTTGACCAGATGACAATGTCAGGCCGCAACTTTGTCACACAGATCTCCTCTGGGAATACCAATTGCGGCGTTAGGTCTGCCACCACGGCCAATCACAAGCATCTGACAGCCCTCTTGCTTTCCGCCTCCTCTTTCCACCTCTTACCACTTGGCGCTCTTTGACAAACAACACCTCTCCCCCATCGGTCTCCTTCTCCACTCTTCTCTCTCTCGACCTCAGCACCTCCTGTTGCACCATCTGCACCACCACCGCCAGCACCTGATCATGTCGCCTCTTGTATCTTCCTTCTGCCAATGCCACTAAAAATGCACTCAGCGCATGCTGCACCGTTCCCAAACCTCCACACAAAGAACATCTCTCCTCCTGCAACAATCCCCACAATCTCAAGTTTACTGGTGATGGAAGCACATCTTATGTTGCCCGTAACAGGAAAGTCAACAATATTGGCTCCATCTCAACAATGGATAGAGGTCCTCAATGCCAAACAGGAAATCAGAGCTGTCTCCCTCGACATATCACGTGCCTTCGATACGGTCTGGCACCCAGCTCTGCTCACCAAACTCTACTCCTATGGTATCCATGGAAATCTCCATGCATGGCTTGCGGACTTCCTCTCTGGTCGTAGTCAACGTGTGGCCCTGAATGGATTTCTCTAATCTCCCCTTCCTGTTCAGGCTGGAGTTCCCCAAGGCAGTGTGCTGGGCCCTGTGCTTTTTCTGGTCTTTATCAATGATCTCTCCGACTCTCTGGAAAATCCTCTCTATCTCTTTGCTGATGACTCCACTCTCTGCCGCTCCATTCCTCTTCCCTCAGATCGGCAGTCTGCAGCCTCCTCACTCTCTGAAGACCTGGACAAAATCACAGACTGGTCAAACAAGTGGAACATGTCTTTCAATCCTGACAAATCTCACACTCTTACTATGTCTCTCCGAAAAGATCGACTGGACAACCCTCCCATCTACTTTCTCAACAATCCTCTCCAAGAAGTTCTGTCGCTCAAGCTTTTGGGTCTCACTATCTGCCATGATCTTTCTTGGGAAAACCACATTTCCAAGCTGGCCTGCAAAGCCAGTCGCCGACTGGGCATCCTCCGTCGTGCGAAGTCCTTCCTTGGCACACCTGAGCTCCTCACCACATACAAGGCTTTCATCCGCAGCTCAATGGAATACTGCTCTCCCCTCTGGGCTGGTGCTCCTGCCTCACACCTAGCTCGTCTTCACGCTGTTGAAAGCAAAGCATTCAGAATCATTGGAATCTCCCGCGATGAAGCTAACTCCAAGGGCCTCTCACTCACTCACCGCAGGCAGGTTGGTGGTCTTTCCGTCTTCTACCGACTCCTCTCCGGCCTTGCTCCCCCAGCTCTCTCTGTGCTCTGTCCCCCAAATATTCCTACAGGTCGCACAAGATCTGCCAGCGAGCCTCTGATGGTTAAACTGCCGAAATCTCGGCTCTATGCTCACCTTCACTCCTTCATTCCTCTTTTCTCCCGCCTCTGGAACAAACTCCCACACTCCCTTCAATCCCACTCCTCCCTCCAGGTCTTTAAAACAGCTGTTCACCACCATCTCTTATCTTCCCCCATCCAAAACCTTGATCTTTTCTACCCCCACTAATTCACCCCAGATCCACCTTGTTTGTAATTCCAACTTCTTTCCTGGTAGTCCTGGCAGTGTCCATATGTTTTATGCCTCTCCCACCCCCTTTCCCATGCCTCCCCCCCAAAGCCCTCTCCCTCCCACAGATCTCTCGATGTCTCCATGTCTCTCGGTTCCTGCTCTCAAATGTTGTGTTTGTGTCCTTCCCCCTCTCTTCCCATCTTGTCTACCGCTCCCGATGTTATTTGTTCTATGTGTCGGTTTGTCGGTTATGTGTCGGTTTGTCGGTTTGTCTTTCTGTGTGATAAATGTTCGCACTTTCACGTGCCTCGATCTTGTATACAAATAAACAAAAAAAAAAAAAAAAAAAAACCCCTCCAAATCTCTTGCCACTTCAATGTCCTCACCTGTACACCCTCCCACCACGTCCAAGCACCTTGCTGTGCCTGTCCAACTGCTTTTTATTTTTATTTTTTTGCTATACAAGATCGAGGCTCGTGTAAGAGCTAACATCAATCACAAAAAAAAAAAAGCCGACACACAAAACATACAATAAAGGGAGCGGGGGACAAGATGGGGAGAGGGAGGGAAGCACACAAGGGCAACAGCAGAGAACAGGGACATCGGGAGATCTGTGGGAGGAAGAGGGCTTGGAGGGAGGAGGCATGGGAATGGGGTGGGGGGTGGGGGGGGGGGGATGGGAGAGGTATAAAACACATCGACTGCTCGGACTTCCAGGAAAGAAGTCGCTATTTAAAAAAAGTGGATCTGGGGTGAATTAACGTGGGTAGAAAAGATCAAGGTTTTTGGATGGGGGAAGATAAGAGATGGTGGTGTACAGCTGTTTTAAAGACCTGGAGGAAGGAGTGGGATTGAAGAGAGTGAGGAAGTTTGTTCCAGAGGCGGGAGTAAAGAGGAATGAAAGAGTGAAGGTGAGCAGAGAGTCTTGATTTTGGCAGTTTAACCAGAAGAGGGTTGCTGGCAAATCTTGTGTGACCTGCAGGAATATTTTGCTGTTGGAATACTGAATATGCTTTCACATATCTCCCTTCCTCCTCCTTTCTCCTCACCTCCCTCTCAACCATCTTCCTCCTCTCTTTCACACATTCCTTTCCCCATCGCTCATGCTTCATCCACCCCAAGCCATGCTTCCCGTGCTGTACCATCCCCACGACCTCCTCCTGTTGCAACCGCTCCTCCATCTCACCCACCTCTGCTCTTGCATTCCACTTCCGACTTCCCTTCTTCTCTGAGAGAGCATTCTTTACCACTGAATCACTCGAATCCTGCAACATCATGAACTCCCGCACCCTCACCACCTTAAACTCCTTGGTTAATGATGTCAAGGGAAACCGGAGTTTTCCACCATGACCATAAAAGGCAATGTTCGTCAAACAGCATGGCACTCCCAACCACCTCCTCACAAACCCGCTCATCATAACCTCCATCCTCTCTTCATGCCCAATCGCAATATCATACATCATCAATATCAATACATCTCCCCGCTCTAGCGGGGAAAATGGCCTTAAAACGATCATTCATTCATTCATATTTCAATCATCAATGGCCACAATACTCGTGGCATCAATCCAAACTTCAAACACCATACCTTCAACTTCCTGGTAAAGCACATCCATCAATCCTCTTCAAACCTCTCATAGGCTTGTTCCTCACCTCCTCTGCCCTTCCCACATCATTCAGCTCCACTGTATACCATCTTCCCAAACTCTTCACAGGGGCCTCCGTCAATGATGGAACATTGGAACAACCTCCCCTCCCAGCTCAAACCTATGCATGTTATCCACCACTCCTCGTCTCACCATCACAATCCTCGACTTTCTTGATTTAAAGCCCATTCTTTCCCACCTCATCAACCTTTCCAGTCGTCCCAATACCTCTACTGCTGCATCAGCCGACTGTTGGACAACTGTCAGGTCATCCAAGAATGCAAACATCACTGACAAACTTTGATCAGGGGCTAGCTCCACTTCTGTCCCATGTCCACTCACCGCACGTATCAACAACTCCATAACCATCACAAACAAAATGGGGGAGAAGGTACATCCCATTGGGATCCCCACTTCCAACTTCTGCCACTCTGTTACATAGGACTGTGTCACAAACTGCATCCAAAACTGATCATAATATGCCATCAAAAAATCCCTAAATATCCGTGGCACCCAAAATAAATCCATGGCATACCTGATCAGGACATGCGGCACTGACTCATATGCATTCTCCAAATCCACCCATTCCACTGCAACATCCTTCCTTTGCCTCTTTGCCACCTGGAACACTTGCCAGACCATTGCCTGTAACACTTACCAGAGTGTTCAATGCACCCTGGTGATCCTGGTATTTCTGCCTTCTCCACAAAACCATTCTCTCTGATGAAGCGTGAGAGCCGTGCCGCAAAGACACCCATCAATATCTTCCCATCCACATCGAGCAATGATATTGGTCTAAACTGCTCAAGTGTCACAGCCTCCTCCTGCTTTGGAATATAAACTCCTTCCACCATACTCCATTGACTGGGCACCACTCCTTGCCTCCATACCACCTTCAGAGCCTTCCACTGATACTGCCTGATGCCTTCACAACTCTTAAACACCTTGTATGGCACTCCACTTGGTCCTGGAGCCAATGCCATGCCTTCCTCAAAACTACCTCAACCTCAGACATTTTGGCTCTGACAAATTAAATGGAACCTGGCTCTGTCGGTCTAACCAAGCCTTTGATGTCCTCCACCACTTCGTCCCTCCTTGTGTCTGCGTACGTGACATGCATGTGACCTTTCCAACTCTTCCTTTGGTACCTTCAATACACGAGATCAAGACTGAATCTCTTTCAAAGAACCTCTTTCTCTTCCTCTCCTTTCTTCGCCTCTTCATCCTTTCCACTCTCTTCAACTTCACCAAGCTCGCCCTCACCTGCTTCGTCAACACCACAAGCCCATTCCTCTTCTCTTCCACTGCCCTTTTCCATCTTCCATTCAAGCTCCTCAACTCCATTTGCAACTCATGGATCTCCCTCTGCCTCCTGCTCAAACGTGCCTCCTTCTTACCCCTCTCTACACACTCTTTCATGCCAAACGTGACACATGCATACTCAAACACAATCTCATTCATCTTTCTCAATCTCTCTTCCACCCTTCCTTTCAACCTCTGAAGTGCCCCACACACCACCCCATCCATTCTCTCCCATACTCCCCTTTCTCCCATGCCTGGCCATTTCACTCTCTTCCACACATCTCTCTGCTGAAGTACAACCCCATGACATACAACACTGTGGCTTGCTACCTGGCTGTTTCTCCCGGTCGTCTTACATTCCCCCTTTTCAAAGGCACTGTGTTGCTGTACCTCCTCCTCACCCACCTTATGCACACAATCCATCCGGCTCTGATGGATATGCAATCGTCTCACCGACTCAAACTCACGTCCACACCCACACTTCTCTCGAACTTGCCATGCTTCCTCACGCATACCATCACACCATAGACCAACCTCTCCCACACAATCACTCCCATGCACGGGAGGGCCTGATGGATCCTCAACCCTCTGATGGATTCAAACTCAAGTCCACAATAGCACCTTACCAGACTTGCATCCACAATTCGTTCTCGCTTGTCAAAATCAGTATGGGGGTCTTTATCCGTTTTATGTGTCCATTTGGGCCCATCTTCCACCCCACCTCTTGGAGAGCCCTTGAGGTGTTCTCTATTCTTTACCAACACTGCAAATTATGGGTGCCACACAATCCAAACCATGCAGCTTGGCAAAATGGCTTACAAGGCCACCTGCCCCCGATGCTGTCTCTCCAGCATCACCAGCCTCTTCCTGGTCACCACCCAGTCTTTCCTGGGAGTCACTGGTAGCACCAGCACAAACATAATTACAAAACACACCTGGTCACAAGTGTGCCTCACTGACCGAGTCCTCAGTCGAGGTCCTCATATATATATATATATGTATATATATATGTATGTCAACATTAGCATTTGTCGAATTGGTAAGAGATGTCCCAATATGCCTCGGTTTCCCCTACTCTGCTTCAAGGGACTATGATGTGAGACCTGAGGAGGTGCTCATTGGATTTCAATTGCTTCTCGTGAGAGATCATAAGAGATTTTTTGTCAGGGCAGAGCAGATGCAAGAAGTTAATTGTTGGAATGCTTTTGAAGAATGTTCGACCAGATTGTTGAACAAACTCACTTTACTGCTTCACAGCTCACAAGGAGTTGTGGAAAATAGAAACTCAAGCACAGACCAAAAAAAAAAGGAAGGAAAAATGAAAACAAAGTGAACGTGTGGATACCGGCTGAAACGATTGGTTCACGATGCCGTTATATCAACAGTCTCCAAAGAAAATGACGGCTGATTGGCTACTCGCAATTCCTTCTGCCAAGAGATGAAAAGTTATCCAATTTGGGTGCTCGCCTGAACCGGGCGGATGGCGTGTCCTTCGCTCTTCAAAACCTTCGGTCGATCGGGTGGTGTCCTTCTGTTTTTTAAGTTTGTTTAAACATTGTAAAATGTTCCTGTGTCCATTACTGTACCTGCGAGTCCCACACATCTGTGTGTATTTGCTGCTGTGTTATCTTTCCAGGTGGTATCGTTGGTCACATGTCATCTGGCTTTCTTTATTGCCGTCCAAATTATTTTGCTCCAACTCGCTCTTCTCCAACACAATTTTTGCTCCCTACCCACATCACTCCTTCCAATACTTTTTCTTATCCCTACTTAATCCCATCCAATGTCAATGTTTTCTTTCCAGAGCACCGTAGCTGCTGAAGCAGTCACTGGACAAGGAGTACATTAGATGGTTTACCATTGACCTTCCTCTTGGACCTAGGTGGTCACAAAATGAATTTGTAGTTAGGCTAGGGTGCTCACACACTATGACTTCATCATGCAAAAGACACGGTGGGATCCTTAACATCCACCAAACAATAGCAGATAGTCCTCCTTGAGGCTTAATGTCCTCCTTGAGGATGGTGCACTCATTGATGCAACAACACCCTGCCTGAGAAACACCAAGGTGAAGGTTTATACTTTGGACGGGAATCAAACCCAGGGTACACAGTCCAAATATACTATGGATACTTCTGAGCTGTCCTGCCAGCCCTATGCCCAATATATACAAAAGAAAACCTCTTCTACTCTCCCTTTTCTACCTACGTCTCTCCCTATGTAAACCTTTCTACATCTACTGGGACTGATCATGTCCTCCTTTTACTTGCATCTCCTTCCCTCAAGCTGTGGTTCATATTTGTTGAGTCATTCCCCTCTGTTGCTCTGCTCTTCCATGAGCGACACTTTTATATTTAAAAAAAAAATGGATGCTTCCAGCTCGGAAGATTAAACTTGGCTGGTGCCATGGCTTCTGAAATGTTGCTTACATAGGGTAGGGGGAAGAGGATAGTGCGGGTGTGGGTGGAGCAGGGACGAACATCCATATGTGTTATTACTTCCACCACCAAAGGAGGATGAAGTTATGTATTCACCCCTGTCTGTCTGTCTGTCTGTCTGTCTGTTTGTTTGTGAACAGGATATCTCAAAAAGGTGAGGACGGATTCAGAGAAAATTCGGTGGAGAGTTTGGGTATGTGACAAGGACGAAATGATTCTATTTTGGTGAAGATCCGGATCTGGATCCGAGAATTTTTAGTGATCCTTCACCATTCGAGTGATAGGGCCAAAAACGATACATCGCATGATAATTCAAAAAGATGTGGATGACTTATGACAAAATTTGGTGGATGAGTTGGTTAGGTGACAAGAATAAACCGATTAGATTTTGGTTCAGGTCCGGATCCAGATCTGGACTATCAGTGGGATACAAAATGCCACCTGTTCAGCCTGGCGGAGGCATGCTCTCTTCCGAGTACCGTTCTAGTTGTTGTTTAAATTTACTCACACAGCAAACAACACGTACCTGCTCACTTGAGTAATAACATATGTTGTAGCGTGCCGCACGGTACATCATCCCATGCAGTCACGTAGTTCATATATTGCTGGCATTGCACGTTGAAATTCAATATCCTGTGTTTGTTTCTCTATCACCTTCCAATGTACTTATAATCCATGCAAATGTACAATGCTGTCTTGTTGTGTCCTTGTGTTGCATGTCATTTATGTATATGGGCCTTTAGTCACTCTTTAAAAAAAAGAAAACCTATATGGCATGAAAGACTTAGGCAAACATGCTCGTCATCCAACTCACTCCATGTTTGCTTAGCAAATCCAGACTGACAGCTCACCTCCAATCCTTTGTCCTCTCCCCACCCCCTGACTTTACCCTCAGCTTGTCTGGAACCTTCTTCCGGAATCTGTATGGCCCTACTCAAGTATTCAATCATTTTACCGTCACTTTATGGCAAATCCTCATGTTTACGTGGGAGCTTTGCTTGTTGTCAATCTCTCATCTACTTGTCCTTCCCTTATCCCTGTCAGCACGTAAACCCCTCAGTGATTGAGCTCTTCCATGTGCCTAAGCAACTGCATACAAAAAAAGACGTTAGCAGATAGTGGACAAATGAACGTTTTTTTATGCACAATTTTTGAGGCTCAAGAAGAAGCCAAACGACAGAGGGAGGAGGGTTGCCAGAGGTAGTGCACAACCATCTCATGTCATCCCCAATCCCTACTAACAATTATTGTTTCTACCTCATTAACCCGACCTAAGCCAATGCTACTTGCAGGTGAATGTTTCCCCTATATAGAATTATTATTTTTCTCTCCGTCTCTCCCTCTCTGCCAGCTTCTTTCCATTTCATGTTGTTAGGGTCTGTTGCATGTTGTTAGTCTGTAGTTCCAATGCCCTACTGCCAGTCCATTGCCAATTCGCCCTCTGTAACCTTGCTCTTCCACGGGCATCGGTATTGGATAGAAGAAAAAGAAACAACTTGTAAAAATAAAAAAGTAACAGAAATATTAGCTCCAATGTTATATTTTACTTTGAGTTTCCTCCTCATTTTCTTGCTGCTTCATTTACGAGAATAATTAGGATTGGAATGTTTAAAGTGCTGGTACTGTGCAGATGTTGGTGCTGATGTACCTGCAGGATCTGGCTGCCAAGATGCCGATCAAACGCCGCGTACGCTACAGCACTGGCACACCGCGGCCGTTGTCCCAGTGCTGTAACATCAACAACAACAAAATCGCAATTATTAAATTAAACAAGTAACAAATACATTACAGTACATGCTTTGTCAAAGTCAAAGACGTGCAACATTTGCTGTGAATTTGATTGCTGTAACATTTGATTGCTGTAAATGATGCTGATTTCACAACATCCTGTCTTCAACTTTATTTAAAATGTAAACCGCAAAACATAGCTCCCTTACCTAAAGTAAGAACAACAACCTGTAAACAACTGACTGGTTTCCCGACCGCACAGATTATCAGCTGGCACCGTTATTCCTCGAGGTTTTGATCCTTTCAGCCCAGATCCTCCCCGACGGCGGATCCGCAACCTCAGTCACACATCCACATCAATAGATGGTCCATCAGTAGATCCACAACCTCAGTCACACATCCACATCAATAGATGGTACATCAGTAGATCCACAACCTCGGTTACGTCCAGTCCAGGCAGTGAACCCATCAATGCAACATCACTATTTAACTTTATTTGCTAGAGGATTTAATGTATTATCACATCGTCACAACTCCCATTATACATTCCATGATATGATAATACATTAAATCATGCACATCTTACCTGACATACAAGATGTCCATCAACCACGATGGCCACCCTACTTACCTCTGAATCAAACTTGTTCAAAATATCAAACGGTGCTCATAACGGATTTTCTACATGCTGCACCTGTATGTCCTATCAACCACTGAAAAAGGTATTTTCAAAAATAAAGTATTTATATAAATATCTCTTCAATAATATTTTTACTATTCATATTGTATTTTACCAATTATATTTGGTGTTGTTTTGTGATATAAAAGAAAACTTTTTTAAAATCTGTTAACTGGAGCTCCCTGTATTAGTAAACGTCTGACTAGTTCTTTTAAGTCTATTGATAAGTTCAGTGCTGTATTAATAAATGTCTGACTAGCTCTTTTAATATATTGATAATGAATGAATGAATGATCGTTTTAAGGCCATTTTCCCCGCTAGAGCGGGGGTTAGCCTTGCGGGCCCCATGACAATCTCGGTTCCCTGTTTGAGGCAATGTTTTTATGGCCGGATGCCCTTCCTGACGCTAACCCTTTAGTCGCCTCTTACGATGCGCAGGGATACGATGTACCTATTCTAAATCTGGGTACACATCGTGATCATTCATTCCAGCAAGCTGGTACTCAATTTGCCGACCTCGGAAGGATGACAGGCTGAGTCAACCCCCCTGACGTTAATTCAGCGATCGACCGGGATTCGAACCCAGGATCCTAGGATCCCAAACCGGCACCCTAACCACTAAGCCAACACCAGGTGTTTTTTTTAAATAAATTGATAAGTTAAGTTTTTTTGTATACGAAGACGAGGCTCGTGTAAGAGCTAAGGCATATAACACATAATAAAGGCAGCTGGGAGAACAAGAGGATGGGGTGAAGGGGGGAGGGGGGAAGTGAGTGAAGCACAACAGGAGAGAAAATGGACATCGGGAGATCTGTGGAAGCGAGAGGGCTGGGGTGGGATACACAGGACAAAGAAGATGGACATATCAAGGACTTTCATGAAAGAAAATGGAATTTGAAGGAGGTAGATTTGGGGTGGATTAATGGGGCATAGAAAAGATCAAGGTTTTGGATGAGGGAGGATAAGAGATGGTGGTAAACAGCAGTTTTAAAGATCTGAAGGGAGGAGAGGAATTGAATAGAGTGAGGGAGGCGGGAGAAAAGAGGAATGAAAAAGTGAAGGTGAGCAGAGTCTTAATTTTGGCAGTTTCACCAGAAGAGGGTTGCTGGAAGATCTTGTGCGTCCTGAAGGAAAAGTAGGGGGCAGAGCACAGACAGAGCAGGGGAAGGTAGGCCGGAGAGGAGTCGGTAGAAGACATGCAGTGAGTGAGTGAAAGGTCCTCAGAATCAGCTTCATCGCAGGAGATACCAATGATTTTGAAAGCTTTGGTTTCTACAGAGTGAAGCCGAGCGACGTGTGAGGAAGGAGCACCAGCCCAGAGGGGAGAGCAGTATCCATTGATGATGTCGAGTCTCCTCGGGCAATGATGGTGTATGCCATCATATTGCCTTTTATGGCTGGTATACACAAGTAAGTGTGTGGTCTAGACGGGGGGTTGCCACTCCTCTCCGTCCCTCTGCTGGGCGTTGGGGAAATCACCGTCTTCCGCCCATGCTGTTGGAGTCGACTGGACTCTCATCCACCAGATGTGCAGAGCAGAGCTGCGGATGAAAGCTTTGTATGTGGTGAGGAGCTCAGAAGTGCCAAGGAAGGACTTCGCACGACGGAGGATGCCCATTCGGCGACTGGCTTTAGAGGCCAGCTTGGAAATGTGGTTTTCCCAGGAAAGATCATGGCAGATAGTGAGAACCAAAGGCTTGAGTAACAGAACTTCTTCAAGAGGATTGTTGAGAAAGTAGATGGGAGGGTTTTCTAGACGGTTTTTTCGGAGAGACATAGTGAGAGTGTGAGATTTATCAGGATTGAAAGACATATTCCACTTGTTTGACAAGTTTGTGATTTTATCCAGGTCTGCAGAGAGTGAAGAGGCTGCTGCCTGCCGATCTGATGTTTGAGATAAGGAGGGGCAGAGAGTGGAGTCATCAGCAAAATTATAGAGAATATTTTCCAGATAGTCGGAGAGATCATTAATGAAGACCAAAAAAAGCACAGGGACCAGAACACCTGCCTGGACAGGAAGAGGAGATGAGAGAATTCCATTTAGAGCCACAATTAGACTACGACAGGAGAGGAGGTCCACGAGCCATGCGTGGAGATTTCCATGGATACCATTAGAGGAGAGCTTGGTGAGCAGAGGCATGGGATATGTCAAGGGAGACGACTCTGATTTCCTGTTTGGTGTTGAGGACCTCCATCCATTATTGAGACAGCAAAAACAGCATGTCCAGAGTATAGTGGCCTGGTCTGAATCCAAATTGATGATCAGATATCAAGCCATTGGAGAAGAGGGAGGATTTAGTGTCAGAAGATGATGGATTCCATGATCTTGCTGGTTTTGGGAGCAGGCCGATTGGTCTATGGTGGCAAGGATCTGTTTTTGCACCGTTTTTGTGTAAAGCAGTAATGTTGGCTGATTTCCAAGCTGATGGCAGATGACCTTGAGCAAAATAAAGGGTGAAGAATCGGAGAGAGGGTGTGATAGACCGGCAGAGCAGGATTTTAGGTCCCATGGGCTGATGGCATCTGGTCCAGTAGCAGAATCAGTCAAGGTTTGACAGAAACTTCTCCACCTTGTCAATAGAGAAGGACACAAAGTCCAGGAGCAGCTGGTGGGTAAGGTGGGTACACAGAGCAATGGGTTTGGGACACAAGATTTTGAGGCAAACACAGAGTTGAGGTATTCGGCTTTGTCACGTGCAGTGTCAGCTGTGTAGCCATTTGAGGTAAGGGAGGGGATGGAAGGGGAACAAACACGAGAAACAGATTTGACCAGATGCCACCAGGATTTGGAGGAGGGAGACAGTTTTGAGAGTTCAGTCTTGAAAGTAGAGAGATATTGTTGCCTGGATAAGACACTTATCTATAGTAAGATAAGTAAGAATTATCTTACTATAATTCACCAAATGTCCGTCCATCTGTCTGTCCGTCCGTCCGTCCGTCTATCCGTTCGAAGGTACCGCAAAAACGGCTGAACCGATCGCAACGTTATTTTTGGTGGGTAATCGTGGGATCTCCTCGAGTAAAATAGGCTATATTGTTTTTCCAATTTCAGCTTTGGCCTCCAGCATTTTCAGGTTTGGACTCCCGCATAACGTTATTTTCCCGGGTGCCGCACAAACGGCTCCACCGATCGCTGCACATCTGCTTGGTGACCTCGGACAAAGACCTTTTATAAGGACATGGGTTGAATCCCCGCTTGAGAGAATCCCAACCCCCTCCCCGCCATCACAGCCGTCTCTCCAACTCACAATCCCACGAGATATGTGGAAAGGATGACCCAAAACCAATTATCTTCTTTTTGATTCGTATATAAACAACATTAAAAGTAAATAATGACCTCGGCCAAAGTTCAAACGACGTGGGTTTAATCTCTACATGAGAGAATTCCACATAGCTATTTGGGCGGTGTATAAGCCAACAGATCGCTGTCTCCATCGATCTTGCCGAGGCCGTAACACCTATCGGCTCAAAATCCTTTTACTGTTGACTTGGTAGTTTTTACAATGAAGGAAACATTAACAATGTTGTTAAAAGTTTATTTTGTGATAAGGTGTGATTGGAGTTATGTTGTTTAGAATGAAAAAAGAGATATCGAGTTCAGGTAAATGACGACATGCCGTGATGGTTTCTACCTTCTAAACGTGAACTTCACGGATCGCCATATGCAGATTCGCCACGGATCCACGATCGATGTTTCTATACGTGAACATACCAGTTCGCAAACAAACGGGTACGTTTTTCATGGAAGTCCTTCACGAACTTGCTGTCCATGTCTGATGTGCAACTGAAGGCGCTACACTGCTACAGGAATGTGGAATTTATTGGTTTCATGCTTTAGCATTCACCCGTATCTGCATTGCCTGTTTGCTTCTGGCCTCCCACCCGTGCTTGGCATGGGTATCTCACTCGTGTATATAACCGAAAAACACAGTCCGTGAAGCCACAGAGGTATGTCCTCACAGGAAGCCATGAAACTGTGATTAGATGTCTAATCAATTACGTACTGTTTGAACGCCGGTTGCATCCTGTCTAATAATTATGTACGTCTATCAATTACATGTTGATGGAATATACCTTTCGACCCTTTAGACTGCCGTGATCCCTTAGACCCTTTAAGTCCCCCAAGATATTTAAGACCACCAAGACCCCTAAGATACAAAAGAACCCGAAGACCCTTAAAGACCCAACACAACCAAAATACCCCAAATATCCTTTAACACTGAAAATACCCAAAAGGAACAAAATACCCCAAAGAACCCAAAACGCCCAAAATAACCCAAAGACTCAAAACACCCTGAAGACCACAAAGACCCCAAAAAGACCCTGAAGAACCTTAAAGTCCCAAAAGACCCTGAAGACTCAAAAGACCCCGAAGACGCAAAAGACGCCAAAGACTCAAAAGACCCCGAAAACCCTTAAAGACCCAAAAGGCCCCAAATATTGCAAAAGACCCCAAAAATCCTTAAATATTGAAAACACAAAAAAGGACCAAAATACCCCAAAGAACCCAAAAGACCATGAAAACCCATAAGACCCCAAAGATCACAAAGACCCAAAATACCAAAAAGACCTTGAATACTCCAAAAACGCAAAAGACCACGAAGACCCAAAATACCCCGAAGACCATTAAAGACCCAAAATATCCCAAATATCCTAAAAAACTGAAAGTACCCAAAAGGACTAAAATACCCCAAAGAACCCAAAACACCAAAAATAGTCAAAACACCCTGAAGCCCATGAAGACCCCAAAGACCCAAAATACCTAAAAGACCCACAGGGCCCAAAAGACCCACAATACCCTGAAGACCCATAAGATCACAAAGACCCAAAATACCAAAAAGACCCTGAAGACCGTTAAAGTCCCCAAAGACCCTGAAGATGCAAAAGACCCAAAATATCAAGAGGACCCAAAAGATCCAAAACACCCCAAAATATCTTGAAGACCCTTGAAGACCACAAAGACCTAAAATACCCAGAAGACCCAAAATATCCTGAAAACCCAAAATACCATGAACACCCTTAAAGACCCAAAAGACACCAAAGACCCTGAAGACCCAAAAGATGCAAAAGTCCCAAAAGACCCTGAAGATCCATAAGACCCTTTAGACCCATTAGACCCCAAGATCCTGAAGAACCCCTAGACCATTTAGACCACTTTTACCTTCAAGACCCTTTCAATTCTTTAGACACCTTTAGATAGATCCCTTCACCCTACCAATCTTCTATACCCATACTTTAAACTTTTACACCCCTTAAGTCCCTGTCGAGCCCTTAGACCTCAGCACCATTTAGAACACTTGCACCACTCCAGACTGATTAGACAGCTTGGACCCTTGACCATTTAGAGCTTCACACCACTTGTAACTTTTTTGATTATAAATAAATAATATGACCAATATTACAAATAAATGTGTACAAAAGAAATGTTTGTTTTAGGATTGGTGTAAATCATGACAATACAGCAACTCAAGTTCAGTCAAGTCATTATCCTCAAGTTAAACAGAGACGTGTGGTGAGGCGAGCGTAACGAGCCGGTCTACGCTAGTCTATAAGTTTAGTGCTGTATTTGGAGTTGTTTTGTATATATATATATATATATATATATATATATATATATATATATATATATATATATATATATATATATATATATATATTATATATACAGACATGGCATTTAATATGGAATATTTTTTTTGTAGGGGTGAACTTACTTTTCAAGATGTCTTGGAACCAAAAGTTCATTGGAATTATGTTGAAATTATTCTAGATTTTGTAAATGTGACCTTTAAAAGAAACAAAAACCACATTTGACATTTCGAAACAAATAAATTGATCCTTGAAAGTGATGTAAACTGATATCGAACTCAATTCATGGACAGTACTGAGTTAAACTTCTGTACGTTTTCCAGAAGTATCTCTTTATTTTGCACATTAGCCAAAAATTTTTTTAACAAAAACAAAAGTTAAATTACTACTGGGATTACAGACAGTAAAATTACAGTTCAGTACTTCGTGTAACCCCCATGAGCATTCAGGAGAGCACGTACACGTTGAGGCATGCTGTTCACGAGACTTGCCAAGGTTTGGACAGGAATCGCTTGCCATGCAGTGACAATAGCCTGCTGCAATTCACGCACAGAGGTCGGCTGCTGGTCCAAGTGGTCGATTTGACGCGTTAATTCTGCCCACAAGTTCTCTATCGGATTCACATCCAGGGGACATGGCAGGCCACTCCATATGCTCTACACCACGGTCAGCAAGAAAGTGTTGGATCATGCGAGCATGATGAGGCCGTGCATTGTCATCTTGGAAGACAAAGTTTCCTCGAAAGGCTGCACGAGCAAATGGAAGCAATGTTTCTTCCAGAATGGCCCTGTACTTGAACTGGTTCAGGTTTCCATTCAGAACAACCAAGTCAGTTTTGCCCCCTGCATGAAAAGCAGCCCAAACGGTCACCCCACCACCTCCAGCTTGGACTCTTGGCACTATACAATCTTTGTTGTAGGCTTCATGCACTTGTCTGCGCACTCTGACATGGCCATCTTGACGATAGACCAGAAATCTAGACTCGTCACTGAAGGTCACGTGATTCCAGTGTCCTGGCTGCCATTGACGGTGCTCTCTGGCCCACTGCAATCGGCGCTGGCGGTGTTGTCTGGTCAGGTGTGGCTTTCTCAGGGGACGCCTGGCACGATAACCTGCTTGAACCAGTCGTTGGATGACTAGCCTTCTGGATACAGGCACATTTGTCAGTTGCTGCCACTCAGCCCTAAGCCGATTAGCTGACTTGGTACGGCCATTGCGGACTAACCGGTGCAGCTAGCGATCATCCCTCCTTGTGGTTCTGCGGGGACACCATGGCCTCGGTATTGGATTAGGGACACCCCTCTGAGCATTTCGTTTCAGGATGTTTGACACATGACCTTGAGTGATGCCATACTGCCGAGCAATAGCATGCTGTTTCATGCCGTAATTTCGTAAAGCCACCACTCCATGACAAACAGCATTGTCGAGTTGACGGACTATCTCCAGAGGAAGCGGCAATAACTTTTGGAGACGTGCAGCAGTTGTTTTCCACTAATACAGAACGCAACAACCCTTGTATACCCGACTGTGAAGCCAATCATCAAATGCACCTGTCCGTACATTTCGCCACGCCACCTGTGATATAATCCTGTTGTTGACTTCTTGCTGGGACAGACAATCAGTGACATGGTTCTTTTAACAAATAAATCACCAAAGTGTAAAAGAAACAAACCAGATTGATACACAGAGTTAAGAAAGAAAACCCGTCAAGAAAAAAAAAATATTCCATATTAAATGCCAAGTCTGTATATATATATGTATATATATATGTATGTATATATATATATATATATATATATATATATATATATATATATATATATATATATATATATATATATATATATATATATATATATATACAGTGGAACCTTGACTTACGAGTGCACCAACTTACGAGTTTTCCGAGATACGAGCCGTCGCTCGGGCGGTTTATTGCTTTGAGATGCGAGCCGAGATCTGAGTTACGAGCTTACGCCACCCGCCACCAAGTGGGTTCCGGTCACGTGGTTATCTTGCCGTGCAAGCATCTCTGCCGTATATCGCTGCTGTTTTGTTTTCGCATGTTGGTTATTTTGGAGCTTCCGCCACCCGCCACCAAGTGGGTTCCGGTCACGTGGTTATCTTGCCGTGCAAGCATCTCTGCCGTATATCGCTGCTGTTTTGTTTTCGCATGTTGGTTATTTTGGAGCTTCCGCCACCCGCCACCAAGTGGGTTCCGGTCACGTGGTTATCTTGCCGTGCAAGCATCTCTGCCGTATATCGCTGCTGTTTTGTTTTCGCATTTTGGTTATTTTGGAAAATTTCTTAGTTTTAACCATGGGTCCTAAGAAATTGAGTGCCAAGGGCAGTGCTGAGAAGAAGAAGAGGATGATGTGCTTGGCTATAAAACACGCAATCGTCGAACAACATGAGCGAGGTGTGCATGTTGTCGACTTGGCGAGGCAGTACGATCGTAGTACTTCTACGATATGCACGATTTTGAAGCAGAAGGAGTCGATAAAGGCTATAACGCCAGCCAAGGGCGTTACGATTATTTCAAAGCTCCGGACCTCTATCCATGAAGAGATGGAGAAGTTGTTGTTTGTGTGGTTGACGGAGAAGCAGCTCGCAGGAGATACCGTGACCGAGAGCATCATCTGTGAGAAGGCCCGAGACATTTACGGGGATTTGATGCAGCAGACGGCGGGAACATCAACGGACGAGGCATCGGAAGAGTCATTCAAAGCCAGTCGGGGATGGTTTGATAATTTTAAGAAGAGGACCGGCATTCACTCCGTCGTCAGGCATGGTGAGGCAGCAAGCTCGGATGTGAAGGCAGCTGAAGATTTTATTATAACTTTTGCCAAACTGATAGAAGCTGAAGGATACATCCCCCAGCAAATCTTCAACTGTGACGAGACAGGGCTCTTCTGGAAAAAGATGCCGAGGAGGACGTATATAACGGCAGAGGAGAAGAGCATGCCAGGCCACAAACCCATGAAGGATAGGTTAACCCTTGCACTGTGCGCGAATGCGAGTGGTGACTGCAAGATTAAGCCGCTACTCGTATATCACTCTGAAAACCCCAGAGCCTTTAAGTCTCATAGGATACTTAAAGAAAAACTGCAGGTTATGTGGAGAGCAAACGCAAAGGCGTGGGTCACCAGGCAGTTCTTTGTGGAGTGGGTAAACCTGGTCATTGGTCCTGCCATCAAGAAGTACCTTTTGGAAAATAACCTACCCCTGCAAGCCCTTCTCGTCCTTGACAATGCTCCCGCACACCCACCAAACCTTGAAGACGACACCCTTGAAGAATTTAAGTTCATTAAGGTCCTCTACCTTCCAGCCAACACCACCCCTATCCTGCAGCCCATGGACCAGCAGGTGATTTCAAATTTCAAAAAGCTCTTCACCAAGCACCTGTTCCGGCGCTGCTTTGAGGTTACGGAGAGCACAAACCTCACCCTTCGAGAGTTCTGGAAGGATCACTACAATATCGTGACCTGACTCAGAATTATCGACATGGCCTGGCAGGGTGTTACAAGGAGCACCTTAAACTCTGCATGGAAGAAGCTGTGGCCTGAGGTTGTGTCCGAAAGGGACTTTGAAGGATTCGAACCTGAAGTGTTAGTGGTGGAGGAGATTGTGTCCCTCGGAAAGTCCATGGGCCTGCAAGTGAATGAAGAAGACGTTAACGACCTCGTCGAGAAGCACAACGAGGAACTGACAACGGAGGAATTAAAGAAGCTACAGCAGCAGCAGAAGACGGAGGTTTTGCAGGAAATTAACGCGGAGGAGCCAGAGGCGGAGGTGGTTATCGCTACAAGTGAGATTAAGGAAATGTTGGGAATGTGGGAGAAAATTTCAGAGTTTATTGAAAAGAAACACCCTGAAAAAGTTGCAACAGGTCGTGCGTTGGCGCTGTGTAACGGCACTTGCCTCACTCATTTTCGAAACATTTTGAAAGGGAGGAAGAAACAAACCTCGTTGGACAGGTTTTTCTTGAAACGCCCTGCAAGTGAAAGCGAGGAAAGTGTGGCGAAAAAGGCAAAAGTTATCTCCTCTACCTCCGCCAGCATCTTTTTTTTTTTTTTTTTTTTTTTGTATACAAGATCGAGGCTCGTGAAAGAGCTACCATTAATCACACAAAAGTCAAACCGACACATAAAACACAAAAAATAAGGGGAGCAGTAGACAAGTTGGGGAGAAAGAGGGAAGGACACAAACACAACATTTGAGAGCAGGGACATCGGGAGAAATGTGGGAGGGGGAGGGCTTGGGGGGAGGTGGGAGAGGTATAAAACACATGAACACTGCAAGGACTTCCAGGAAAGAAGTAGGAATTTCAAAATAAAGTGTATCTGGGGTGAATTAGCAGGGGGTAGAAGAGATCAAGGTTTTGGATAGGGGAAGATAAGAGATGGTGGTGAACAGCTGTTTTAAAGACCTGGAGGGAGGAGTGGGATTGAAGGGAGTGGGGGAGTTTGTTCCAAAGGCGGGAGAAAAGGGGAATGAAAGGGTGAAGGTGAGCAGAGAGCCTAGATTTTGGCAGTTTAACCATTAGTCAGGTTCACTATGTCAATAAATTATATTTCGTTCAAAATCATGGTAGATTAGCAAGCTGTGGTAGATCATGGTAGATCTTCGTCTGATCTTCAAGGTAAATACACTTAATAAAACCAGTTTATTTCTTTACATTCTCTTTTATTATGTACAGTATATACGAGGTCGTGCTTGTTTATACATTATTTGTTATTTATAAAGTACATTTTTCTTATTTAAAAACACGTAACAAAAAAAATTGGTGTGGTTTTTTGGGGGCTGGAACGGATTAATAGCATTTCAATGCATTTTAACGGGGAAATTTGATTTGAGATACGAGCAATTTGAGTTACGAGCTCGGTCACAGAACGAATTAAACTCGTAAGTCAAGGTTCCACTGTATGTATATATATATATATATATATATATATATATATATATATATATATATATATATATATATATATATATATATATATATACACACACAGTGCATTCAGAAAGTATTCAGATGCCTTCACTTTTTTCACATTTTGTTATGTTGCAGCCTCATGCTGAAAACGTTTAAATTCATTTTTTCCATCATCAATCTACACTCAATACCCTATAATGACAAAGAGAAAACAGGATTTTAGAAAGTTTTGCAAATTAATTAAAAAGAAAAAATTGAAATATCACATTTACAAAAGTATTCATACCCTTTGCTACGAGACTTGAAATTTAGCTCAGGTGCCTCCCATTTCTCTTGATCTTCTTTGAGATGTTTCTACACCTTGATTGGAGTCCACCTGTGGTAAACTCAATTGATTTGACATGATTTGGAAAGGCACACACCTGTCTACATAAGGTCTCAGCCAGACGGAAACCAAACAGTTCAATCTTGGTTTCATCAGACCACAGAATCTTGTTTCTCACAGTCTAAGAATCCTTTAGGTGCTTTTTTGCAAACTCCAAGTGGCCTTTCATGTGTCTTTCACTGAGGAGAGGCTTCCGTCTGGCCACTCTGCCATAAAGCCCAGATCGGTGGAGTGTTGCAGTGATGGATGTCCTTCTGGAAGTTTCTCCCATCTCCACACAGGATCTCTGGAGCTCAGCCAGAGTGACCATCGGGTTCTTGGTCACCTCTCTTGCCAAGGCCCTTCTCCCCCGATTACTCAGTTTGGCCGGGAGGCCAGCTCTAGAAAGAGTCCTGGTTGTTCCAAACTTTTTCCATTTAAGAATTATGGAGGCCACTGTGCTCTTGAGAACCTTCAATGCAGCAGAATTTTTTTGTAGGCTTCCCCAGATCTGTGCCTCGACACAATCCTATCTCTGAGCTCTGCAGGCAGTTCTTTCGACCTCATGGCTTGGTTTTTGCTCTGATATGCATTGTCAGCTGTGAGACCTTATATAGACAGGTGTGTGCCTTTCCAAATCATGTCCAATCAATTGAATTTAGCACAGGTGGACTCCAATCAAGGTGCAGAAACATCTCAAAGATGATCAAGAGAAATGGGAGGCACCTGAGCTAAATTTCAAGTGCCATAGCAAAGGGTATGAATACTTATGTGAATGTGATATTTATGTTTTTTATTTTTTAATAAATTTGCCAAACTTTCTAAAATCCTGTTTTCTCCTAGTCATTATGGGGTATTGGGTGTAGATTGATGAGGGGAAAAAATGAATTGAAACGATTTCAGCATAAGGCTGCAACATAACAAAATGTGAAAAAAGTGAAGGGGTCTGAATACTTTCTGAATGCACTGTGTATATATATATATGCGTACATATATGCGTATATATATATATATATATATATATATATATATATATATATATATATATGCGTATATATATGCGTATATATATGCGTATATATATATATATATATATATATATATATATATATATATACATATATATATATATACATACATATATATATATATATATATATACAGTCACGTGAAAAAGTAAGTACACCCCATGTAAAGTTTTGACTTTTTCAACATATTTCAACATACAGCTTTTTGATCTTCATTGGAACAATATTGATAGATAAAGGTGATATAATATAACAAAGATCGTGAAACATTTACATTTTGTAGTCCATTGTATAATTTAAATAAACATATATGCAAATTTTGCATGTGGAAAAAGTAAGTACACCCCTACATTTATCACTACTTCAAATACCTAAAATTAGAATCAGGTGCACCAGCTCAGGTGCAAATGATGAGAACATCGTTAGAGAGGATCTTGGAGGAACCTGTCTTATTTAAACCTCAGACATTTAGTTTGGTTTGCTCTTTGTTGTTGAAGTGTGCGGCGTCACCATGCCGAGATCAAAAGAGCTCTCTGAGGCCTTCAGAAAGAAGGTTATAGATGCCGACGAGTCTGGGAAGGGATTTAAAAAGAACTCCAAACAATTTGAAATCAATCATTCGACTGTCCGGAAGATCATCTACAAGTGGAGAAGATTCCAAACAACTGCCAACTTGTTCAGGCCAGGCCGCCCCAGCAAGTTCAGCCCGAGAGCAGCCCGCAAGTTGCTAAAAGAAGTCTCTAAGAACCCCAGAATGTCATCACGGGACCTACAGGTATCTCTTGGCACTGTTGATGTCAAAGTGCACGAGTCTACCATGAGAAAGAGGCTGCACAAATTTGATCTACATGGGAGGTGTGCCAGGAGGAAACCTTTGCTGTCCAGAAAGAACATCAGGGCAAGACTAAAGTTTGCCAATGAACACCTCGGCAAAGACCAGCACTTCTGGAACAATGTGCTCTGGACAGATGAGTCAAAGGTAGAGCTATTTGGCCACAATACCAGAAGACATGTTTGGCGAAAACCAAAGACAGCATTTGACCACAAGAACCTGATACCAACTGTAAAGCATGGTAGTGGAAATATTATGGTTTGGGGCAGCTTTGCTGCATCAGGGCCTCGGCAACTCACCATCATAGAATCCACTATGAATTCTTCATTGTACAAGAGGGTGCTTGAGGATAATGTGAGGCCATCTGTCGGCAAGTTGAAGCTCAACCGAAGGTGGACCTTGCAACATGACAATGACCCTAAACATACCAGTAAATCCACCAAGGAATGACTGAAAAGAAAGAAATGGAGGGTTCTGAAATGGCCAAGTCAAAGCCTGGATCTAAATCCCATTGAGATGTTGTGGGGGGATTTGAAACGAGCTGTGCCTGCAAGAAACCCCTCAAACATCGCACAGCTGAAAGAATTTTGCAGGGAGGAGTGTGCAAAAATGTCTCCCAGTCGATGTCAGAGACTGTTAGACAGTTATAAGAAACGCCTACTTGAGGTTGTTTCTGCCAAAGGGGGCAATACGACCTATTAGACCCAAGGGTGTACTTACTTTTTCCACATGCGAAATTTGCATATATGTTTATTTAAATTATACAATGGACTACAAAATGTAAATGTTTCATGATATTTGTTATATTATATCACCTTTATCTATCAATATTGTTGAAATGAAGATCAAATAGCTGTATGTTGAAATATGTTGAAAAAGTCAAAACTTTACATGGGGTGTACTTACTTTTTCACGTGACTGTTTATATACTGAACAGCAATAGAAACGTCACTTCATAAAATTAATTCCTGAACATATCCCACAGAGATATCAATGCATTTCATTTAGATATCTCGTTATTTACATTAGTCTGTATCTAAATTTAATCCTAACTACCGACAGTGGTGCACACGTGGATAAAAACAGGTCACCAAAACGCTGGCAAAAAAACGACCATGGTACAAAGTCGTGCATGATTCCCATGGAAATCAAAATGCACGTGCGTCTCCTTGTGACTTTCCCAATAAAAGGCACCCCAAAACGTGTGTTCATCATTCCTGTTTCGATGCCAGGGCCATGCCCAGACTTACGAGGATTCAGAGAGACCAGGCTATTGGAAGATTGCATGCTGGACAGACTGCACGAATGGTTGCCAATGCTTTCCATGTCAACATGAGAACCATCTACAGGTTCCAGGAACGATACCAGGCCACCAACAGCACCGATGTCCGCCCACGCAGTGGCAGACCGAGGGCAACAACACCACAACAGGATCGACAGATTGTGCGTCATCACATCCAAGATCGCTCTACCAGGGCTACAGAAACTGCAAGACAAACAGTTGGAACCCACCAGAGACACATTAGTGGTGATACAGTCCGTCGACGTTTGAAGAACAGGGATGTCCGTTGTCACAGGCCGTATCGTGGCCCCATTCTTACAGCTCGACACTGCCGTGACCGACTACAGTGGGCCACACAGCATCGGTGCAACGGACTTCCGTTGAACTTGGGGACGACTAAGAAGAAGACCTTTGTTGTTCGAAAGCTTGTCGAAAATTAAAGATCGACGTCCTGAAGCTACGTCCGCGTCTGATTTTATCTCCCGATTATTTATTTAATGCAAATGAGACGCCCTGCTCGTACTGTGGAGTTTCTACTATTTCTCACAGTTATATATATATATACATACATATATATATATATATATATATATATATATATATATATATATATATATATATATATACATATATACATATATATATATATATATCAGCGGTTCTTAACCTGTGGGGCGCGCCCCCCAAGGGGGGCGTGAGCAATTTTCAGAGGGGGCGCGGGACGGCAGTATAAACGTCTAAATAACCCCAAACGGAAATTATAATCCCCCTACTGAAAAAAATGAATTAACCGAAAAGATAGCGCCTTATATAATTCCTAGTTTGTTTCAGTCTCAACTAACACTTCTTTTTTTCTTCCGACAGATTATTAACTGGAATCGAAGTCAATGGCAATGAGTGCAAAAAAGAGGAAATACCAAGACGAGTACATCAAGTTCGGATTTGTGGCACTTCAAAAGGGTGACGCAGAGGTTCCTCAGTGCGTTATATGTTACAAGACTCTGAGCAATGATGCCATGCGGCCAACACGTTTGGAACGCCACTTGAGGACAACCCATCCTGAACTAGCAGACAAATCACAGGCATTCTTTGTGGCGAAAAGGGAAGCCTTGAAGCGAGCTAAGTTGGACAGCAGTGGGACATTTCGGCAACAGACGTCAAAGATCGTTGAGGCGTCCTACGAGATTGCCCTGCTAGTAGCAAAGAACAAGAGCCATACAATCGGAGAGACTCTCATTAAACCGAGTCTACTGCGAGCGGCAGAGCTCATCCTGGGGAAGGATAGTGCGAACAAACTTTCGGCTATCTCCCTGTCGAACGATACCATCAAGGGACGGATCGATGAAATGTCTCAGGACATCAAAGAACAAGTGACTGACCAGATAAGGGCCTCGCCTGTCTTTGCCATCCAATGCGACGAAACGACAGACGTGGCTCAGTGTTCTCAGCTGCTCATGTATGCTCGTTTCATATTAGGCGACAGCGTGAAGGAGGAAATGCTATTTTGTCATCCCCTGGAAACTTACACGACAGCAGCGGATGTCTTTGAAGTGGTATCGAAGTTCTTCGAAGAAAATCGACTTTCATGGGACGCGTTTGGTAGGTGTTTGCACAGACGGAGCTCCGGCCATGCTTAGCTCGCGTTCGGGTTTCGTTACGAAGGTTAAACAAAAGAGTCCCTCTGCTATTGGTACACACTGCGTTATCCATCGTGAGTCCTTAGCATCCAAGACCCTGCCCGCTGAAATGAGGGATTTCCTGAACCTGGCTATCAAGGTAGTCAACGTTATCAAAGGTGGAGCCTTAAACAGTCGCCTGTTCAAACAGCTGTGCAAGGACTTGGACTGCAATCATCAAGCCTTGCTTTTCCACACAAACGTGCGTTGGCTTTCGAAGGGAAACATGTTGGGGCGAGTCTACGAGCTGAGGGAAGAAGTCGCAACATTCCTAGACGTGCAGCGGAAGGCGGATCTCTACAAAATGTTCCAGTCCCGAGAATGTCAACTGTCTCTAGCTTACCTCGTAGACATCTTCGAAGCACTCAACGGTATCAACCAAAAACTGCAAGGGAAGCACATAAACATTATCACGCAATACGATGCCATTCGAGCCTTCATGGCTAAACTCGACCTCTGGAAATGCCGAATGGAGGCCGGAAACATAGCTTGTTTCCCAAACTTGGACTCTGCCGTTCCGGACGGCCTTCTCGATTCAAAGTTAAAGAACCAAATCATCGATCATCTGACTGAACTCAAAGCGGATTTCATCCGCTACTTTCCTGACTTGGACGAAAAGCGAAAGACCTGGAAATTCATCAGAAACCCATTCCAATGCGACGTAGCTGATGTTTCGGACGAGGTCCAGGAGGAGTTTCTGGAGCTGAAGTTCAACTCCTCGGCTGAGGATGACTTTGAAATTCTAGACCTGGAGACATTCTGGGTCAAGTATCTTCCTGTTTATCCTCTGATCTCGCTTCAAGCTGTTCGGATTCTGACGATGTTCGGATCCACGTATCTCTGCGAGGCTGCATTCTCCGCGCTGGTCGCTGTCAAGACCAAATACAGAAGCAAGCTGAACGTTGAAGGAGATCTGCGCTGTGCTCTCTCTGGCACGCGACCACGAATTCCGGATCTGATAGCTAAGAAGCAGTGCCAACCATTTCACTAAAATTTAGTGAGATTTTTGGCATTGCTTCTTTAGTGACTAAATTGTTGTTTCATTGATTTTGCGTCCTTTGACGTGACATTTCAACAAACGTGTTTTGTGTAGTTACCCTTTCCTTTCATCGATCCGTGCCTTGAGCTTGTTTGCGGTTTGATGCAATAAAACGAGGTTTGTAATCTCTCCTTTGTTATTTTGAAAGAACATTATCTGTTCAGGGGTACCAGATCCAGTGTTTTAAATAAGCCAGGGCCCGCTAGGGCCCAGCCCTGGCTGGCTTCAATATCAACGAACAAACCCCTCAGAATGCACCACAGAGCACCTAGAATTCAAAAATTTCCTGGGGGGCACCCCCCCAGACCCCCCCCCCCCCCCAGCGAGAGGTGAAACCCCTCTCGCGCTCTCCCCGACGAGCGGCTTCGTCAGATGTAGGTGGAGGGGGGCGTGGAGACGAGCAACAATTGCTAAAGGGGGCGTGACACTAGAAAGGTTAAGAACCCCTGAGATAGATAGATAGATAGATATATATATATATATAGATATATATATATACATACATACATACATACATACATATATATATATATATATATATATATATATATATATATATATATATATATAGATAGATAGATAGATAGATAGATATATATATATATATATGATTATTTGCTCATAAATCATCAATGAATCCAAAGATGTTTCCACATCTTCATACAGTTGTTAGTTTATTCTTGTACATGTTCTGGACCCAGTCAGAGACTCGTACATGTGCGCAGAAACAAATTCGCAAATAAATGGGCTGGATCTGAACCTATGGGTATCCCAACTGTCTGTTGGAGTAGCTTGTTGTCAAATGTAAAGAAAATCTATCACTTTCATTGTTAATTTTTTGAAAAGGTGAGATTGAGATTGAGGATTCATACCATGTGCGGTGGCTTTTGAGTGCACGGCAGCTCTGATGGGGTGGAGGGCTGTGCGCGTGGCACCCGAGGCGCGTGGGTCATCTGGGGTGCGGCCTGGCATGGTGAGTTTCACAGACTTCATCATGCTGGGAGTGACAGCCCAGAGTTTTGTGTCTCCCTTTTAAGCCATGTTATGTCTGCAGGGAACTGAACTCCATGAGAATCAGTAACGTGTCAAGTACAACAGCTTTGTGGGAGGGTTTAGTGGGGGGGGGGGGGGCTGGGGGGGGGTAGGCACCTGTGGCTTGATTGGTTTTGCTGACTCTAACCCATCGAGGAGGACACGCATGTGAACACAGGGAGGGGTGCCTGAGACATGACAGACCCAAGTGGAAGGGTTCCTGAGATATGACAGACCCAAGTGGAAGGGTTCCTGAGATATGACAGACCCGAGTGGAAGGGTTCCTGAGATATGACAGACCCGAGTGGAAGGGTTCCTGAGATATGACAGACCCGAGTGGAAGGGTTCCTGAGATATGACAGACCCAAGTGGAAGGGTTCCTGAGATATGACAGACCCGAGTGGAAGGGTTCGTTTGATATGACAGACCCAAGTGGAAGGGTTCCTGAGATATGACAGACCCAAGTGGAGGGTTCCTGAGATATGACAACCCAAGTGGAAGGGTTCCCGAGATATGACAGACCCAAGTGGAAGGGTTCCTGAGATATGACAGACCCGAGTGGAAGGGTTCCTGAGATATGACAGACCCAAGTGGAAGGGTTCCTGAGATATGACAGACCCAAGTGGAAGGGTTCCTGAGATATGACAGACCCGAGTGGAAGGGTTCCTGAGATATGACAGACCCAAGCGGGAGGGTTCCTGAGATATGACAGACCCAAGTGGAAGGGTTCCTGAGATATGACAGACCCAAGTGGAAGGAAGGCCTGAGAAAGATGAGGACCGGTGGCGACGACACACGCATGCACACCTGCACGGGTAGTGATTTGTATGTACACATGCACGATTATGATTTATACACATGTTTGGCTTTGGTTTTGCATGTTTTGTTTTGTGTGACATCATATAGTGTATTGTATGCACACATATTATTACTCTCGCTAGTTACTTCCGCTAGGGAGTAATGCATTCAATCGTGTCTGTGTGTGTGTGTGTGTGTGTGTGTGTGTGTGTGTGTGTGTGTGTGTGTGTGTGTGTGTGTGTGTGTATGTGTGTGTATGTGTGTGCGCGCGAGCACGTGCATGTGTGTTCGTGTGTTTGT
This sequence comes from Myxine glutinosa, assembly GCF_964187855.1. Classification (NCBI taxonomy): domain Eukaryota; kingdom Metazoa; phylum Chordata; class Myxini; order Myxiniformes; family Myxinidae; genus Myxine; species Myxine glutinosa. The sequence goes on along the minus strand of NC_136272.1, from coordinate 92,350,765 downwards.
GAACAAGATATCTGGCGGATTTGGATGAAAGTTAGTGGGATGATTGCCCTTGGGATAAGGAAGAATTGATTCGTTTTTGGTGAAGCTCAGGATATTATTCTGGATGCAGGAATTTATTTTTTTTGAAGGATTTTTTTTTTCCATTGTAACATGAATTCCATCGTGACGGAATCACCATGTGCACTCTAATTTTGAACATATAAGGTAATTATCTTGAATGCTAAGAAGAGCAGAGAGAATTCAATTATATGTATTGAACCAGAACTGTCACATGGCTACAGACAAGTACTACTCTCAGTGAGGCAGACCAGGTAATGTGACGGAATCACACGTGGGTGACGATTTTCATGGAATTCATCGGAAGAAAAGGCTCTTTTTTTTTTTACATTATCTTCTATATTACTGGTGTGTACCCCGGTTTAGAATATGTACACCGTATCCCTGCGTGTCATAAGAGGCGACTAAAAGGGTTGGCGTCAGGAAGGGCATCCGGCCATAAAAAAAAAACATTGCCTCAAAAAGAGAACCATGACAATTACAACTATATGGGCAGGGTACAGCCCGAATTACCCCATGGGGGACCCCACTCCCTCTCGTCAAAACTCAAGGTGGGGAACCCGATCGAAGCAAGGGTGGAAATCACTCCATTTATGACGACGAAACGTCTGATGCCCGACGTGGAGATCGGTTTCTGAGGTTTGCGACATGGAATGTAGGGACAATGACAGGGAGATCAGGGGAAGTGGTGGAAGTATTGGTCAGAAGAAGAGTGGATATATGTTGTGTGCAGGAGACGAGATGGAAGGGAAGTGGTGTGAGAATGGTGAAGGGTAGGCAGGGACAGAAATACAAGTTTGTGTGGCAAGGGTGCCTGGAGGGCGTGAATGGTGTTGGTGTCCTGTTTTCTGAGGAGTTTGTAGACAGTGTGGTGAGTGTGACTAGAGTGAGTGAAAGATTGATGATGGTGAAAATGATGATTGGGAAGCTCTTGGTGAACGTCATCTCGGGATATGCTCCGCAAGTTGGTCGGAGCGATGAAGAGAAGGCCAAGTTCTGGTGTGCAACAGAGAAGCTGATGGAAAACGTGAAAGATGAGGAAGTTGTTGTGGTAGGAGGAGACCTAAATGGACATGTGGGAAGGAGTATGGACCGTTTTGAGGGAGTTCATGGGGGTTACGGATATGGTGTGAGAAATGGAGAAGTTGAAAGGATTTTGGAGTTTGCTGATGGAGCTGATTTGTTGATTTGTAATACTCAGTTCCAGAAAGAGGACAATAAGCTTGTTACATACACGTCAGGTGTGTCGACGACAACCGTTGACTACCTGATGATGCGTAGGCGAGATAGGGGGCACCTCCGGGACACAAAGGTGATCCCGGGGGAGGAGGCTCTTTCACAGCACCACTTGGTTGTCTGCGACAAAAGGGTGAAACGTGCGAGGAGAGCTCGGCGGGTGAAGTACCAACCGAGAATGAAGGTGTGGAGGTTGAAAGAGGTGACAGCGAGGGAGGCATTAAAAGAGAGGCTGAGTATGGCAGAGGATGATGTGGTTGAGCTTGAAAGTTTTTTGGATGTCAATGAAAGATAGTCTGTTGGGAGCCATTGGTGAGGTATGTGGATGGACAAAAAAGGACCACCTAGGCACTCGGAAACATGGTGGTGGGATGATGAAGTTGGAAAGAAGATTGACGAGAAGAGGAAGAAGTTCAAGGAGTGGCAGAAGGCAAAGGGTATTGGGGCAGAAAAGGCAGAGCATGAAAGTTATAAGGCAGCCAAGAACGCTGCAAAGAAAGAGGTAGCAAAGGCGCAGGAGGCATGTAGGAAAATGTTCGGAAAACGTTTGGATTTGGAAGAGGGTCAGAGAGCGGTATTCAGGATTGCAAAGCAGATAGCGAAAGAGAGGTGTGATGTGATGGGGGTGAGTTGCTTGAAGGATGAAGTGGGACAAATAGTTGTGGACCCAGATGGAATTAAAGGAAGATGTAAGAGATATATGGAAATACTGTTGAATGCAGAGAATGAATGAGATGGCAACATAGAGAGTAACCCAGTTTTAGGACCGGCAGAGAAGATAACCGAGAAGGAAGTTGAGGAAGCGATAAAAGCAATGAAGAGTAGAAAAGCGGGAGGGCCGACAGGAGTTGTGGGAGATATTTTGAAGGCAGCGGGAAATTGGGGTGTGAAGAGAATGACAGAGATCTGCAATCTGGTGGTGAAAGAAGGCCGCATTCCAGTGGATTGGGAACTGAGTACCCTCGTCCCTCTATACAAGGGAAAAGGTGACCCTCTGGACTGTGGCTCGTATGGAGCGATAAAGTCATTGGAGCATGGAATGAAGGTATTGGAAAGGGTGTTGGAGAGGAGGATAAGGAAGAAAGTGAAGATTGATGAAATGCAGTTTGGATTTATGCCAGGAAGAGGAACGACAGACGCGCTTTTTATTGTGAGGCAGTTGCAGGAGAAGTACATGGAGAAGAGGAAAAAGTTGTTTCTTGGGTTTATTGATCTGGAGAAAGCATTCAATAGGGTTCCACGTGAAGTAGTGACATGGGCATTGAGGAAGTTCGGAGTGGAGGAATGGTTGATCAGAGTAGTGATGGCAATGTAGAAAAGAGCGTGCACAGCTGTAAGGACGAAGGACGGGAACAGTGGTGAGTTTGAGGTGAAGGTGGGAGTGCATCAGGGGTCGGTTCTAAGTCCACTACTATTTGTAGCTGTGATGGAGGTGCTGGCTCGGAACGTAAAGGAGGGTTTACCGTGGGAGTTGTTGTATGCAGATGATCTGGTGTTGATTGCAGAAAGTATGGATGGACTGGAGGAGAAGATGAACAAGTGGAAGGAATGTATGGAGACAAAAGGTCTGAAGGTGAATATCGGAAAAACGAAGGCGATGGCAAGCGGTAAAGCATGTGGTGAGGTGGAAAGAACTGGGCAGTGGCTGTGTGCTGTATGCAGGAAGGGTGTCGGAGTGAACTCCATTCAATGTACAATGTGCGCTGAGTGGGTTCATCAAAAATGTAGTGGTTTGAGAGGGTCATTAACCAGTGTGGCAGCTACATTCAAGTGTAAGGTGTGCACAGAGGGAGCTGCAGATTGAGGAAATGTTGAGTTGGATCTTGGAGACGGCGTGAAGCTGGAAGGTGTGAAAACATTTTGTTACCTCGGAGACGTGCTGAATAGAGAAGGTGGATCAGACTCGGCAACGGTTGCTCGAGTGAGATGTGCATGGAAGAAGTTTCGGGAATTGAGTGGCGTGCTGATGATGAGGGGAGTGTCGTTGAAGCTGAAGGGAAAGGTGTATGCTGCATGTGTGAGAAGTGTTATGATTTATGGGAGCGAGACATGGGTAATGAACGTAGAGCAGAAACGAAGGCTGGAAAGGGTGGAAATGCGAATGGTTCGGTGGATGTGTGGAGTATCGTTGAGAGAGAGTAAGACAAATGATGAATTGCGAAAGATGATGGGAATAGAGCCTGTGATGGATGCTGTGAAGAGAAAAAGGTTGAGATGGTTTGGTCATGTGTTGAGGAAGGATGAAAGTGACTGGTTGAGAAGAGCGATGGAAATGAATGTAGAAGGAAGCAGAGGACGGGGAAGACCGAGAACGACTTGGCTAAAGATGGTCGAAGAAGAAATGCGGGCAAGGGGGTTAACAAGGGGGGATGCAGAAAATAGGGCAAAATGGAGAAGATTGTCATGGGGACCGCAAGGCTAACCCCCACTCTCGCAGGGAAAATGGCCTTAAAATGCCTGTTGTTGTTGTTGTTGTTGTATTATCTTCTATATATTCTATATTTAACATTGTGATATTAAAATAGTTTTCATATTTGTTGTAAATGTAGTTTAAACTCGTGGTTAGAGCGGTGTATTTTGTTAGCAGCGTCGTCTTCAATTTTCTTTTTTCTAATAAAGACATCTTCTGTCATTTTAACACCACCAAAGTGTGTATTAGGTTTCCCCGTTTCATAAAATGTATCGTTTGATACGTATAATGCTTTAAAACTGTTTTTTTTTTTTGGTTTTTGTTTTTTACCTCAGAAGAGATATGAACATTAACCTCAGCGAATGTCAATCGCGGTGTCAGTATTTGATGAACTTATAAAGACTTAGGTGACTTATAATTATAAGTGTAACCAGCATGTGCACGGGATTCTTCCCAGAAGAATGAGTGTCGCATTAGCTTGTACGACTTAAAATGAGCGAGGTTTGTTTTCACGTTTGGGCCAGTTTTACATGTTGTATCCCTAAGGAATGAAACGAACGTTTTCCTGGCTTACAATTTTATT
>NC_136272.1:92291479-92343979 GCF_964187855.1 Myxine glutinosa | reverse complement strand
AAGCTAGGAAGCTGAAATTTCGGCACAATAGTGAGCAAGTCCTTTGTCAAAAACGGTATTTTTTTTTTTTGATTAATCAATAAATTGAGGAGTTATTTAATTATTAGCGATTAATTCAGTACTTATTTAATTAATCAAATTTCCTTTCTCTTCTGACCATTAACTCAGGCACCTTTTGAGTTAGGAAGCTGATATTTGGACATGCCAATAACCAGGTGATTTGGCTGCAAAGGATATTTTTGATTTATTAATTACTCAATTAATCGATTAATTATTTAATTATTCGATTAATGACAAAAAAATTTTTTTTTTTAAAGTTACAGATTCTGATGAAATAGTGGTAGTTTATGTGTTCTCTGACCAAATTGATTAATAATTTAAAAAATTTATGATTATTATTTATTTATTTTCATTATTAATCATTTATTTATTTTCTCTCTCATTTGGCCAATATCTCAGGCACCTTTTGAGCTGGGAAGCTAATATTTGGACATGAGTGACCAAGTGATGTGGCTATCAAGGATATTTTTGATTTATTGATTAATCATTTCATCTATTAATTATTTATTGATTAATCGATTAATTATTTATTGAGTAATCAATTAATTATTTAATTTTTTATAAATGACTTATTTAATTAAATTTCTAAAAGATACATCTTCGGATGAAGCACTAGTGGTTTAGTTATGCGATTAGCCTTTTGATTATGAAAATATTTTGTGATAATCTTTTATTGATTTTAATTATACAATTAATCAATCAATTAGTGTACACCTCTCCCTCCCAATGGAGCCTCAATGAGCTGCACTGCGGTATTGCCGGGCGCCGGAGGCGCCCCGGCAATGCCGCGCTGCAGCATATTTAATTATTTGGCATGGGGCGGTGTGCTTTGAATGTATCTGTACTTGTTTGTGTTATATTCAGGGTGTTCCAAAAAGATCCAGACAACTTTGGTTGTTTATATACTGTATTTAGAACCTCAAATGATACGACTCCCTTTGGTTATTACAGGGTGGCAGAGAAGTAACCACTTGATTTGAAATAGCTGTATTTTGTGTTATATAATATTAATTATTTTTCTTTTCATTGCAGATATAAAGTGACACCCTTGAAGTTAACAATGAGCCGGTATACACCTCAGCAACGTGCAGCAACAGTTGAATTTTATTTCAAAAACAATTGTTCAATGATTTCAACTCGGAGAGAATTTCGGGCAGTTTTTGCAAATCAAAAGGCTCCAAAATCCACAGCGTATTCGGGTCTTGATTTCCCGATTTCGGGAATCAGGAACGACAGCCGATTCAAGGCGACCTGGCAGACCACGAACAAGCCGATCCCCAACTTCAATTGAGCGAGTGAGAGAGAGCGTAAATGAGAACACAGAGACTTCGACGAGAAGACGCTCTGCTCAATTTGGAATTTCACGATGATCGCTGCACTGCCACGAATCTTAGTGCACGAGTTGCATGTTTATCGCCCCGAGACTACTCTTTTTGTGGGGCTATCTCAAAGAACGTGTGCATGTAATTAATCCATCCACTCTGTTGAAGCTAAAAAAAACAACAATGTCAAAAAAAATCAACGATTTATCACCAGATGTTTTTATGAGGATGATGGAAAAAAAAACCGTCGAAAGAGCTGAGATGTGTGAATGCGAAGCAGGCGGTAATTTACAGGACGTAATTTTTCATGTCCAATGTAATAAAATCTTCATGAATTAAAGAATTGTTTGTCATTCATAATTTGTGTTTTTTTTCATTTTCCAAATGTTTTCAGCAAAATAAATCAGGTGGTTACTTTTGCGCCACCCTGTACGACACAGAAACTCAAAGTTTTGTGCACACCATCAATACTCTTCAATGAGAGCTCCGTTTGTTGTGCGCAGGACATCAAAGCAGTATATGGGTTCTCACCATGGTCGTCTCAGCATGTTTGCGTCCACCAGTGCACATGCAGCTGTGATCTGAGAACGATGATCCTGCAGGTTTGCCACCTTGGTGTTGTAGACAACATCTATGACAAACCCCCAAAGAAAAAAAAATCAAGGGGTCATGTCTGGTGATCGTCGAAGCCAGGTGGTTGGTCTGTCGCAACCAATCCAGCGACCTGGATATTTTTCATTCAGGATAGCTCAAATGGCTAAGGCCCAATGAGGGGGAGCACCGTCTTGTTGAGAAATGGTATCGGTTGGAAGTCTTCATTCTGTGGAAAGGCAAATCCTTCCAACATGTTCATATAAAATGTTGAGGTCACTGTATCCTCTTCAAAGAAAAACGGACTCACCAAGCGGTCAAGAAGAAGGCCACGCCACACATTGACCTTTGGATTGTCGCATATGTGTTTAATGACCACCTGGGGACTTTCAGAGCCCCAGATCCTCACATTGTGCCGGTTGACCTTCCCCAATATATGAAGCTTTGACTGTGAACATGACCTTTTTCAGGTAATCCTCGTCATCCTCTATGCAACAGAGCATTTCCAAGGCAAACGCCTTGCATTTGGGTCTGTCATTTGGTTTGGGTTCCTGCACAATCTGCATCTTGTAGGCATAGAGCTTCAGTATTTTATGCAAAAATCCTGTGTGCAGTGGTGGTTGGTAATCCCAGTTCTCAGGATGCGTCAGATTGATTTTCTGGGACTTTGTTGAAATGATGCACGCACTCGTTCAATGTCTGCTGCACTTGTGCTTGTTTGACCGGTACATTTCTGTTTTGACAACTTCTAGTCTCCTTAAACCTCTTGTACCACTCTCTGATACGAGTCCACAGTGGCAGATTCCTGCCATACCTTGTATGGAAATTATGCTGCACTTGCGTGTCAGATCTCGTCTCGATGAACCATTCGACGCATTTTCTTTTACATTAAACCACCAGACCTGAAAATAAAGAAAATTTTATGAGTTTCTGTATCATATAAAATAAAGGAGGATTTCTGTATCATTTGTTGTACTAAATATATTAACAACCAAAGTCTTTTTGGAACACCCTGTGCATATTGTGCACATGTTGTATTACATACACACGTTATATGTGACATGATGTACAGTGATATGTCGTGTACACGCGTCTTATGCTTGACATATTGCACATATTTTGTGTGCACATACGCACACTTAAGCACGCACACACACACACACACACACACACACACACACACACACACACACACACACACACACACACACACCCACACACCCACAAGAAGGTGGATACATCGAGGCCTGGGAGGGCTCCGTTACACCTTCTAAAACCTGCATTTGGAGATAACAACCAACGACACGCACGCACACACGCACTAAAATGGTCTTGGAGAAAGAGGGCATGAGGACCTAGATGGTAATAGCTGCTGCTGTTCTGGGCCGGTTGATAGAAGCCAGAAAAAGCACAATCCTGTGGATAAATCTCCTATTCGGTGGTTGACATTTAACCACAGGATAGGTTCCGTTGCTCAAAGCCTGGATAACTTTATCTGCTGGATAAATCAGTGATTTTTCCATTTAACTTTCGTGAACCATCTTGGCCGGGTAACACCTTATCCGTGGTTAGTGATGTGTACGTATGTTTGTCAAATTCAAAATGGCAGCCGATCCAGCATTGTTTGACATCTGTCGGACAAACGTTGAATGGAAATTCCGTAAAACATGATATCCAATGTGTCATGTATGGGAGTGCAAACGTGTTGATCAAATGTGTATGTGTTGATCCAATGTGTCATGTATGGATGTGCAAGCATGTTGATCCAATGTGTCATATATAGATGTGCAAACGTGTTGATCCAATGTGTCATGTATGGATTTGCAAACATGTTGATCCAATGTGTCAGCTATGGATGTGCAAATGTGTTGATCCAATGTGTCATGTATGGATGTGCAAATGTGTTGATCCATGGGTCATGTATGTATGTGCAAATGTGTTGATCCATGTGTCATGTATGTATGTGCAAACATCTTGATCCAATGTGTCATGCATGGATGTGCAAACATCTTGATCGAATGTGTCATATATAGATGTACAAACGTGTTGATCCAATGTGTCATGTATGGATGTGCAAACATGTTGATCCACTATGTCATATTGTTGTCACACACATATAGATGTGCAAAACTGTTGATCCAATGTGTCAAGTATGCATGTGCAAACGTCTTTATCCAATGTGTATGTGTTGATCCAATGTGTCATATATATAGACGTGCAAACATGTTGATCCAATGTGTATGTGTTGATCTAATGTGTCATGTACAGACGTGCAAACGTGTTGATCCAATGTGTATGTGTTGATCTAATGTGCCATGTACAGACGTGCAAACATGTTGATCCAATGTGTATGTGTTGATCTAATGTGTCATGTACAGACGTGCAAACGTGTTGATCCAATGTGTCATGTATGGACGTGCAAACGTGTTGATCCAATGTGTCATGTATGGACTTGCAAACGTGTTTTTTTTGGGGGGGGGGGGTTTTGTGTACAGGATCGAGGCTCATGAAAGAGCTAACATTTATCACACAAAAAATCAAACTGACACATAAAACATAATAAGGGGAGCGGTAGACAAGATGGAGAGAGAAGGGGAAACACACAAACACAGCATTTGAAAGCAGGGACATCTGGAGATCTGTGGGAAGGAGAGGACTTGGGGGGAGGAGGGATGGGAATGGGGGGGGGGGTGGGAGAAGTATAAAACATATGGACACTGCAAGGACTTCCAGGAAAGAAGTTGGTATTTCTAAAAAGTGGATCTGGGGTGAAATTAGCGGAGGTAGAAAAGATCAAGGTTTTGGATGTGGGAAGATAAGAGATGGTGGTGAACAACTGTTTTAAAGACCTGGAGAGAGGAGTGGGACTGAAGGGAGTGGGGGAGTTTGTTCCAGAGGTGGGAGAAAAGAGGAATGAAGGAGTGAAGGTGAGCAGAGAGTCTTGATTTTGGCAGTTTAACCATAAGAGGGTTGCTGGCAGATCTTGTGCGACCTGTAGGAATATTTGGAGGACAGAACCCAGAGAGAGCTGGGGGAGCAAGGCCGGAGAGGAGTCGGTAGAAGACAGAAAGACCACCAACCTGCCTGCAGTGAGTGAGTGAAAGGCCCTCGGAGTTAGCTTCATCGCGGGAGATTCCAATGATTCTGAAAGCTTTGGTTTCAACAGAGTGAAGCCGAGCCAGGTGTGAGGCAGGAGCACCAGCCCAGAGGGGAGAACAGTATTCCATTGAGCTGCGGATGAAAGCCTTGCATGTGGTGAGGAGCTCAGGTGTGCCAAGGAAGAACTTCGCATGACAGAGGATGCCCAGTCTGCGACTGGCTTTGGAGGCCAGATTGGAAATGTGGCTTTCCCAGGAAATATCATGACAGATAGTGAGAGTGAGAAAGGTTGAGTGACAGAACTTCTTGGAGAGGATTGTTGAGAAAGTAGATGGGACGGTTTTCCAGACGGTCTTTTCAGAGAGACATAGTGAGAGTGTGAGATTTGCCAGGATTAAAAGACAGAAGGTTATTATTCGTTAGTTATAGTTGTTGTAGTGACTTAACTTGTGAATTATTGCACCTGAAAACGAAATACGTTTCTATTCTCAGCTGTGTGGAAGCTCCCGGTTGTGTTTCATGCAATCTTTCACACTTTCAAATGTACGGTATGTAACACTTATAATGGTTGTGTCCCTCTTCGCCCTTAACTCATAAACGCCCATATTAATGGTTGCGGCACTCTTCAAGCTTTGCAAAACATACCTATTTAACTAGACATCCACACTAAGCGAAGCATTGTGGGATTACTCAGTCTCTGAAGCACTGGTGGATCAGGTGCAGCGAGGGAAGGCCGTGGCATGGAATAGCTAAGACGCATGAGTGGCAATGCCAGTTGGAGACAAAAGCAAGTGTTGCTTGCAGTGCATCTATTCTTAGACCAGTAGGTAGGTGGACCACACGCTATGCGAACATCCATAATGAACCAATCTGTCTCGTTAATTTGACTCGGAATGGTATAAAGTATTGTATGTAGGTTGTCCCAAAAAAATCATATCAGATTATTGTAACATATTTTCGGGACACCCTGTATTATAGTTTTTGTAAACTTGTGATTGATCCCTGGTCCTGCTTTTGAACCCTCATGGGTCTATATCGGCTTGCAATTCCAGAAATGTTGGATCTTCTATTTTACTATTCTCTGTGTGAAATTTGTTGAAGCTGGATGTTTCTGGTTCCATCACCTGTATATTCCCTCACTCATACACTTTGCAAACGAAAGGCTGGTGTATCGGTCAACTTCAAACACAAGCATTTGTCTCAGAGGTTAATATAATCATTGAAATATTTCACAAAGAATCATCTTGTATGGACTACAAGATGGACCAACCAACGGCTGCTGCAAAAGCATGGAATTATTTGATGTCAACATGATCTCAGATGGGACAACCAGCTCTCCGTCCTGTCATGAAGACAGAAAGCTGCACAATACAGTGCCATTGCTGGATTTACACCAAATAGGACATTTAAATTCGAATTCGCCTTCACTTGAATTTGAACATGGAGCCAAAGAACTCAGATTCGAGAACGCAGCCACTGGAGTTATCATGCTGTGATTTGTTGATATACAATGTCTGTGGTTCGTGTAAAAACAAGAGGACACACACATAAGGGGCAAGGATGTGAGATTTGGACCAATGGTCTTTTGACTCCAATGCCTTATTTTGTCTCTCAGAACACTAATTCCACAGAGATACTCAAGGACGCACCTTCGTACAGTGATGGAAATAACAAGCAGAGGTACATTCAAAGTACATCGCCCCCATGCCAAATAAATAAATAACATATCCTCCAGCGCACGACATTGTTGGAGCGTCTTCGGCGCCCGGCATTGACGCAGTGCAGCACTTGCCGACATAATTTGGAGGGAGCAGTATACAATAATTGATTGATTAATTGATTAATTGTCATGAAAATAAATAAATAATTCACTTTTTAAGGCCATTTTCCCTGCTAGAGCGGGGGTTAGCCTTGCGGGCCCCATGACAATCATCATGGTTCCCTTTTTTGAGGCATTGTGTTTTATGGCCGGATGCCCTTCCTGGGGCTAACCCTTTAGTCGCCTCTTACGGTGTACGGTGTACGCAGGGATACGGTGTACCTATTCTAAACCGGGGCACACACCAGCACATTCATCCCAGCAAGCTGGTACTCAATTTGCTGACCTCAGAAGGATGACAGGCTGAGTCAACCCCACTGGCGTTAATTCAACAATCGACCAGGATTCGAACTCAGGATCCTAGGATCCCAAGCCGGCACCCGAACCGCTAAGCCAACACCAGGCTCAAAATAAATAAATAATAATAATCGTAAAATAATTTATTTCTTAATCAATTGGCTCATAGCATACCTAAAACACCACCGTTTCATCCAAATGTGTACCTTTTTGAAAATTCATTATGCTATTAATTGAATAATGAAATAATTAATTGATTAATCAATAAATCAAAAATAGCCTTTACAGCCAAATCATTTGGTCATTGCCGTGTCCAAATATCAGGTTCCTCGCTCAAAAGGTGCCTGATATATTGCCCAGATGAGAAAGAAAATAAATAAGTGATTAATAAATCGATAATAATTAAGCAATTAATCAATTCATTGATTAATCCCAAAATATAAAAAAATATATCGTTATTGCTAAAGCACGTGCTCACTATTGTGCCCAAATTTCAGCTTCCGAGCTCAAAGGATGGCTGAGATATCGCCCGAACAAACAAACAAGCAAGAAAACAACCGGAGTGAAAACTGAGTACTCCCTTTTGGCACGCATCATCGCCGGGCCCCCTTCGGCGCCCGGTGATGATGTCATGCAGCACCTGGAGATGGAATAGGAAAGGAGCGGTGTACAAAAATTACAATCTAAGCTTTACACATGAGAATAAAACTGATAGAATCATCATAACCCGTACCATGATAATGGGTGCCCCGGCTCGTGAAATAGCCATCCAACTTCTGAAAGAACAGCGTAACATCCCCTTGTCCTGAAGTCTCATGTTGGCCACATTTCACCACTCTTTACCTGCAGAACCTGTGCTCTGAAACTATTCCCAGGAATTGAAGTGCAAATAGAGTGTGCAAAGCTAGAAGACATTATTCAGACGATAAAAACACACAAAACGGCAACATATCAACATTAACTCCGGTCTTCCTTCAAACCTTCTAAACTTATTCCAAGGTTATCGCTAAGCCGCCATTGCTTAGCATTCAAATTGCCAGCAAACAAGATGCGGTCTATTTCGATTAAATCGCACGGAGAGAAACATTTTTCATTATTTCCCATCGCTCAAAACCACGGCGCAGTAAATCAGCTCACGGCTTAAATGAATTCACGGCGCTAATAAATATTCATGGCGGAGTCACGACACTGTATTACAGGTGTGGAGAGAGGTGTGACAATCTGGCAGCGAAGGCCGATAATCTCGCCCGTGCAGGATTCATTGGGAATCGCAGTTACCCGCATGCACGCGGGTCTGCACAGAGGGACACGCAGTTAATTACCTGGCACCAGGCCCAGAGCCGCCTACCGGAGGGGCAAATCAGGATTAAAGGCAATGAGCACGCCGCGTGGTTGTATGAAATATATATTTTCAACTTCTCTTCCTTTTCTCCCTTTTTATATCCGTGCAAACAAAGACAAAATGAGTATGCCAAGTGCTGGGTCAGCCAGGTGGCTTAATGAATTGCAGGCTAACAGCGAGCAATTTGTCAGCTCATTGTGGCTGGAAGAGAAGTGGGGTTGCTGCACTACTTTACGGCTCAACGGAACATGCGTTTGTGTTGTGTCCCGCTGTCACGTTGCCTGCTTGGACGGTCTCTTTGCTCGAGTCACATCCCGAACGAGCGATCACGTCGTCACCCCAAATAACCCGACGGCGCTAGTCGTGGGAACTCCTGTTCTTACGTTTCCTTTGGAAGGACGTCTAATGGAGGTATGCTTGACAGCATCAAAAACGAAAAAGAAGAAGAAGAAAAAGAAAAATCAAGTACAGATACAAAGTACACCGCCCCCATGCCAAATAAATAAATAACATTCTCCAGCACGCGGCATATCCGGGGAGCCTTTGGTACCTGGCGATGCCGCCGTGCAGCACATAGACGGTATTGAGAGGGAGAGGTGTACAATAATTGATTGATTGTGTAATTAAAATAAATAAATAGAAATCGTAAAATAATTCATTTCTTAATCAATCAATCGATTAATTGATTTATCAAAAAATCAAAATTACCATTTACAGCCACATCACTTGGCCATTGTCATGTCCAAATATCAGCTTCCTAGCTCAAAAGGTGCTGGAGATATTGCCCAGATGAGAAAGAAAATAAATAAGTAGTAAATAAATCGATAACAATTAATTAATTAATTAGTTAATTACTTAATCAAAAAATATATATATATATAGCTTTTGCCAAAGCACGTGCTCACTATTGTGTCGAAATTTAAGCTTCCTAGCTCAAAGGATGGCTGAGATATCGCCCGGACAAACAAACAAGAAAACAAGAAAGAAAACAAACGGAATGAAAACTGAGTACTCCCTTTCAGCACACGTCATCACCGGGACCCTTTTTCTGCCCGGCGATGATGTCATGCAGTGCCTGAAGCTCATGATGTCATGATGGCATGCACAAAGTAAATGTGATTGGGCAATCACAACGAGGTAAAAAGATATATGGTAACACGACATTTCCAACCAAAGCCAATATTAACTGTTGATAGATACCCAAGGCCTTAAAGGCTGCACAATGATCTATGATACCAGCAGAGAAGCTAACGCTAACAGCTCATGGCCTGCTATGTGAGAAGTCATACTAATCTGTATAGCTTCCAGTGCCCTTTACATGGAGTAAACATCGAAATTGTAGAAGATGGCAGACTTTTCATCCTGAACTATGGATTGGATTAACATTCAAACTTGGCTTAGATCCTCAGGAATGTATTGGCAGCCACAGGAAGCACCTTTCTCCAACCTGTACCTTAATCATCTCATGGCCATAATGTCATCCAACATAGCTTGCAGATGTGCTGCCAAGGAACCCTGGTGTTGGCTTAGCAGTTAGGGTGCCGGCTTGGGATCCTAGGGTCCTGGGTTCGAATCCCGGTCGATCGCTGAATTAACGCCAGGGGGGTTGACTCAGCCTGTCATCCTTCCAAGGTCGGCAAATTGAGTACCAGCTTGCTGGGATGAATGATCCCGGTGTGTACCCCGGCCTAGAATAGGTACACTGTATCCCTGCACATCGTTGGAGGCGACTAAGGGTTGGCGTCAGGAAGGGCATCCGGCCATAAAAAAAACATTGCCTCAAACAGGGAACCATGATTGTCATGGAGCCCGCAAGGCTAACCCCCGCTCTAGTGGGGAAAAATGGCCTTAAAACGATCATTCATTCATTCATTCATTCATGTGCTGCCAAGGCTGTGAGCGGAAGCGGAAGTAACAAGGAAGGATCTCTTGCCTCGGCAAGCTGAACTTGAACCCAAAGACTCAGTACCAGGATAAGAATGTTCTTATGAGATTCCAAGATCACAGCATTTACCATTTGTGATTTGGTTCTCAAATGGCCAGTGAGTCATGCCTGACATATCTTTAGCCACCTACAAAACATGAACTTCAGATCATACAGATATAGTAATGGTGAGAATTGCTAAATTTATCTGTCGAAACACACAGTTCCACAAAATGAGGTGAAATAAAAAAAAATTAAAGAGGAAAATCAATACCATCCTCCATAATGAATGTGCAAAATTTGCTTTCAGACCAAAGTCTGCCCATGATTATCAAGTACTACTGCTACTAATCCGCGTGCCGAGCCGAAGGTCATAGTGAACCACTTGGGGGATGACCCTTTTGCACCATGTTCCTTTGGGATAGGAGGACGGCCAGATTCGGGCAGGAGCTTTTGGAATTGTTTTTATCGATGGTGCCGCCAATTGCTCGCCTACTCTTCACAAAGGACACCATGGGGTCTTCAACATCCAACTAATGTTAGCAGACGGCACGTCCAGTTTAACGTCCATCGGAGGGATAGCACACGCATTGATGCCAGACCCCGAAAGTGAAACTAACAGTTGGATGACAGTTTATAGCTGAGTCAGGATTCAAACCCAGGGTGGACAACTCAGTGCCCTAGTGTGCATACCTCTTGGCCATCTTTCCAGCCCCTGAGTTATCATCAACACCCTGAAACAAATTACAAGTTCTGGCTCATATTCAGCCCCAGTCAAAAATCAGACCTAACCAAGATATAGGCCAAAACGCTTCCCCAACCGAGCCCACAGAAGGTGGAAATAATAGGGGCTGTTAAAGCAGTCGTAGTATTGGAGACTGTATTGTAACGTTGGCGTTTTCTCAGCATAATTTTTATGGAACAGCAGCATTTCTCGCACACACTCAAAGAGGGAGTGCATCATGAAGGAAAAGTCAACAATACCCTCTCGTGCTCCAGACAGTCATTAAAATGACCCCTATGGCTGCCTTGTTTTGCAGGTCTATAAAACAGCTGCTTTAGTGTTCCAACTTTTCTCCTTCTCGAGTGTTTATGAACAGAACTCTTTATTGGCAATTTGGGTTGGCTCGTTTGGTGTTTAAATCAGGGTCCATTTATTAGCTTGTGATGCTCGGGCCCAAGTTCAAATCAATCACATTTACACAATGCTGATTTGTCACTCTACTGATATTCTTCATCTTAATTTAACAGCACATTTATGTCTCATTAGGTCCATATCAAATATATACTCAACATCAAAATAAACATCAAATCTTTAGAAGGACACTCATTGAAATCCTCCATGCAAAAATGAAAAATATTTGAACACAGAGGTAAAGTTCAGCTATCTTTACTGAACACATGTCAATAAACAAGAGGTTGCCTCAATCACCAAAAAACAAAAAGCATGAATATCACAATGGGTGGTGCAACAAAAGTCCCAGCACTTCAACACAAAGGCACGCACCTGAATACAGTCAAAACAAAATGACACAGGAATGGACACAACACTCCTAACAGTCAAGGACAGAATGACAGCAGTCCTCAATATCGTGTGTGTCCTCCCTGAACTGTGATGCAGGCTGTATGTACACCTCCGACGCATGGTCTATACCAGGCATCTGATGCGGTACTGGGGAAGTCTGTCCCACTCCTCCTGCAAGGTGGTTACTCGTGGTCTTCCTCTTGGTGGACCATCATTCACAGTTCCAGTTTCACCATAACGCCTGGCCAGGTTGGAAATTGCAGGCTGCGAGCAACCAAGACGTTGGGCAATTGTTCGCTGGCTTACACCAGCCTCAAGCATCCCAAATGCCCTTAAACGTTGTTCAGATATCAGTCATGGCATCTGAATTTTCTTGTTGTTTTCCCTGTCAGAAGCCTCTCGAGTGACTATAGACAGCAGTATATGAATGTCTAACCATGAGAACTGAAGGATTTCATTATGAGGGTCATTATTTAAAGGGAAAGATCCCTATACAGAACCACTCAAGCATGCCATTGTTGATCAACCAGGTGATGGAAGTGAAGTTCCCGTTACATAATCAGCCATTACAATTGAAGAAACGTGTTTGTATAGCTGCACATTTCCAAAAATGAAAGTGATAAGTTTCTTTTGATGTTGAGTATATATACAGGGTGCTTCAAAAAACACTTATATGGGACTATCCTCTTATATGCACATTATTTGAATGTTAACATTTTTTTGAAACACCCTGTATATGCAAAGAAATAAGGCGCTTCAAACCAAAAAATATGTCACGTGACCGGTATGCGCCGGGGCTCGTAGTCTATTGGCCTGAGGAGAGTCTGCTGTGAAGCAGGTGAAACGTCGCCTGAGACCAACGGGTCTGCTCTTGCTTATTTGCTTAAATTTGCGAAGTACATCTAGTTTTTACTTTTTGGTTGGAAGCTCATTCTTTCTTTATAAATGTATAATCCCAATCTATATTATAATAGCCGTAGGTGATTCTGTCTGTCAGTCCGGGGGTGTGGCCTACTCCGTTTAGAGAGTAGCTCCACCCATTCTGGGAGAGGCTTCATAAACAAATATCCACCATTTTCTTTCCTCGCATAGCTTTGAGGCCTGTTTTGTTAAGCCTGTGGTGTCTTGCTCTCTTTCACAGTTTTATTTCAACTATAATTCGATATCTCATTTCATTTTGCACAGTCGTCGCTAACATGGTTTTAGACTCGGTTGAAAAAAACCCGGAAGTTTCCGTTTATAGAACGAAATGCATTTTCGAAGGCCTGTAAAATAAAGCCCATTCAATGAGTCACCCTCACGATTTTATCTCGAATTCACCATCTTATTTCATTTTTATCGATGGTTTTAGACTCGGTTTCAGCAATAATTGAAAAAATAAATGCACACACGGGAAAATGCCGAGATATATTAAAAATCGCGGAGCAATGTATCATACACCGCCCAACATGACACAGACGGCAAAATGTCGACATATATTAAAAATTCGCATTTTCTTTTCCGTTAAGATATATTACTTTTCCGTTTGAAGACAGTCGTCACAAAAACGTCAACAATTATGCCGACATATATTTCTTCATTCTAATTTCATTCAACATTATTATCCGGAGGTAAAAGTTCTCGTGTTCATTCCACGTGTGAAAAAAACAAATTCCATTTCACGTGTGCATGGACGTGTAATTCACATATGTAAAATAAATTAATTAACAGACGGGAAATTTTTCGGGACGGGAATATTTCGTTCTGAGTGATTATACACTGCCCAAAGGAAAATTTTCACCGAGAAACCGAGTGAATTCACTGAGCGAATGTCATTGAATTTCACCGAGTTTCAGGAAATTAACGAGAGATAATTCTTCGTTTTTATTTTATTAGTTATATGCACGTACACTTTAAACATGTATATACATGTGGGATGTGGGATATATACATGTGGGACATGTGGGATATGTGTGGGTGTACGTGTGTGTGTGTGTGTGTGTGTGTGTGTGTGTGTGTGTGTGTGTGTGTGTGTGTGCGTGTGTATGTGTATAGATGTGTGTATGTGTATATTTGTGTGCATGTGTGTGGGTGTGCATGTGTGTGTACGTGTGTGTGTGTGTGTACGTGTTTTTTCTGCTTTTTTTGTTTTGTTCCACTGCAAACCAAAGAAATACATATGTGGATACCAAAATATTTTTTTATTTCAACAATTTTCTGGAAGAAATGGTGCATTATTTGAAAAAAGTGCAATGGTTTGCAGAAAGGCATGTGAAAGACGCAGAGCATGAGGCAAAATATTATTTGATCTGATAAGACGAAAATTGAACTCTTTGGCCTGAATGCAAAGCACTACATCTGGCAGAAACCAGGCACAGCTCATCACCCATCTAACACTCTCTCTGTTCACTCCCTCTCTCTGTTCTCTTCACCCTCTCTTTTGCTTATGGTCATCTGCCATCAGCTTGGAAATCAGCCAACATCACCGCTTTACACAAAAAATGTGCAAAAACAGATCCTTGCAACTACAGACCAATCAGCCTTCTCCCAATTACCAGCAAAGTCATGGAATCCATCATTGCTTCAGATATCAAATCTTTCCTCTTCTCCAATAGCTTGATCTCTGATCATCAATTTGGTTTCAGACCAGGTCACTCTACTCTGGACATGCTGCTTCGGCTGTCTCAACAATGGATGGAGGTACTCAATGTCAAACAGAAAATCAGAGCTGTCTCCCTTGACATATCACGTGCCTTAGATATGGTCTGGCACCCTGCTCTGCTCACCAAACTCTCCTCCGATGGTATCCATGGAAATCTCCACGCATGGCTTGTGGACTTCCTCTCTAGTCGTAGTCAACGTGTGGCTCTGAATGGGTGTCTCTCATCTCCCCTTCCTGTTCAGGCTGGAGTTCCCCAAGGCAGTGTTCTGGGCCCTGTGCTTTTTCTGGTCTTCATCAATGATCTCTCTGACTCTCTTGACAAGCCTCTCTATCTCTTTGCTGATGACTCCACTCTCTGCCGCTCCATTCCTCATCCCTCAGATCGGCAGTCTGCAGCCTCCTCACTCTCTGCAGACCTGGACAAAATTACAAACTGGTCAAGCAAGTGGAACATGTCTTTCAATCCTGACAAATGTCACACTCTTACTATGTCTCTCCGAAAAGCCCAACTGGACAACCCTCCCATCTACTTTCTGAGCAATCCTCTCCAAGAAGTTCTGTCACTCAAGCTTTTGGGTCTCACTATCTGCCATGATCTTTCCTGGGAAAATCACATTTCCAATCTGGCCCCCAAAGCCAGTCGCCGACTGGGCATCCTCCGTCGTGTGAAGTCCTTCCTTGGTACACCTGAGCTCCTCACCACATACAAGGCTTTCATCCACAGCTCAATGGGATACTGTCCTATTCCTACAGGTCGCACAAGATCTGCCAGTAACCCCCTTCTGGTGAAATTGCCAAAATCAAGACTCTCTGCTCACCTTCACTCTTTCATTCCTCTTTACTCCCGCCTCTGGAACAAACTCCCTCACTCTATTTAATCCCACTCCTCCCTCCACGTCTTTAAAACAGCTGTTCACCACCATCTCTTGTCTTCCCCTTTCCAAAACCTTGATCTCTTCTACCCCCGTTAATTCACCCCAGATCCTCTTTTTTTTTTAATCCCGACTTCTTTCTTTCCTGGAAGTTCTAGCAATGTCCATGTGTTTTATACCTTTCCCACCACTTCCCCCCCACCTTCCCATGCCTCCTCCCCCCAATCCCTCTCCCTCCCACGGATCTTCCCTTCCGTTGTCCCTGTTCTCTGCTGTTGTACTTGTGTGCTTCCCTCTCTCTCCCCATCTTGTCTCCCGCTCCCTTTATTGTATGGTTTGTGTGTCAGTTTGTCTTTTTTGTGATTGATGTTAGCTCTTTCACGAGCCTCGATCTTGTATACAAAAAAATCAAAATAAAATAAATTTAAAAACCGCCATCCCTGCCGTGAAGCATGGTGGTGGCAGCATCATGCTATGGGGATGCTTTTCAGCAGCAGGGACTGGGAGACTTGTAAGGATAGAGAAAACAAGGAATGGAGCCAAATACAGGTAAATCCTTGAGGAGAACCTGCTTCAGAGTGTAAAAGACCTCAGACTGTGGCAAAGGTTTACATTCCAACAGGCCAAAGACCTCAAGCATGCAGCCAAAGCAATACTAGAATGGCTTCAGAACAAGAACATGAAAGTCCTTGAGTGAGCCAACCAAAACCCAGACTTAAATCCCATTGAGAATATGTGTAAAGACTTGAAGATTGCTGTTCACTGACATGAAGATTACTGTCCTAAAATGGCTCCCCATCCAACATGACAGTTTGAGCAAATCTGCAAGGAAGAATGGGAGAAACTCCCCAAATCCAGATGTACAAAGCTAATACAGACATACCAAAGAAGACTTGAAGCTGTAATCGCTGCCAAAGTCGCTTCTACTAAGTATTGACTCAAGACATTTCAGATTTTCATTTTAAATTGTTTTGTAAAAGTTTGTAAAAAAAAAAAAATCCACCTTGACATTATGGGGTATTATGTGTAGATCTGTGACAAAAAACATCTCAATTTTATCCATTTGAAATTCAGACTGTAACACAACAAAATGTGAAAAAGTCAAGGTATGAATACTTTCTGAAGGCGCTGTATTTCTTTCATTCATACTTACATATATTTCTTACACATTGTTTAGAGGGATTTTGGGAGGGGTTGCATCATAAATTTAGTGTCTTTCATTCCCCTGACTTTCCAACTTTTAGTCCACCAATCCATTTTTCAGTCCCTTTTTAATCCCCCCATTTATCAAACCATCTTTCGACCCTTCTTTAACTCCAGCTACCCATCCATCAGCAGTCCCCCTCACCCTTTAGCTTAACTCCTCACGATCCTGTTCATTTTCTTTCAAACCCCATAACTCCTAAGGGAATCTTCCCTCACTTCACCTGAATCCACCCGTTCGTTCCTCCAACTCAAATCCCTCCCCTCATTCTTTCACTTCAAAATCCCCACTTTGTACCACCACTTCAAGTCTTCCCTCCCCCCTTTCCATTCCTTCTTCGAAACCATCACCCTTTAACCACCGAGTTACAAGTTACGATCTCACACATCACAAATTACCCGATTAGTTCATTACAATGGACCCGAATTACTCTAACTCGGTATAAAATATTCTTAATCGTGTGTAAATCACTGTGGAATTAAATAGACCTTTCTTTTCACTTCCTGCAACCCATCAATTTAACACATTAAATACGATCAGGCAGTACCTGCAGACGAAAAGCAACAGCTGCCCAGGGGGGTGGGTTTTTTTTTCTTTCTTTTTGTTGTGCTTTGGTTGTGCACCAAGCTCCGAGCGTGAGCCCAAGCTGTAGATCGCTTGCCGATTTGGCCTTTTATAACCGCTAAGGGGGGTGTGCTTTGGTTGTAAGACCAACCCTCCAATGATATGGCCAGGCAGAAACCAATGAGAAGGCGACATGGCCGGGAGAATGACCGACCAAATGACCGGAGCTGGAACCACACCCCTCTTAGCGGTTATAAAAGGCCAAATCGGCAAGCGATCAACAGCTTGGGCTCACGCTCGGAGCTTGGTGCTCGGTGCTCCACTCCACTCGTTCCATCTGCCAGGAGTGCTCTGCACTTGTCCCATCTGACACATAGCTCTCTCTACAAATGCTCTCCACCAAGAGCTCTCGCTTGTGCTTGGATGTGGTGTTTGTGCTCTCGCTGGTGCTGATGCTCGTGCAGCTCGGCACTTGACTCCACTTGTTTGCCAGGAGGTCATGACATAAAGCGCTCTCCACAAGCACTCTCCACCAAGCGTGCTCATCCACAAACTACTGTTGGACCTTTCCACTCATCTCGACTCCACTCGTCTCATTTGCCAGGAGGTCTCAACTCTGTTCTCGACTAATTTCCGCAGTCATTCCTGGCCTTCAATTGAGATTCACGCAAGCCCAGTCCTGTCTCTGTCCTGTCTGTAAGGTGATCTGGGGGCCATACCCATGCTCTGCTTTGCCTCTAATCTACTCCTCTTTCTAAATCTACTCTCCTGGATGATTGATGGCACCTGTCAATTGTTGTTTGTACTTAGATAGGTAAGAATGTTTAAGTGGGCTGTGTAAGAGTTAAGGATCATTTCTATTCTTTAGTGCCTTTAATTATGACCTTTTGCTTGAGATCTGTGCTTGTGATTGTAAATATATCATGAATAAATATTGCCTTGTTGTGCTTTGTAAATAAATGTACTTGCTTTTGAACTGTTAAACGTTTCCGACCTGCTTGCTTTTGTCCTTTCCTTCATTGGTCTGACTTAGTGTGCATGCAGGGGTGGTCTTTGTGATTCTGGGGCCCTGGGTAAAAGTCAAGGATTGGGACCCCACACATCTTTTATTCCCACCAAACCCATTCTGAACAAGAATAAAGCGCCAAATTTTCACAATGATCTCTAGCTTTTCACCCGATTTCACCCGATCTCTAGCTATAACGAGGAAATTTGAGGTTAGTAAGGTAGAAATGCTTTTCCCTGTTAGCCATAACATTTCCCCTACTGCTGCCAGCGGTTTCACCCGACTGTTGTATTGCTGCCAGCACTGATGCTTCACTCTCGGTTTTACTTTTTAAGAAATTAGTCACTTTTTGTGAACTTTCATGTAATTTCACCTCTGCTCCCCCCCCCCCCCCCCCCCCCCACCGCCCCACTTGGATAATTTTGTTTTATGGCTTGTAGCTAACTTTTCTGAGGTAGGTCATAAAATAACGTCAGATCAATTGATGGCGTGTGCATCATTTTTGAAAAACAAATTATGACCGACAAATAATGCTAGCTAATCACGTGTTGACGTGTGGGTATCAATTTTTTTTTTAACATACGAACGCGAGTGGAATAGCTCATTTGCAAAGGGAAGGTAGATATCTGAAACTTGTTGGAATTTTGAAATACAGTAGATGAAAAAATGATCAAATTTTTCATTCTATACACTGTGATGTAATTGATGGATTCTTCAGCAAGTCATATAGTATATCACCCACACCGGCCATTGCCCACCCCCAGCACAGGGCCCTGGGCATTTGCCCAGGCTGCCCCATAGGTAAGATCACCCCTGTGTGTAAACATAGTTGTACAGAAAGTTCTGCCACACTGATTGACTCTGAAATTAGCCAACGGCCATCCATGGTTCGCACAGCGATACATAATAGACAGGTAGCTGTTGAGGGCACTGTCCCCAATTGGGATCACCAAACCACCGGTAAGGTAACACGTTAATAAAAGAGCTATAACCCTGCTCGGTTTGGTGGGTTCCATCGGTGTCTGTGGTTGACTAGCAACCTGCCTGACCGCGGATTTATCCGTGACTGGCGGTCTCAGGTACAGAGGTCGAGGTGAAGGTCCTAGGAACTTCCTCATGCTAACCCCCAAACCCTGGTCTGCCACAGTATTATCCCTGCAAAGATTGAAATTAAGAGAATGTAAGAAACGTCCAACAAAATGCTTCTGGCTGGTCGAGACACCACTTCTGGTCTGTGCTTGGAAAGCATTTAAGTGTCTAGTGTGATACCACCAAGGTGTCGGTAGGTGTCTTTAACACATCATCATGCAACTACTTCCGTGTCCTGGCATTGATGTCGAGGCGTTTATCAGGATTAAAAAAAAAATCCTGGATTATTTTAGATATTGTACCAAGGAATCCTATCTAGAATAGTCTAGAATCAAACCAGTTTGGACATCAGTCTAGCAATGACGAATTTATGTGACCAATGTGAAGGTGCGATGCCAATGTGGCAAAAACATTCCTGTTACATGTTAAGGTTATACTACTGCAAAAAAAGCATCACATGCTGCATCTTCGCACCTGTAATGTGCAAATCTTGCCACCAATTTGATGTGTCAGTCAAAAGAAATCACCAAAGAAACTGGATTTTATAAACATACACAAGTGTCACATGCAGGAGACCAAATTAGATTTGTGCCTCCTTGCAGCACAAACAGAGGTGCACAAATGTGTTCTCACTTAGATTATGACATAAACCTTTCATGACGCACGTCACAACCTCTATGTCATCAACAACAGGGCCAGATGACAGAGACGTAGCTGCCAACATGATTTTCCCATCGCAAAAGGTACAAATGGTGATCTTTAGTAATGCATTCGCTTGGGCAACAACAGAGAAAAAAAACTTCAATCTTGTAAGGTGTCCACTGGTCCCAAAAGGATCACCCAGATGCTGAAAAGCAATTTTCCATTTGGCTGCACAAAGCTTCGATGCCTTGTATTCTTTTGGAGGCCCAGAGACCCTGAACACAATAGCTCTTTGTGCTGGCACTGACGTCAGAGCACGGCCAAAAGTGGGAAATATTCTTCAACAAAAGCACGCGACATTTCCAAAGGGAATGGAAGTGGACAGAGCTCTTCCAACAGCCTTTATTTTCCAATGATGTAGCATCCTTGGAAGGAGGTATATTATGAATGGTTGCTCGATACAAGCTGCACACAAGGCGATTTGAACTTTTTGGACCATTGTATTTCCAGCCATTTTTACATTTTATGGATTATAAACAATTATGGTGGGCTGATGAGATGAAAGTATACACAATCTTCCACTCGGAATAATTGTTATTATGGAAGTCGTATCATTATATCAAGCATGACAATCACAGGCCTGTACTTTCTTACCACTTTATTCAATTCAATGACAACGATAAAATGTTGCCCATTTCCATTTTATTACTTATTTTATTGTCCTTTAATATGCTCCAGAGGGCCTGGGCCTATCGCCGTCTCTGTAGGCATTTGACATAAGTTACACCGTCACACAATAATCACCTGGGCCTTTGCAAAAGGCCAATTGAATCTGCGCTCCCCTCCACCCCCCCCCCCCCCCATTGCCTACCCATCCTAGGCCCCCAAAACACTGCTTCCCTTCACTCCTTTCCGCTCATCACCCCCACCCTAAACTAGCACGAAATGGTGTGCAAGCCCGATGATTAAACTGGAAGCGTGGGTGTGCCTGCATCACGGCGCACGGCTGAGCTGAGGAGCAGTCGCTTCCCAGTACCGATGCACCGGATAAAAAATAGCTGGGGCCTCATGGGAATGCCGGCGGCATGCCACGGTGATGGAAATCCATTCCTGGCAGGCTGAACAATCAATTTTGTGTTTGGTGCTGGCCACCGAGGATTAATGGAGGTTACAGTGTGAAGGGAGTAGGGGACATGGTAGCCTCAGCCTAAGAACCATCTGGCCTAGGCCTGGGAATCGACAGCAAGAGGCGATGGCATAGAGGGGGTGGTGGTGTTTGGGAGAGGAGGGGGAAACATAAAAGGGTCTGCAGCCTTCACACTATCCCAAGCTGCAAGCAATCCATGAGCCAATGCGATGAAGGACATTGAGAAGATCGTAATTGTCCAAGAGGTGAGAGAATTGGGTTGTGGAATTTTATGCACCAGGTCATTCCATAAGAAACCTTTCTCATCCTTCTCCAAATTTAAACTAGAAACCATCATGCCATCTTGCAAACATCACCGAGGCCTAAAACCAGTCATTCACGGTGTTTCCATGGGTGGACGTTTGAAGTGCAATAAAATTTTCATCACAAAGAAATGGGAAATGGGTGATTCTTCTTTTATTTGGCATTTAGTATTCTATTTTAAAATTCCTCTGCCTCTTCTTTTTGTCAGTTCAAAATTCCTTTCTTAAAATGAGATTCAATGTGATCCATTTATCTCCTGGAACTTAGCAATGAAAACGTCTTTAAGTGGGCAGCCTAGTAAGTAATGTATTTTGAAACAAAATGGTGCCCATTAAGTACTGTATTTGCCTTATATCATTGACAGAGTATCACCAGCTCAATCAGTTTCTTCCTCATCCCAAAGGCAACACGGACTGAGTGAGCAAACCTTCAAGGTAGCACCAACCCTCCCTCTTCCCCAAAAAACCCGCAGAACTTCGGCCATTGGAACTACCAGTCGATCGCGTATAACCACAGAGGCATTACTAATACAATGGCGCAGGCAAATAAACTCATTACGTGAAACATTGCAGTCGGTATGATCAATTCCAATAAGATAGTGGGACACCAGGAAAAGTGCAAAGCCAGGGACACAGTGATGGCTGGTGAGCACATTAGCAGGCAAGGAATAAACAATGGCCTTCCATTAATCCCCAAAGTAGAAAACTGCATGACATCAAAAGGGTGAAGTCTTCCTGCGTTCTCCTCGGAATTTAAGATCGAAACGGTCTGGTGTCACTTTTCGCAGCAATTCTTCGAGACAAATTAAGCACTTTCCACTGAACGAATGTGTCTCAGTTTTTTATTCGGTTAATGCAATGTCACTCCTGCACCGTGCTCTGAAGCACATTGCAAGAAACTCAATATTCATTTTGCTCTGGGTTTGCTATCGATCTTGCAATCGGTTGCCACGCATCTGCCATGCTCTTCGCTTTTCAGTTGTTGCTACAGTCAGGCAGCATGCAGGAGAAGCACTCACAGGAACTCGTGCAACAAAATACTCAAACAATGGATAAAGAAGAAGAGGAAAGAAAAAGAAAATTGGAAGACGAAGAAAAAGAAAAACCAGAACAAAAATTTCCAGAAGAGTCAAATGTGACCAGGTGGCTATATTATTACATTTTTGCTACGCCAACAGAAGCCATTCATCTCCAATGGGTATTTCCGATGCTCGATACAAACAAATCATTGCCGCTTTGGCCTGGAGTGTTCTATAAAAATAAGCTTGGAATGGAATAAGAGAATGGTAAGAAGAAGGACGATAAAACAAACGACTTGCCATAATGGCTTCAAATTTGAGCTTTTCATGAGGAAATTGACTTCCGAGCAGCAGAAAGCCTTGGACATTCAAACAGTCCAGCTCTGCTACATGGTAGAGTAGATCAACCCTCCGGAGGCAGAAAAGGCTCTCATGACCTAGAATTATGGGTGAGGCGAAGAAAATAGCATGTTTCTGCGTGCTCAAAGGCATGGCGACAGTGAGAGACAGGCAGTTGTTTCAGAGAGAAAATGAGAAAAAGTCACAAAACAACACGAAGCATGTACAGGGACAATCCACCATCTTGTGAAAGTTGTCAAGGTCACAAACAGTCAACATCTCCACTTGCACCATTTTCCAAGCCTAACCCTGGCATGAAGGAAGGTCAGGAAGTTCTCAGGTGTTTGATCAACAACACACAAAGGTGCTGCAAAAAGCTGTGTAAGCATCCCCTGGGCTGTTCCAATGGAGACGATACAAATTGCTGTCATAAACGGAGCAGTTCATTCATAAGCATGGGTAGAAATAAATACATCCACCCTCATTCTGCATCCTGACTTTACCACTCATGGAATGATCATTGAATCAATGGAAACACTGAGTAAAGTTACATATTTAATAATAAATAGGACGAAAAGCCGATATGTATGAAAAACACAAACTAGAAAGCATCTCAAAATGCAAAGCCCGTCCCCATCCACTTTCTACTCAAACTAAACTTGATGAAAACAATAGTGAAGAAAAATTGTACATTTTATTACCTGCTCCAGCGAAGGTGGATGGAGGTTATGTTTTCACCCAGCTGTCTGTTTGTTTGGCTGTTGGTCTGTCTGTGAACAAGATATCTCAAAAAGTTGTGGACGGATTCGGACGAAATTTGGCAGAGATGTAGTGTATGTGACACGGACGAAATGATTAGATTTTGGTGAATATCCAGATTCGGATCCGACGAGTAGAATTTTTTTAAAGTGATTCTTCACCATTGGGAGATTGTTCGGGTGAGGGTTACTTTTAGGGTTAGGATTTTTAGGTTAGGGTTAGAGTTAAGGTTAGGGTTGTAAGGATTAGGGTTAGGGTTAGGGTTAGGCCAAAACCGACATATAGCAGGATATCTTAAAAAGTTATGGACGGATTTGGGTGAAACTTGATGTGTGATTGGGTGTGTTGAGTTGGATCTTGCAGAGGGAGGCAGAGGGAGCTGCAGATGGAGGAAATGTTGAGTTGGATCTTGGAGACGGCGTGAAGCTGGAAGGTGTGAAAACATTTTGCTACCTCGGAGACATGCTGAATGGAGAAGGTGGATCAGACTCGGCAACGGTTGCTCGAGTGAGATGTGCATGGAAGAAGTTTCGGAAACTGAGTGGCGTGCTGATGAGGAGGAGAGTGTCGCTGAAGCTGAAGGGAAAGGTGTATGCTGCATGTGTGAGAAGTGTTATGATTTATGGGAGCGAGACATGGGTAATGAATGTAGAGCAGCAACGAAGGCTGGAAAGGGTGGAAATGCGAATGGTTCGATGGATGTGCGGAGTATTGTTGAGAGAGAGGAAGACAAATGATGAATTGCGAAAGATGATGGGAATATTGCCTGTGATTGATGCTGTGAAGAGGAACAGGTTGAGATGGTTTGGTCATGTATTGAGGAAGGATGAAAGTGACTGGTTGAGAAGAGTGATGGAAGTTAATGTAGAAGGAAGTAGAGGACGGGGAAGACCGAGAAAGACTTGGCTAAAGATGGTGGAAGAAGAAATGCGGGCAAGGGGGTTAACAAGGAGAGATGCAGAAAATAGGGCAAAATGGAGAAGATTGTCATGGGGACCGCAAGGCTAACCCCCGCTCTAGCAGGGAACATGGCCTTAAAATGCATGTTGTTGTTGTTGTTTGATTGGATGTGTGACAAGGAATAATTGATTCAATTTTTGTGAAGATCTGAATATGGATTCGGATACGATAATTATTTATTTTTCAAGTGATTCTTCGCCAATCAGTGACAGGGCTAAAACCATTTTTGAGGTCAACATAGGCCAAAAGGTCAACAAAGGCCAGATTTCTAAAATCCTCTTTTCATTCAATTGACTTGAAATATGAAGAGGACTTGCATATCTGGTCACCGAATTCAACCACCAGGTATATTTGAGGTCAACATAGGCCGAATTTCTAAAATCACCAATTTTCATTTCATTGACTTGAAATTCTAAGAGGATTTACATATATGGTCACTGAATTCAACCACCAACTATTTTTGAGTTTTCTAAATTACCAAGTTTTTGGTAATTTCCAAGTTTTAAAACACCAAGTTTTTTAAATCCTCAATTTTCATCCGTTTGACTTGAAAATTGAACAGCATTTGCACATTGAATCACTAAATATGGAAACTAACTATTTTTGAGGTCAAAAGGTCAAAGGTCAACTCAAGGTCAACCTTCCAAAATCATCATTTTTCATCTGAAAAATCGTCACTTTTCTTCCTGTTGACCCGAGCTTTGATCATGATTGTCAATTTTAATCTTCATGAAATGGACAATTTGCTGCATCAATGGAAAAGTTTTGGGGGGGGGGGGGGAGGATTTTGCAAGTATCGTGCTCCGCATGACGTCTTCTTGTTTAATTGTTTAAGTGATTCTTCGCCATTGAGAGATCGGGCAAAAAGCAATATATAACATGATATTTAAAATAGTGATGAACGAGTTATGACTAAACTTGTTGGATGAGTCGGTTAGGGGACAAGAACAAGCCGATTCGATTTTGCTTGAGGTCCGAATCCAGATCCGGCATATCATTGGGATACAAAACAAACTGTTCAGCCTGGCGGAGGTATGCGCTCTACCGAGTGCTGTTCTAGTTTATTCGTGTTCTCCATATTCTCAGAGTAAAGGTGTGTTAAAAATTTGATGACAAAAGCTCTATCATTAAAAGTGTTCATGCCTGGACACACACATACTGAAACTCAATGGTAAATAAATAAAGAAACACAGAAATAATTTTTAAAATGCGGAGTCGCTCTCTTGACGTGTTGCAGCAGAACGAATAAGGGCTATTTATAGTTATTATGACTTTGCAACAAACCGTTTATATGAGAATATCGGGGAAATAATAAAAATCGGGTCAAAATGTGAAAGTGCAAATTTCATGGCAAAAGCTCAAATGGTAAAAAGGTTATGACCTGGACAAACAGACAGACGGACAGAGAGACACACACAGAAGCAATTGCAAAACCCTGTCTCCCGCTGTATGGAGGGACGAACTAGTTATCTGGAGCCTTTTTTGCCTCAATGCTACGATGGAAAAGTAAGCCTACTATGGAATAGCACAAGTCCACTTCTAAGGAAAAATACCTGTCTACTGCTGTGGAAGCGTAAAGGCAGTTTTTGTAAACTTCATGTCATACTTCAGCAGCTATGGGAATCAAACCCTCACTAGTCCTAGTGCAATACACCTTTACCTACTCCACCTACAAGCTGCTTGATAAACGATTGTCCTTGCCTAAAAATTGAAAATATTATAATTTTTTAACAATACTATAAACGTTACAAATTCAGTAGCCTAATGGTAAGCACAGCACATGGTAAATGCCAGAGATTATGGGTTCAAAACCTTTGTGAAGGTGACAGTGATAAGAATTTGGATTCTAGGCTTCAGGTATCAAAGCTCATATCAGGAGCCCAAGCTCATATCAGAAACCCAAGCTCATATCAGAAACCCAAGCTCATATCAGAAACCCAAGCTCATATCAGAAACCCAAGCTCATTTCAGGAGCCCAAGCTCATTTCAGGAACCAAAGCTCATATCAGAAACCCAAGCTCATATCAGGAACCCAAGCTCATATCAGGAACCCAAGCTCATATCAGGAACCAAAGCTCATATCAGAAACCCAAGTTCATATCAGAAACCCAAGCTCATTTCAGGAGCCCAAGCTCATTTCAGAAACCCAAGCTCATTTCAGGAGCCCAAGCTCATTTCAGGAGCCCAAGCTCATTTCAGAAACCAAAGCTCATTTCAGGAGCCCAAGCTCATTTCAGGAGCCCAAGCTCATTTCAGAAACCCTAGGTCATTTCAGGAACCCAAGCTCATTTCAGGAGACCAATTCAGGAGCCCAAGCTCATTTCAGAAACCCAAGTTCATATCAGGAACCCAAGCTCATATCAGGAACCAAAGCTCATATCAGAAACCCAAGTTCATATCAGAAACCCAACCTCATTTCAGGAGCCCAAGCTCATTTCAGGAGCCCAAGCTCATTGCAGAAACCCAAGCTCATTTCAGGAGCCCAAGCTCATATCAGGAACCAAAGCTAATATCAGAAACCCAAGTTCATATCAGAAACCCAAGCTCATTTCAGGAGCCCAAGCTCATTTCAGAAACCCAAGCTCATTTCAGGAGCCCAAGCTCATTTCAGGAGCCCAAGCTCATTTCAGAAACCAAAGTTCATTTCAGGAGCCCAAGCTCATTTCAGGAGCCCAAGCTCATTTCAGAAACCCAAGGTCATTTCAGGAACCCAAGCTCATTTCAGGAGACCAATTCAGGAGCCCAAGCTCATTTCAGAAACCCAAGCTCATATCAGGAACCAAAGCTCATATCAGAAACCCAACCTCATTTCAGGAGCCCAAGCTCATTTCAGGAGCCCAAGTTCATTGCAGAAACCCAAGCTCATTTCAGAAGCCCAAGCTCATATCAGAAACCCAAGCTCATATCAGAAACCCAAGCTCATATCAGAAACCCAAGCTCATTTCAGGAACCCAAGCTCATTTCAGGAGACCAATTCAGGAGCCCAAGCTCATTTCAGAAACCCAAGTTCATATCAGGAACCCAAGCTCATATCAGGAACCAAAGCTCATATCAGAAACCCAACCTCATTTCAGGAGCCCAAGCTCATTTCAGGAGCCCAAGCTCATTGCAGAAACCCAAGCTCATATCAGAAACCCAAGCTCATATCAGAAACCCAAGCTCATATCAGAAACCCAAGCTCATATCAGAAACCCAAGCTCATTTCAGGAGCCCAAGCTCATTTCAGGAACCAAAGCTCATATCAGAAACCCAAGCTCATATCAGGAACCCAAGCTCATATCAGGAACCCAAGCTCATATCAGGAACCAAAGCTCATATCAGAAACCCAAGTTCATATCAGAAACCCAAGCTCATTTCAGGAGCCCAAGCTCATTTCAGAAACCCAAGCTCATTTCAGGAGCCCAAGCTCATTTCAGGAGCCCAAGCTCATTTCAGAAACCAAAGCTCATTTCAGGAGCCCAAGCTCATTTCAGGAGCCCAAGCTCATTTCAGAAACCCTAGGTCATTTCAGGAACCCAAGCTCATTTCAGGAGACCAATTCAGGAGCCCAAGCTCATTTTAGAAACCCAAGTTCATATCAGGAACCCAAGCTCATATCAGGAACCAAAGCTCATATCAGAAACCCAAGTTCATATCAGAAACCCAACCTCATTTCAGGAGCCCAAGCTCATTTCAGGAGCCCAAGCTCATTGCAGAAACCCAAGCTCATTTCAGGAGCCCAAGCTCATATCAGGAACCAAAGCTAATATCAGAAACCCAAGTTCATATCAGAAACCCAAGCTCATTTCAGGAGCCCAAGCTCATTTCAGAAACCCAAGCTCATTTCAGGAGCCCAAGCTCATTTCAGGAGCCCAAGCTCATTTCAGAAACCAAAGTTCATTTCAGGAGCCCAAGCTCATTTCAGGAGCCCAAGCTCATTTCAGAAACCCAAGGTCATTTCAGGAACCCAAGCTCATTTCAGGAGACCAATTCAGGAGCCCAAGCTCATTTCAGAAACCCAAGTTCATATCAGGAACCCAAGCTCATATCAGGAACCAAAGCTCATATCAGAAACCCAAGCTCATTTCAGGAGCCCAAGCTCATTTCAGGAGCCCAAGCTCATTGCAGAAACCCAAGCTCATTTCAGAAGCCCAAGCTCATATCAGGAACCAAAGCTAATATCAGAAACCCAAGTTCATATCAGAAACCCAATTTCATATCAGAAACCCAAGCTCATATCAGAAACCCAAGCTAATTTCAGGAGCCCAAGCTCATTTCAGGAGCCCAAGCTCATTTCAGGAGACCAAGTTCATATCAGAAACCCAAGCTCATTTCAGAAACCCAAGCTAATTTCAGGAACCCAAGCTCATTTCAGGAGCCCAAGCTCATTTCAGAAACCCAAGCTCATTTCAGGCACCCAAGCTCATTTCAGGAGCCCAAGCTCATTTCAGAAACCCAAGGTCATTTCAGGAACCCAAGCTCATTTCAGGAGCCCAAGCTCATTTCAGAAATCCAAGCTCATTTCAGGAGCCCAAGCTCATTTGAGGAGCCCAAGCTCATTTCAGAAACCCAAGCTCATTTCAGGAACCCAAGCTCATTTCAGGAGCCCAAGCTCATTTCAGAAACCCAAGCTCATTTCAGGAACCCAAGCTCATTTCAGGAGCCCAAGCTCATTTCAGAAACCCAAGCTCATTTCAGAAACCCAAGCTCATTTCAGAAACCCAAGCTCATTTCAGAAACCCAAGCTCATTTCAGGAGCCCAAGCTCATTTCAGAAACCCAAGCTCATTTCAGAAACCCAAGCTCATTTCAGGAACCCAAGCTCATTTCAGGAGCCCAAGCTCATTTCAGAAACCCAAGCTCATTTCAGGAACCCAAGATCATTTCAGGAGCCCAAGCTCATTTCAGAAACCCAAGGTCATTTCAGAAACCCAAGCTCATTTCAGGAACCCAAGCTCATTTCAGGAGCCCAAGCTCATTTCAGAAACCCAAGGTCATTTCAGGAACCCAAGCTCATTTCAGGAGACCAAGTTCATATCAGAAACCCAAGCTCATTTCAGGAGCCCAAGCTCATTTCAGGAACCCAAGCTCATATGAGGAACCCAAGCTCATATGAGGAACCCAAGCTCATATCAGGAACCCAAGCTCATATCAGGAACCCAAGTTCATATCAGGAACCCAAGCTCATATCAGGAACCCAAGCTCATATCAGGAACCCAAGTTCATATCAGGAACCAAAGCTCATATCAGAAACCCAAGCTCATTTCAGGAGCCCAAGCTCATTTCAGGAGCCCAAGCTCATTTCAGGAACCCAAGCTCATTTCAGGAGCCCAAGCTCATTTCAGGAACCCAAGCTCATTTCAGGAACCCAAGCTCATATCAGGAACCCAAGCTCATTTCAGGAGCCCAAGCTCATTTCAGGAACCCAAGCTCATATCGGGAACCCAAGCTCATTTCAGGAGCCCAAGCTCATATCAGAAACCCCAGCTCATTTCAGGAGCCTAAGCTCATTTCAGGAGCCCAAGTTCATGTCAGAAACCCAAGCTCATATCAGAAACCCAAGCTCATATCAGGAACCCAAGCTCATATCAGGAACCCAAGCTCATATGAGGAACCCAAGCTCATATCAGGAACCCAAGCTCATATCAGGAACCAAAGCTCATATCAGAAACCCAAGTTCATATCAGAAACCCAAGCTCATATCAGGAACCCAAGCTCATATCAGGAACCCAAGCTCATATCAGGAACCCAAGCTCATATGAGGAACCCAAGCTCATATCAGGAACCCAAGCTCATATCAGAAACCCAAGTTCATATCAGAAACCCAAGCTCATATCAGAAACCCAAGCTCATATCAGGAACCCAAGCTCATATCAGGAACCAAAGCTCATATCAGAAACCCAAGTTCATATCAGAAACCCAAGCTCATATCAGAAACCCAAGCTCATATCAGAAACCCAAGCTCATATCAGAAACCCAAGCTCATATCAGGAACCAAAGTTCATATCAGGGACCCAAGTTCATATCAGGGACCCAAGTTAATATCAGGGACCCAAGCTCATATTAGGAACCCAAGCTGATATATTATAAACCAAAGCTCAAAGCTCATATATTAGGAACTGAAGTTCATGTATTAGGAACCCAAACTCATATAAAAAAACACCTGAGCTCACATCAGAAACCCAAGCTCACATCAGGAGTAGCACCATGTAGCGATTAATTGGGTTGTGGTTGTTGACCCATTAAAAACTCAGTGGCCATGTCAATGTCCAATCAATTGAATTTACCACAGGTGGACTCCAATCAAGGTGTAGAAACATCTCAAAGATGATCAAGAGAAATGGGAGGCACCTGAGCTAAATTTAAAGGGTCATAGCAAAGGGTCTGAATACTTATGTCAATGTGATATTTCAGTTTTTTATTTTTAATAAATTTGCAAAACTTTCTAAAATCATGTTTTCTCTTTGCATTATGGGGTATTGAGTGTAGATTTATGAGGGAAAAAATGAATTTAAACGATTTCAGCATAAGGCTGCAACATAACAAAATGTGAAAAAAGTGAAGGGGTCTGAATACTTTCTGAATGCACTGTAGGAAGCGCGTGACTGCAGTTATTTTGTCCAAATACGAAATATTAAGTCTAGGATGTCAATAATTTTGTCATTGCCATTTTTTTCTGATTTCAAAGGATATATTGAGTTATGAATCAAAAACACAAAGGTTCTGTAATTTTAACAGTGAAATAAAGAATTGTGGAGAAAGAAAATTGTGAGTTATTTGTAAAAACTGCAAGGGTGCCAAAATTTTGACCACGACTGTGGTCTATCTGTCTTCTGTCGCCAGTTGTCTGGTCTTACACCCTCTGCTCTTTCTTTGCTTAGTCTGCCTCTCCTCCCTAAGGATTCTGCAGGAGACAGGTAGTCTACCATAGCATCGACCCCCTTCTGCTGAAACTCCCAAAATACAGAATCACTGCTCACCTTCTCTCATTCGTTCCTCTTTTTTTTCCTGCCTGGGGAATCAACATCCACCCTCTCTTCAACGTCATTATTCCCTCCAGGTCTTGAACACATCTGTTCACCACCATCTCTTATCTTCCCCCATCCAAAACGTTGATCTTTTCTACCCCTGTCAATACACCACAAATCCACCTTTTTCAAATTCCGTTTTCTTTCCTGAAAGTCCTAGTAGTGTCCATTTGTGAAAACCTGCGTACCCTACCACAGCCTTCCTCGGATCTCCCGATGTCCTTGTTCTCTACTATTGTTGTGCTTTCCTCTCTCTCTCTCTCCCCCTCTTGTCTAACGCTCCCTTTTATGATTTGTCATGTGTGTTTCTGTTTACGTTTATGTTTTTATGCGTTAGCTCTTACATGAGCCTCAACTTCGTATACAAAAAAAAAGCATCCACACAGGTTGGCCAATTAAATGATGGCACATTTACAACGGGCAAGACAAAGAAAACTGTCATCATTTCACGTGTGTATTATTATATGCATGGCATGTACAGTGTCTTATAAAATGCGTAGGTTGAGCAGACTTGGTGGCCTAATGGTAAGAACAGGTGCTCTTGAGTCCAGAGTCTGGGAGTTCGGTGGTTCAAACCCCGGCCGAGTCATACCAAAGACTTTCGAAATGGTATGTGCCGCTTCCTAGATTAACACCCAGCATTAAAAAGGATAGAGCACAGACAACCAATCAGACGTTGGCAGCCATTGCACAGGCAAAATTAATCCCAATAATGGCAACCTAAATTAATGGAACACAAGTATTTTTAGCTGAAGCTCAAGGTAGGTAATCACAGCGATGGGGAGCAACCGGCCGTTTACTGAGACCGATTCAACATGTGGGATTTGAAAGGAGACTGGCCGGGTGCCCCATCACAAAGGCTCAATGCACTGCTGTGTCCCCATGGACATGTTGTTGCATGGAAGGTCCGTGCTGGCAAGGTATCTTCGGCAAGACTCCAGGCATCGGCCGCCAATTCAGGCCAGATGAACACTTTTTATTTCAATTTTCGCCATTTTTGCAGTAATAACAGTAGACCCTGGGAGGTTTTCATGGGTTTCAAAACTCGGAAATTCAGCCAATCGTTCTAGTACCGAAAAAAGCTAATTAGGCCCTATCACAAATTGCGAGATGTCCACTGGGAGTTTGCGGGATCTCAAATGCTTTAGGAAACATCACGTTTTCATTTACGAAGCCTTGCAATGACTGTCACTAATGATTTGATTCTCTTTAGATGTCCAACACACCAAGGAAGAGCTGTTAGATTCTGAAAATGACAAAGCTTGTGGAAAAGGAGCCCTTAACTTTCAGAGTAATTACTCTTGAGGACTTTCAGCAGACTGTTGAGGTTCGTCCCTGACTGGTGATCAATAATAAAGTGATACACATCAAGTCTTCGCACGACCGACAGGCCATCATCAATGTAACAAAATGTCTGGTAGATAGAGGGCCTGCAATATCTGCTCTCGTAGTGATAAAATTATTCAAGCATTAAGGATTCACAAGCAGGATGAAAATAGCAACTGATAAAAAAGACAAAAGTGAATAAAGATCCCATGATTGTTCTTCTTTGAATGGTAATGAGCTGTCCGAAAACAGCGAATTGATCTCCTTTCACTTGACAAGAAGGCGCAGAACATTGCTGAGCAACAAGGCCCCAATGCTGTCTTGCCACTGTCAGTATCGAAGAAGAGACAATCAGTCAGATTTCGAGTTGCTGATCAGACAAAATGCTTTGCTGGAGATTTGTGAACGCCTCCCTACACCTACGCATTTCCTTCGCTTCCCCCTCAGTCACACAAAGGTAGGGATTTTCCCCTCATATGATGAGGTCAATTGAGCCCTCACATGCCCCCGCCTTCAGTGGCTTGATATATTACTTACTCATCAAATTTTGTGCTGTGAATGAACCATTTAAGCATCCTTGGGCTGGCAGGATGGATAAGAGGTGGGCGCATTTGCCTTTGAACCACCTCAACCTGGGTCATGCATCTCGACCCAGGTATGAACTCTCGCCCTTTTGCATGTGGGACGAGGCATCAATGCACATCCATCGGAGGGACGAGTTAGGCCAGAGGACCCGTCTGCCAGCACTGGTCATCAGTGGACGTTAAAGAAAGGCGAGTTATCACCAACAGCCAAACAAACTGCAAATTCTTGACTCAGCTGCAGGTGTATAATGTTGTTTTTTCAGGTTCAGGTCCCACACTATAAACAAATTGACGTTCCCAGGTTGTCTGCCTGCCACACATGAATACTGTCTCCTTTCTGGTCTTGTACCCTCTGCTCTTTCCATGCCTCCCTCCAGGTTTCTGCAGGGCACATGTGGTCTACCAATAACCCACCTCTCTTGAAATTCCCAAAATGCAGAATCACTGCTCACCTCCATTCATCGGTTCCTCTTTTCTTAGCTGTAGAACCAACTTCCTCAGTCTGTTCAATCTCATTCGTCCCTCCAGTGCATCAAGACATCTGTTCACCACCGTCCATACCCATGATCATCTCTACCCTCATTGTCCACCCTCCCCAAAGCCATCTCTTTCTGTTTTTCTAGGTTATCGGGTTCCTTCCCACTCCTCCATCCGCCTCGTCAGTTATTAAAAATATATATATTCCATTTCCACTTCCCTAGGTTTCCCTTCCACTTATGTGATTGAGAACTTGCACGTGTACACACCTCTTATTTACACTGTTCTTTTACTTCATGTCCTCATCTATTCTGTGTTATAGTTCCTCCACGAGCCTCAAATTTGTAAAAGAAAGAAGAGGCAGCAACAATACGAGTATGTGTGACTGTGAGCCCCTGCCAGGACCAAAAACAACACCTGGCAAAGGGCGGATGAGCTCCCGTAGGGAGCCAATGGCCATCCACTAAGGAGATGGTGTCTCCTAAAAACACCCATCCAGTTTGGACCGGTTCAAGTCATACCAAGGACTTTTAAAATTGTGCATGCTGCTTCCTTTCTTGAAAAGGTAAAGCATGGACAATCCCCTTCGGTTGGCATCCATGGGGAGGAGGAAGTTCGTCTTGAGGAAATGCCCCAATGAGTACGGCGAGAAAAGCGGTGCCATTGTTAGAATGTCGCTGGTACCCAGAGTATCCCGGGAAGTGACGGCACTTCCCTCAAGCTCAGTGGTTGCGTTGTGTTGTCCCGTCATTGTGTGTGTGTGTGTGTGTGTGTGTGTGTGTGTGTGTGTGTGTGTGTGCGTGTGTGTGTGTGTGCGTGTGTGTGTGTGTGAGCTCTATTATGAGCCTGGCCCATGCATAAAAAAGAAAATTGGGTATAAACTGTCTGGTAAAAATTAAGACTTTTGCTCCTTTCAGAAAACTAATGTGAAAAGTACAAAGATACATTTTGTTCTTTTTCTTTTTCATACAGAAGCATAACAACCTATATAAATGTCAATCTTGAGAAATGATTCCGCCTTTATAGAGATGATTATGAACGAGTGAAAGCAAAGGATCAGGATAAAATTGAACTTGCATACCTTCATATGATCATGGGGTGGAGGGTTGAGCCCTTCCATGGGGGCATGCAGGAGGTCAAGCCACACCTCAAGGGGAAAGTTAACAAAACCACACACCAAGGCGGAAACCACACACCAAGGCGGAAACCACACACCAAGGCGGAAACCACACACCAAGGCGGAAAGCACACACCAAGGCGGAAAGCACACACCAAAGCGGAAAGTACACACCAAGGCGGAAACCACACACCAAGGCGAAAACCACACACCAAGGCGAAAACCACACACCAAGGCAGAAAGCACACACCAACACAGAAACCACACACCAAGGCGAAAACCACACACCAAGGCAAAAAGCACACACCAACACAGAAACCACACACCAAGGCGAAAACCACACACCAAGGCAGAAAGCACACACCAACACAGAAACCACACACCAAGGCGAAAACCACACACCATGGCGGAAACCACACACCAAGGCGGAAACCACACACCAAGGCGGAAACCACACACCAAGGCGGAAACCACACACCAAGGCGAAAACCACACACCATGGCGGAAACCACACACCAAGGCGAAAACCGCACACCATGGCGGAAACCACACACCAAGGCGGAACCACACACCAAGGCGGAAACCACACACCAAGGCGGGAACCACACACCAAGGCGGAAACCACACACCAAGGCAGAAACCGCACACCATGGCGGAAACCACACACCAAGGCGGAAACCACACACCAAGGCGAAAACCACACACCAATGCAGAAAGCACACACCAATGCGGAAAGCACACACCGAGGCGGAAAGCACACACCGAGGCGGAAAGCACACACCGAGGCGGAAACCGCACACCAAGGCGGAAACCGCACACCAAGGCGGAAACCGCACACCAAGGCGGAAACCGCACACCAAGGCGGAAACCGCACACCAAGGCGGAAACCACACACCAAGGCGGAAACCACACACCAAGGCGGAAACCACACACCAAGGCGGAAACCACACACCAAGGCGGAAACCACACACCAAGGCGGAAACCACACACCAAGGCGGAAACCACACACCAAGGCGGAAACCGCACACCAAGGCGGAAACCGCACACCAAGGCGGAAACCCCACACCAAGTCGGAAACCGCACACCAAGGCGGAAACCGCACACCAAGGCGGAAACCGCACACCAAGGCGGAAACCGCACACCAAGGCGGAAACCACACACCAAGGCGGAAACCACACACCAAGGCGGAAACCACACACCAAGGCGGAAACCACACACCAAGGCGGAAACCACACACCAAGGCGGAAACCGCACACCAAGGCGGAAACCGCACACCAAGGCGGAAACCGCACACCAAGGTGGAAACCACACACCAAGGCGGAAACCGCACACCAAGGCGGAAACCGCACACCAAGGCGGAAACCACACACCAAGGCGGAAACCACACACCAAGGCGGAAACCACACACCAAGGCGGAAACCACACACCAAGGCGGAAACCACACACCAAGGCGGAAACCACACACCAAGGCGGAAACCACACACCAAGGCGGAAACCACACACCAAGGCGGAAACCACACACCAAGGCGGAAACCACACACTAAGGCGGCAACCACACACCAAGGCGGAAACCACACACCAAGGCGGAAACCACACACCAAGGCGGAAACCACACACCAAGGCGGAAACCACACACCAAGGCGAAAACCACACACCATGGCGGAAACCACACACCAAGGCAGAAAGCACACACCATCACGGAAACCACACACCATGGTGGAAACCACACACCAAGGTGGAATACACACCAAGGTGGAATCAACACACCAAGGCGGAAACCACACACCTTATTACAAAATTAATCCTTATTTAACCAATCAGCATAACAGGAAGTATATCAATTAAAGCAAACCTTTTCATCTCAACACAAAGCACATAACTCTGCATTAAATATGGCAGACTGTCTCAAGTTCCCCAGTCCAAGAACAAGGGTCTTCAACAAATTCTGCAACAGTGCAGTTCAGGGATAGTCAAAGGTGTGCGAAGAATTGGACGGTTGTTGAAAGCTTTGGGGTGTAAAGCTTAGCAAAAAAGGATGGGCAAAAAACAAACAAATGAACAGGTGATGACAAGGAGATGAAACACACCTAAACCTCATTATATTACCAGGGCAGCCATGGAACCACAGGGGGAAAAAAAAAGAGAGAGGAATCAAAAGATATCTGCACAGACCAGGAGTGGCACGATAGTCTGACTCAAAGCTGCAATATGGCGTTTTCCGCCAACCTTGTGCTTAACACTAACCCAGGGCTCAGTCCACACCAAGGTAGCAGCTCCGTCCACATACCGTATCCTCAACTCTGACCACTCTCCTCTCTCGGCAACTCAGTATGATCTCCTTTTTCTGTCCTCTGCTTCTCTCTTACTTTCTGTCTCTTCGCTCCCTGTCCCTCTGCTTTTGCTTATATGTAATATTGTTAAAGAGGTTTCTCAGGCTTTAACAATATTACATATAAGCAAAAGCAGAGGGACAGGGAGCGAAGAGACAGAAAGTAAGAGAGAAGCAGAGGACAGAAAAAGGAGATCTTTTATCCCCATACTGAGGTGATCATATTTTTGAAATTTCGCCTTTCTCTGATCAGCGGTTATGGAGAAGATGTTTAAAGCTTATGACGTAATAGGCAATGGCAGCCAGTGGCAAAATTGCAAAAACAAAATGCATGATGCACCAAGTTAAATTGGTAACTACAACGAGTTAACGTTTCGTAGAGAAAGCTGGAAGGTTTCTCAGGTTTCTCAGGCTTTTTTGTGGGGTGGGGGGGGGGGGGGCTAGAGGTGTTCAGGACATTTGCAACACTCATTTTCCAGTACTCTCATCCGATTATTGTATCAGTACAACGACATCAGACTTGTAGTTTGTTGTCAGTCTTGTATTGTTGAATCCACACATTGTTTTCACGAAATACAAGTGGAAATGATAATTCACCGATTTTCCAAAATTCTGCCGACAAAATGAATATGCGCATTTATAACAAAATCACCCTTAACATGCAACAAGCATCAATACATCACCGGTGATGTCCCTCGTAACCAACGTGAGCGATCGATGCAATACAACAACAACAACAACATGCATTTTAAGGCCATGTTCCCTGCTAGAGCGGGGGTTAGCCTTGCGGTCCCCATGACAATCTTCTCCATTTTGCCCTATTTTCTGCATCTCTCCTTGTTAACCCCCTTGCCCGCATTTCTTCTTCCACCATCTTTAGCCAAGTCTTTCTCGGTCTTCCCCGTCCTCTACTTCCTTCTACATTAACTTCCATCACTCTTCTCAACCAGTCACTTTCATCCTTCCTCAATACATGACCAAACCATCTCAACCTGTTCCTCTTCACAGCATCAATCACAGGCAATATTCCCATCATCTTTCGCAATTCATCATTTGTCTTCCTCTCTCTCAACGATACTCCGCACATCCATCGAACCATTCGCATTTCCACCCTTTCCAGCCTTCGTTGCTGCTCTACGTTCATTACCCATGTCTCGCTCCCATAAATCATAACACTTCTCACACATGCAGCATACACCTTTCCCTTCAGCTTCAGCGACACTCTCCTCCTCATCAGCACGCCACTCAGTTCCTGAAACTTCTTCCATGCACATCTCACTCGAGCAACCGTTGCCGAGTCTGATCCACCTTCTCCATTCAGCATGTCTCCGAGGTAGCAAAATGTTTTCACACCTTCCAGCTTCACGCCGTCTCCAAGATCCAACTCAACATTTCCTCCATCTGCAGCTCCCTCTGTGCACACCTTACATTTGAATGTAGCTGCCACACTGGTTAATGACCCTCTCAGACCACTACATTTTTGATGAACCCACGCAGCACACATTGTACATTGAATGGAGTTCACTCCGACACC
Organism: Myxine glutinosa; assembly: GCF_964187855.1. Taxonomy (NCBI): domain Eukaryota; kingdom Metazoa; phylum Chordata; class Myxini; order Myxiniformes; family Myxinidae; genus Myxine; species Myxine glutinosa. The sequence goes on along the minus strand of NC_136272.1, from coordinate 92,305,083 downwards.
CTTCCTGCACACAGCACACGGCCACTTCCCAGTTCTTTCCACCTCACCACATGCTTTACCACTTGCCATCACCTTTGTCTTTCCGATATTCACCTTCAGACCTTTTGTCTCCATACATTCCTTCCACTTGTTCATCTTTTCCTTCAGTCCATCCATACTTTCCGCAATCAACACCAGATCATCTGCATACAACAACTCCCACGGTGAACCCTCCTTTACGGTCTGAGCCAGCACCTCCATCACAGCTACAAATAGTAGTGGACTTAGTACCGACCCCTGATGCACTCCCACCTTCACCTCAAACTCACCACTGTTTCCGTCCTTCGTCCTTACAGCTGTGCGTGCTCTTTTGTACATTGCCATCACTACTCTGATCAACCATTCCTCCACTCCTAACTTCCTCAATGCCCATGTCAATACTTTGGATCCACCTTCTCCATTCAGCATGTCTCGATGCAATGATGAATGATAATTGGCACAATAATCCCGATTTTCATTTCAATTCTGTAATAAATAATGTAAGATAGTTTAACGCACTAGCAAGTTGCCCGTGTCTGCACAGAATTCGAAACGACGTTGCGATGGAGAGGGCAAAAATGCAAATAGTGTCCTCTGTCATCGAGCCGGCAAGCTGGGAACAACAATTCACATTTATGGCCACATCTGATGCAACTTAAATGTTGTAATCGCGGCTAGGTGCTCCATTTGAAACTGTTTTTTGTTTGATTAATGTAGTTTCTTCGATGCCTACGGTCCGTTATAAAAATTTGTATTCGTGTCAAATCAGTGGCCAATTGCAAATTTATAAGTATGATTTAAATGTGTTAAACTATCTCAATACTTATGGTTAAACTATCTTAAAACAGTGTCTTAAACTAAAAACATATACATACATATATATATAGATATATATATATATATATATATATACAGTGCATTCAGAAAGTATTCAGAATCTTGTTTCTCACAGTTTGAGAATCCTTTAGGTGCTTTTTTGCAAACTCCAAGAGGGCTTTCATGTGTCTTTCACTGAGGAGAGGCTTCCGTCTGGTCACTCTGCCATAAAGCCCAGATCGGTGGAGTGTTGCAGTAATGGTTGTCCTTCTGGAAGTTTCTCCCATCTCCACACAGGATCTCTGGAGCTCAGTCAGTGACCATCGGGCTCTTGGTCACCTCTATTACCAAGGCCCTTCTCCCCCGATTGCTCAGTTTGGCCGGGCGGATAGCTCTAGGAAGAGTCCTGGTTGTTCCAAACTTGTTCCATTTAAGAATTATGGAGGCCACTGTGCTCTTGGGAACCTTCAATGCAGCAGAGATTTTTTTATAGTCTTCCCCAGATCTGTGCCTCGACAAAATCCTGTCTCTGAGCTCTGCAGGCAGTTCCTTCGATCTCATGGCTTGGTTTTTGCTCTGATGTGCATTGTCACCTGTGAGACCTTATATAGACAGGTGTGTGCCTTTCCAAATCATGTCCAATCAATTGAATTTAGCACAAATGGACTCCAATCAAGGTGCAGAAACATCTCAAAGATGATCAAGAGAAATGGGAGGCACCTGAGCTAAATTTCAAGTGCCATAGCAAAGGGTATGAATACTTATGTGAATGTGATATTTCTGTTTTTTATTTTTTAATAAATTTGCAAAACTTTCTAAAATCCTGTTTTCTCTTTGTCATTATGGGGTATTGAATGTAGATTGATGAGGGAAAAAAATGAATTTAAACGATTTCAGCATAAGGCTGCAACATAATAAAATGTGAAAAAAGTGAAGGGGTCTGAATACTTTCTGAATGCACTGTATATATTTACATATCTGGGCAGAGTCTGTGTTGTCACTGAACTACTCCCTCAAACTTTTGTTTCCGTGGTTGTGAAGTGTTTTAATAACGTGGTGGTGAGGTGTTTTGAATTACGTGGTGGTGAGGTGAAGTAGACGTCTGAATACAAACGGATACAGACGGGCTTTGCATTTTCAGATGCTTTCTGGTAATATAAAAACAAAACATGGAGAGAAGGCCAAACCTTTTTGTGGTTTTTACTTTGGCGATTATTTTTCCTGACAATATCCTGCACTCAAATCATCTGCATGTTATCTCCATTCCTTTTTTTCTCATTCCAAGCCAGGATCTACGATACTTTCATGGAAAGCAAAATAAATTGGATTCACAATGCCTGCTTTTCACGAGGCCTGGTTCAGCAAGGCCCGAGATGCCCCATCTTTAGTTGCCTTTTCGTGTGTAATTATGATTGGTCAAAGGCGATCAGGCATCCATGTTATGATGGGTGGATGTTCGCTCAAGTGTGACGTCAGAATGGCCACAAAGCTCACTAAAACTGTGCTGGATTATTTTTAATCGTTTCAACTCCTTTCACCAAATCTTATTATCCCATAAAATGCGGCCATTTAAAGAAGCAAACATTAAGATGCAAATTTGAACAGGAGGATACAAAACATCAAACAAATATACCGTTTCCATGACAACCCATTCTAATGGATGCTAAAACGTGAGGAAGACATGGATCATGTTGAATTCAGTATTATACAAGTATTATTCCCATTTTTGTGTTTGGGTTTTGGTCCTCTCAAAAAGAGTAGGCCATTGCTTGTATTCACTCCACAGGAAAGATGGGTCAATTGCCTCCCTCCTTTGTCTCAAGTTAATTGTACATCCTTTCGTTATTTTATGTTCAATCTGACGTTATGTTTCAAGCCAGGCCACAAGTCCTTGATATGGTGCTACCTGGGTCAAAAACTTAATTCTGGAGAAACTTTTGGGTTCGAATTCTGCAGCAGAACTGCATGCATTTCTCAAAAGCCACAAACTCAACAGGAAGGTAACAATGACTACTACTACCACTACGCCTTTAATGGCTGTAATTACTCCCACCTTCTTGTAGGTCTGCTGGGGAACGTTTTTGACTCACGTCTTACATGAACTGGCTGGCTCGGTCTGATGTTTGACTGAAGATGTTAGGAATTTGGAGTTTGCTTTTAGAATGTCAGTGATAACTCGCGTATTCTTCGCGAAAGACTCAGTGCCATCTTTGATATCCACCGATGATCAATTCAGGCAGACGTGTCTTCTGGTTTGATGTCCAATGGATGGGTGCACACATTTCCCCACGTGTGAAACACCAGGATGACAGTTTCGAGGTAGGTTGAGATTCAAACCCAGGCGAGACATCTCAAAGGTGAGTGTGCGTACCTCTAGATTGTCCTGTCAGCCCTGGAAACTAACAATAGGCATTGTGCAAATTAAATTAATGGGATGGGAAACACATCCCAAGAATGTGGAAACTGAGAAACTGAAAATGTTGAAAATGTGGAAAGGACGGAGAAATATGGAACACAAGTCTAAATTCCAAACAGGGTTACATAAGTTACATGTGTAAATTTCTCATTAATTAATACTATCAACGGTACCCGCCCTACGGGGGGGGCTTCAATTGGGAGGCCCAAATGAAAAGGCAAAATATCAGAAATTGAAGGCTTTTTTATTTTAAACGATTCATATAAACATCCGTTGAATCATATCACACACAAATCATCAAAATCTAAACAGTACATGGCGCCCATTTTGAAAAAAGATTGAATTCTGCCAAACGGAAGCGGCCGCTACACGTCTTTCTCAGTCCCACGTTTATGTGTGAAGAGTGCGTGCCGAATCTGTAACACGGAAGCGGCCGCTGCACCTGTTTCTCAGTCGCTTTGCACACGCTGCCGTGGGAGCCACACGTTTATATTGGAAGAGTTCGTCAGGAGTCGATCTACTCTCTCCTGGTATGTACAATTTCAACAAAAGCCACATCACTGTTCATATCGGTAAATATTATTCCATCGTGTTTGGAAAAACTGGAAAATTGGAAAAATTGGAAAAACAATATAGCCTATTTTACTCCAGGGGGTCCCAGGATTACCCACCCAAAATATCGTTGCGATCGGTTCAGCCGTTTTTGCGGTACCTTCGAACGGACAGACAGACAGCCGGACGGACAGACATTTGGTGAATTATTTTATAGTAAGATGCTCACACAGTCCCAATGATTTAATGAATCCATAATTAAAAAAACAAAAGAGAAACCCCAAATTATAAACTCTAACATACTTTCCAATGGACACAAATTCCTTTGGATATTCCTTTGGACTACGGTAATCTATCTATAATTCCACTAATCTCTGTGTGTATGCGACCGCTGTTTCTCGACAACTACCGGTCCGATATACTTGAAACTTGCCAGGTATATTGCTGGGGACCCGAGGATGTGCCTTTTCAAGGTTTCATATTAATCGGACAAGTAGTTACCGAGCTATGTCCAAAAAACGATTCGACCAATCAGAGAGCAGCGAGCTACCGAGCTATGGCGATTTAGCCGTTCGCCGTTCGCTTTGGCTTTGCGAATGGACCAAACCATTTCATGTAAATAGAGGGGGGGGTTCTACCGTACTCGCAAGCCGTTCGCTTTGGCTTTGCGAATGGACCAAACCATTTCATGTAAATAGAGGGGGGGGTTCTACCGTACTCGCAAGCCGTTCGCTTTGGCTTTGCGAATGAACCAAACCATTTCATGTAAATAGAGGGGGGGGATTGTCGCCGTACTCGCAAGCCGTTCGCTTTGGCTTTGCGAATGGACCAAACCATTTCATGTAAATAGAGGGGGGGGGGGATATAATTTTAGATATATATATAGTACGGGCATGCCCTAGTAGTATAAAATGGCTCAGTTTGAAATAAGGAAGGGTGAGGGGAGGAGCATAAAATGGAGCATAAATTAAATCATAAAATGAACATGATTGATTGTAAAGAAACATAAAATTAGCAGAGCTCCCTTGCAGTAGACAGAGCTCCCTTTTTGTTTTTACTCAAAGCCGGGGAAGTTTTGGTGTGTTATAACACCTTATTTTGAATTTGTCTGTTATTATAAACCTCAGTGGTTTCCACGCGATTTGCTGCTTGAAATCGATCTGTTTTTTTAATTCCTCGGCAATTTCAACCAGAAGCAATCAGCTTGCTATTGCTTGCCAAGCCAGCCATTCCTTATCACCGATTTCGTAGGAGGGCTTGCTGGAGTGCTTAAGCCGTTTCGTGAGGGCGCCACAAATTAAGTGAAAAATGCCTGTGTACTTAATTAGTTAGTCACAAGGTCGGGGAAGTTTGGGTGTGTTATAATACCCTTTTTGAATATGATTAACAGAATTAACCATCACTAGGTGAACACTATTCAGGCCGCTTTTGCAAGCCTTTTGCGTTAGTCGACAGAGCTGCCTTTTTGTTTTCACGTACCCATTTTTTCATTGACTAACATTTTTGTGGGATATAGTCACTCTCTCCCTCCACCACCCCCTCCCCAATTCCTTGCTCCACCCTTCTTCCCTCTCTACTCCTTGCTCCTCCCCCTCCTCGCCCCCACCCCTCATCTCATATCTCCCCCTTTCCCCCTCCCTTCTTCTCTCCTCCCTCATTTCTCTCTCTCTCTCCTCAACCCCCCCCCCCCCCATCCTTTCTCTTCCCCTCCCACTGCACTCCCTTTCCTTCCCCTCCCTTCTCACAATTTTCCCTCCCTTCTCCTCCCCCTCCCCTCCCCCTCCCCCTCCCTCCCCCTTCCTTTCCCCCCTCCCTTTCCCCCTTCCTTTCCCCCCACCCCTCTCTCCCCCTCCCCATTCGCTCTCTCTCCTCCACCTCTCCTTCCCCTCATCCTACCTCTCTCTCCCTTCCTCCTCCCCCCTCCCTCCCTCCTCCTCCCCCCTCCCTCCCTCCCTCCTCCTCCCCCCTCCCTCCCTCCCTCCTCCCCCCTCCCTCCCTCCTCCTCCCCTTCTCCTCACCCTTCCTCCTCGCCTCCCGCCTCCTCCCCTCTCCCTCCCTCTCCTGCCCCCCTCTCTTTCCCCCTCTTCCACCCCTCCCTCCCTCCGCTCCTCCCCCCTCTCCCTCTTCCCTCCTCTCCTCCCACCTCATTCATATCCCCGTCAGGAAGCAACTTATTGTTACCCAGCTACGCCGGATACTTTTGCTAGTGTATGTATGTATGTATGTATGTATGTATATATATATATATAGTTTTAACATTGTACATTTCATATACAGGACAAAAGCTGTGCCGATAACACCATGAACATACACCGCTCAATGCCAAACGGACCAGTAGCACTTAAATTCACTGAAGAATAATCCCACAAAGAAAATCTCAATATTATTGTGTGAGGATTAATGGTTTGCAAATTTGCAAAGATGTGGATTTTTGAGCTTCATCCAGAGAATGTAATTCACAGACTTTGGCATTCTGATGCCATGCCAAGAAACAGTCTTTCTCGGAACGTGCCCCCATAACAGCTTCACTCGAAGACACCTTTTCATGTTTGTAGCAAAGCCAGCCATTAAAGGGTTCCATTGTCGGAATGTCTGCGATGACGGATTAAATATATTCTGTAAATTTCAACATCATCATTCAGGTTTTCCATCTATCACTCCAATCACAAAACCTTCCGCTCTTTATTCTCAATTATTTTTCGACACAAAATCGAGGCTCATGGAAGACGGTGGTGATGGAGCATAAAATGTCAATGTATTTTGACAGTTGGGGGCAGCTGTTGAACACAATAAACTACAGGGTATCCACAAAGTCGCGCATCATAGGAAAAACATTTATTTGTCAGGTTGGCTCCATCGGTTGTTCGAAATGTGTCCCACCAATCTCAAAACATGTTTGCAAAAGGAAAAGCAGGTTTCTCTGAATGTTCTTCAACATATCCGGGCTAATTGTTGAATTAAATAATTTGATTTCCTATGATAAGTAATCAATTAAATAATTTCCTATGATGCTCGACTTTGTGGACACCCTGTAGAAAGCATCCCAAAATACAAAGCCTGTCCACATCCGCTTTGTACTCAAAATCAACGACTAAAAGGACAACTAATAAATATAGATTTTTGTACATTTTATTAATTTGTTTTCCATGTTCTCATAATAAAGGTTTGTTGGAGATTTGATGACAAAAGCTCGATTGGTAAAAAAAAATAAAAAAATAAAAAAATGCCTGGACAGACACTGAAGCTCAATGGTAAATAAATAAATAAACATGGAAGCGATTATAAAAACGGGACATCTCACGCTTTACACGCCATCATTATGTAGCATTATCATTATTGGTTATGCAATCCTAAGAGGTGAACATTATGGTCTTGGTCTCGGGGAGAGGAGAGAGGAGAGAGGAGAGAGGAGAGAGGAGAGAGGGGAGAGGAGAGAGGAGAGAGGAGAGGAGAGGAGAATTTGATATGAGTCAAAAAGATCCATCTCTATTTCCAAGTGGAGGGAGGGTGAGACTGAGAGGGGAGGAGGGGTGAAGTGAAAGTGGAGGTGATAGTGGAGGAGCAGTGAGGCGAGAGTGGAGAGAGAAGGGGGAAGGGAGAAGAGGGAAAGGAAGAGAGGAGGGTGATGGAGAGGAGGGGAGAGAGGAAGGGATTGGAGGGGAAGGGGAGAGAGGATGGGAGAGTGGAGGGGGAAGGGGATAGAGGAGGGGAGAGTTGAGGGGAAAGGGGAGAGAGAAAGGAGAGAGGAGAGGAGGGGAGAGAGGAGGGGACTGGAGGGGAAGGGAAGAGAGGATGGGAGAGTGGAGGGGCAGGGGAGAGAGGAGGGGAGAGTTGAGGGAAAGGGGAGAGAGAAAGGAGAGAGGAGAGGAGGGGAGAGAGGAGGGGACTGGAGGGGAAGGGAAGAGAGGATGGGAGAGTGGAGGGGCAGGGGAGAGAGGAGGGGAGAGTTGAGGAGAAGGGGAGAGAGGAGGGGGAGAGGGGAGAGTAATTGGGGGGAGAAGAGTGGAATTTGGGAGGACATGGAGTGGAGTGGGGGAGAGTGGAGTGGGGGAGAGTGGAAGGGGAGAGGGAGGAGGGGGAGTGGAAGAGATAGAGGGGAGGAAAATGTATTCAGTCATGTAGAGGTGAAGGAATCTTAAGTATTTTGTAATAACAATATTCTTAATTCAAACTAAAAAAAAAATGAAGTTACCGAAGAGGAGCCTGCCAATAAATGAACTGTTTACAGGGAGTGGCCTCCATCCAGGCTTTCCCCCTTAGCAACCATATTACCGGGATTTGTCTCCAAGGTGAAAAAAACTCGAGGTCTCGTGCTTGACTCACTGAAAAAAGGCTAATAAGGGCTATTTATAGTTACTAGGGCATGCCCGTACTATATATATATCTAAAATTATATCCCCCCCCTCTATTTACATGAAATGGTTTGGTCCATTCGCAAAGCCAAAGCGAACGGCTTGCGAGTACGGTGGCAATCCCCCCCCTCTATTTACATGAAATGGTTTGGTCCATTCGCAAAGCCAAAGCGAACGGCTTGCGAGTACGGTGACAATCCCCCCCCCCCCCTCTATTTACATGAAATGGTTTGGTCCAAAGCGAACGGCTTGCGAATACGGTGACAATCCCCCCCCCCCTCTATTTACATGAAATGGTTTGGTCCAAAGCGAACGGCTTGCGGAGTTTGGTAAAGAAATCGCCATAGCTCGGTAACTACTTCTCCGATTAATATGAAACCTTGAAAAGGCACATCCTCGGGTCCCCAGCAATATACCTGGCAAGTTTAAACTATATCGGACCCGTGGTTATCGAGAAACAGCGGTCACAGACACACAGACAAACACACACACACACAGAGATTACTGGAATTATAGATAGACTAGGACGTGCCCGTACGTGCGTGCAAAAAAGCATGCGTGCAAACAACAACAACAAAAAAAAACTTTGAAACCACGTGGCAGTAACGACACAGAACCCCCCCCTCTATTTACATGAAATGGTTTTGGTCCATTCGCAACGACCACAGAACCCCCCCCCCCCCCCCCCCCCTCTATTTACATGGAATGGTTTGGTCCATTCGCAAAGCCAAAGCGAACGGCGAACGGCGAACGGCTAAATCGCCATAGCTCGGTAACTACTTCTCCGATTAATTTCAAACCTTGAAAACGCACATCCTCGGGTCCCCAGCAATATACCTGGCAAGTTTCAAGTATATCGGACCGGTAGTTGTCGAGAAACAGCGGTCACAGACAAACACACACACACACACACACACACACACACACAGACACACACACACACAGAGATTACTGGAATTATAGATAGATTATGGTTTTGCCCTTTCACATTTTGATCCAATTTTAATTATTTTCTCTCTATTCTCAAAATAAGTGGAGGGGAAGGGGAGAGATTGGGCCTGTTTGATAAAGATAAAAGGCCTGTTTGAAAACTTGACAGAAGCTCAAATGGAAAAATTTATGGTCTGGACAGACAGACAGACAGACAGACAGACAGACACACACACACACCACACACACACACACACACACACACACACACACACACACACACGCAAATGAAAAACCCCATAAAAACAGGAAATGAAGACAGAGAGCAGTGGAGGAAACACAGTAACCTGCAAGTAAGAAGATTAGGGTTTTTTTGTTTTTTGTATACATAGTTGAGGCTCATGGAAGAGCTCGTACGCTGAACGGATCAGGATGTAACAGACAAAAACAGGACGTAAGAATTGCAAAACAGGACGCAGAAGGAACAGTAGAGTTGCACGCAATGGGGCAGAAAAGAGATGTGGGTAGAAATGGGAGTTAATGTGGGTATAAAAAGATTGTGGGTAAGTAGAGGGGATGACCAGAGAATCACTTGCTTAAAGCCCTAAAGGAAAGAGTGGGATTGGAGAACCTCAGGAAGACAGTTCCACAAACAGAAGGAAAGAGGAACAAGAGTGGTAATGAGCAGTCACCTGAATTTTGAGAGTTTAAGAGGTGCAGTTACTGGAAGAACGAATCCATCTTGGAGGAGGTAGCGAGGGTCGGGGGGTGAAGAGAGCAGATGGAGAAATATCGGACGAGCGATAATAAAAACTAAATCTTCCTAAGGTGAGCAACAGACCTTGTGCTTCCTTGGCACACCTGAGCTCCTCACCACATACAAAGCTTTCATCCACAGCTCAATGGAATACTCTTCTCCCATCTGGGCTGGTGCTCCTGCCTCACACCTATCTCGTCTTCACGCTGTTGAAACCAAAGCTTTCAGAATCATTGGACTCTCCCACGATGAAGCTAACTCCGAGGAACTTTCACTCACTCACTGCAGGCTGGTTGGTGGTCTCTCTGTCTTCTACCGACTCCTCTCCGGCCTTGCTCCCCCAGCTCTCTCTGGGCTATGTCCCCCAAATATTCCTACCGGTCATACAATATCTGCCAGCAACCCTCTTATGGTTAAACTGCCAAAATCAAGACTCTCTGCTCACCTTCACTCCTTCATTCCTCTTTTCTCCCGCCTCTGGAACAAACTCCCTCACTCTCTTCAACCCCACTCCTCCCTCCAGGTCTTTAAATCAGCTGTTCACCACCATCTCTTTATCCTTCCCCCATCGAAAACCTTGATCTTTTCTACCCTGGCTAATTTCACCCTAGATCCACTTTTTTGAAATACCAACTTCTTTCCTGGAAGTCCTTGCAGTGTCCTTGTGTTTTATACTTCTCCCACCTTCCCATGCCTCCTCCCCCCAAGCCCTCTCCCTCCCACAGATCTCCCAATGTCCCTGCTCTCAAATGTTGTGTTTGTGCTTCCCCTTCTCTCCCCATCTTGTCTACCGCTACCCTTATTATATGTTTTGTGTGTCTGTTTAATTTTTGTGTGATAAATGTTAGCTCTTTCACGAGCCTCGATCCTGTATACAAAAAAAAAAAAAAACCTCATGGTGGGAGATCCAATAATGTGAAGAGCTTTCGATTACACCGATTGGAGAATAAATGCGTGTGATACTGGAGCGCCAGCCTATAAGGGAAAGCAGTACTACATTCAGCTATCGACAAGGCCTTAGAAGGTGTGAGTAATTTTAACAATTTCCAAGGAATGACTTGGAAAGAAAGAGGATGTCCAGTGTGCAACTGACTTTAGAGGCAATCTTTACTCTATGGTTGGCTGAGGAGGGGTCGTACCTGAGGATGAGGCCTATTAGTTCATTTGACGATCCCTTCAGATCGACAGGGTGAATGTTTGAGAATGGTGACAGACAATTGCTTCAATTAGAAACGGCAAAAAAAGGTACAGTTTCAATCCCTAATATTTAGAAACGGGGCTGCATTATTGAAATTAAAATATCTCAACAATTAAATAAATAAAAAGAATGATAACTGTGCGAGCTGGCCTGAACTGATAGCTCGTGATGTGAGGACCCCAAGTCTATCGTTCACTAATGTCCTTGTAATTCGTGTAAAGATACATCGATGTCCACTCATGTCTTTGGACTGCTTGTGCTATGCGTACGTTCATGAGCTGCACAGCAATGTAAATCGCGTTGGATTAAAACATAGTGCACATCCTCATTTCCAATCGTTCTGCCTCCTCTTTGCTCATTTCGACGAAAATGCAATATCTTGAACAAATGCTTCACCATATTGAACTTTTGAATGAATTGTTTTCACTTGGTCAAAGTAAAAGCAGAAATTGCATCCTGATGCAATTGTTTTGTACTCGACATCCAAGCGACTGCTTTTTTTCTTTTTTTTTTACAGGGAGTAATTTTATAAAGTGGAAAATGGAGTACAGTATATATCACAATTTAGAAACAAACTCTTCACACAGATTCCTTGTGGTCCAGGAAAATGAAAATATATCTGGTGCTGGAATGAATTTTATCAACTTAAATCCGATAAGAGTATGTTTATCACCATGGAAAGCAAGGTGCGGGAAATGTTTGGAGCATTGGAGCTCTTAACGAAGGGCTATCCTTTGTTCTGATGAAGAAACAAATATTTGTTTGAACATTTGAGCAATCCATACCCATTGGCATTGCACGTAGAGTGTCCTGCGAGATTGGTGGTTCGATACTGGCCCTGACCGAGGCGTAGAAAAGACTTGAAAAGTTGCATTTCTTGTTCCCTCCTTTGATGCTCAGCATTTAGAGGAGAGAGCATGGAAAAACCCTGAGGGTTGGCATCCGATGGGAGGGGGAGAGGGGGAGAGGGGAATGCAAGGTAGGGTTCGGGGGTAGAGGGGCGGGGAGGGAAAGAGGCCTCTCCTTCATGGGCTGACTGCGGAGGGCCGAAAGGGATGTCATAAGATGCTGCACCACTGGGACTCACATTTGCACCAGAAGGTTTAGTCACTTCATCCAAGCCCACTGGATCTGTTTGTCTGAAGTAATATGCAGTGTTGTCTGTCTTTGTCTGCATGTGTGTAGGTAATTTGTGTTACAGCTTTTCCACGAGACTTGGACCAAGTAATGATGATGAAGGCCTAAAATGCTCAAAACTACGACGGTCAACGTATTACATCAGCCTTAATTCGCTATAATCCATCCTTTAACTTGTTAACCGATGCAGACCAACACCAGCCTTCATGAAGACCAGTACGCCATTACATCTAGTGATACCCCGACCATAGCTTGAGGCTCATCATGACATACTCACTCACAGGATCGAAACTTGTGTGGACAAAAACAACAACAACAAATAAACAACTACAAATAAGCATGATTTTCAGCTTTAACAATAAAGACAATCACCCAGATATAATATCACTGCTTTTCTTCAAACAAATGTGATTTCTATGTTAATGTGACCTCATGCAAGTGCAGTTGCTCTGTTTCTTAGCAGTGGGTTGGAGACACCACCTCGTATTATCCTGGTAAAAGTACTTTGGGTCACGTGGTTAAAATGGATGGATACAATTGTTTTGTTTTATTTTAGAAAATCAGTGTGAAGCTAAGGACAAGAATGGAGTTTTGACTGTGGCGATCAGAAGAGAACTGAAACATGCACAATATAATCAACGAAGCAATCAGTGGAGATATTTTAGTTTTATTTCAAATAAGTTGGAGAGGAAGAATAATCTGCAATGTATCAAGCGCCGACTGTTTAGCAGTGAACACTGGGTAATCATCCGAAAGGTTGATCACTCCAATTTGACTGTCACCCGAAGAATCAACAAAGCAAAGCTTCACAATGCAAAATATCATCCCACCCAAACACCCATGCTAACCGTCATGATGCCAAAATGAAAAGTGCAATTCCCCACTTTGGCCTTTTCTCATAAATAATTCAGATTTACCAGGAAGAGTATGCTACGAGCCTGATGTATCGGGCCAAATCTGGGTGCACTCGCCACACTGCACCTCATGAAGGCATTTAGGCAGGGTAATGGGAATGCTGCCAGGATGAGCAGAGAACTACCTAACTGACTCATTCAGAAGAAAATAAAAACATGTCCTCCAACGAAAGGATCCTGCCGCTTGAAAAATTTGGACGTGAGATTCTTGCGCCCAGCAACAGCATCATTTCCCAGCGACCAGAAGCAGCATCATTTCCGAGTGACCAGAAGCAGCATCATTTCCCAGGGACCAGAAGCAGCATCATTTCCCAGTGACCAGAAGCAGCATCATTTCCCAGCGACAAGAAGCAGCATCATTTCCCAGCGACCAGAAGAATCATCATTTCCCAGCGACCAGAAGCAGCATCATTTCCCAGTGACCAGAAGCAGCATCATTTCCCAGCGACAAGAAGCAGCATCATTTCCAGCGACCAGAAGAATCATCATTTCCCAGCGACCAGAAGCAGCATCA